>NW_020837959.1:25682206-26163295 GCF_003676395.1 Aethalodelphis obliquidens | reverse complement strand
GACAGTGAGAGGCCCGCGCACCGCGATGAAGAGTGGCCCCCACTCGCCGCAACTGGAGAAAGCCCTCACACAGAAACGAAGACCCAACACACCCAAAATAAATAAATTAAATAATTAAAAAAAAAGAAAAGATGAGTAAACCAGCTCAGCAGGTTCAGTGACTTACTTAGGAGCCTCATTGCTAAGATATGGCATAGTTGGGACAAAAGCTATTAGAAAATTATGTGGATCATTCAGGACATAAATGAAGGCGATTAAGGTGAATAGTAAGAGAATCTTTGTTTGAGCAATGGTGTCCAATGGAACTTTTAGTGATGATGCAAGTGTTCTTTATCAGCACACTGTTCAACACGGTAGCCACTAAACACTTGTGGCTAGTGTCACTGAGGAACTAAATTTTTAATATTATTAATTTGAATTTAAATGGTCACATGTAGCTAGGGGCCACTGTATGTATGTGCAGCTGTATTGTCTCAGGAATCATGGAAAAATCCCATGGTCAGGGGCTAACTTTATGTGTTTAGGTCATCTTATATCCTAACCTTATATGAATGGACACGTATGTATGTATGGGGTTGGGATTGTTTGGTGTTTAAGCTTGCATGCATACAACTAATGTTAGGTATCTACTCAGCTTTCAAAGACTGTATTTTTGGAGGGTCCATTTATTGTATTTTAAAAAGAAGATATTTTACTTGTTTCCAAAGCAGCAACCCCTGAGAGAATTAGCAACTATTTCAGAATTAATCCTTTTTGGTGGCAGTACATTTGACTATAATATTTCTTCCAAAGAAATTTTGACATGTTGAGTTCCTTTTTTTTTTTTTTTGGCTGCATTGGGTCTCCGTTGTGGTGCGCGGGCTTCTCATTGCAGTGGCTTCTCTTGTTGCGGAGCACGGGCTCTGGGTGCGAGGGCTTCAGTAGTTGCAGCAAGCGGGTTCTAGAGCTCAGGCTCAGTAGTTGTGGTGCGCCGGCTTCGTTGCTCCGCGGCATGTGGGATCTTCCTGGACCAAAGACTGAATCTGTGTCTCCTGTATTGGCAGGTGGATTCTTAACCACTGCTCCACCAGAGAAGTCCCACATGTTGAGTTCTTGATGTGTCAGAGTTCTAAATTTGTGATTTTTATTGGTACTGTTTTGGATGGCTATTTCTTGCTGGATGTGGTGAGAACAGTCAATGGAGTATTTTGGATTGTTTTATGAGTTACTGCATTTGAACCAAGCTGAAAGTGGAGTGGCAGTTTCGCAGACAGCACTCTAAGGCTGCATTTACCGCTCTGAGCCTCAGTCTCCTTGTTTTCAAAATGAAGCGTTGGTGACCTGGAAGGTCCCTTCAAATGCTAAAGTTTTATGGCTCCATGAAAACAAACATTTGGATTCTCTCTTTTCCAAACAATTGGATGCTAAAGAAATTTCAGGGGCCTATAGTGAGCCAAATCATCTGCCCCATCCAAACCAAAAATAAACTAAACTTGATTTTCTACTCTATGTGCTATATTTATGTGTATGTGTGTGTTTTGTAACATTGATGCTTTTCTTTTTAAAAGTCAGTACCTGGATGGTATGGTGTGAATGTTTGTGTCCCACCCAAATTCAAATGTTGAAAATCTAATGCCCAAGTTGATGGTATTAAGAGGTGGGTCTTTGGGACGTGATTAGGTTCAGAGGTGGAGCCCTCATGAATGGGATTAACGTCCCTATAAAAGAGTCCCTAGAGAGATCCCTCACTGCCCCTGCTGCCCTGTGGGAATACAATGAGAAGTCAGCGGTCTGAAACGTAGAAGAGGGCCCTCACTAGAACCAAATCATACTGCACTCTGATTTTGGACTTCCAGCCCCCAGAACTGTGAGAAATAAATTTTTATTGTTTATAAACCACCCTATCTGTGGTATTCTGTCGTAGCAGCCCAAACAGACTAAGACGCTAGATAAAGAAGATTTGAGCTTGGTGTCTTTACCCTTATTGGGGAAATAATGCCAGATTTCTCAGTGATCATTCTCTATAAGCAGAATTTACAGATATTTCATGGGAACTTTACATATTATTGACAGGTGAAGTGGGATACATTATAAATATTTTATTTATTCTAGGACATAACTTCCAGATATAAAGGGAATTCCACCCCTCCCCTCGCCCCTCTTTTTTTCATTATCTTGGCTTACTTTGGCTCTGTTAGGCCCTTAGTTTTTCCCCCCCCCCCCGATTTGAATCTTAAGGCCAGGTAATGGCTATGAATTTTTTCCTAGTTCCAGAAAGGCAGCATCTGGTAAGTCACTCTGTCTAATTACTGTCATCATTTTGTCCCTTCAGATGTTGAATGCCCTTTATCCTCAGTACTGAAATCAGGCAACTTTGTTATATGGTGACCCTACTGTTAATGTTGTATTATGTTGTTAATGGTGAAGCAGCATACTGACAGCAGGCTGTTTAACAAATAAGGCCTGGTTCCTCTTATGAAGAAAGCAAGAGCATGATCTTTAACATGTTAAGAACACCTTGATATGTAGGAGCCATTTTTCTTTCCTAGTATTTTTTACTCTCCCACAGCTCCCACACACTTATAGTATTTGTCTTCTTACACGATGATCACACGTTAGTCAAGAGAAACCTGTCATAATAGGCAACATACTCAGTGCCAGCCCTGCGCTTCTGTGACGAAGGTGATTATCAGGCTTTCAGAGAAGAAAAGGAAACAAACAACAACCCAAAAATGTCCTGCTTTAGTATGGTCAAAGAACAGCCTTCCGTATTCAAGGTAAAGCAAAGACCATTTTAATAACTTACAACTTAGCCCAATTTAAAATATGTAAAATCCTTAAGGTAAAATGGCTGTCGATTTGCTCACATTTGTTGCTCATGACCACACAAAGGGAAAATGAAAATGCTAAATAAAAATATTGGAGCTTATTGAAATTCAAACCTTTTCTAATTGTTGCCTGGTGGTGCCTCTATACACAACAGTACTTACACAAAAATAAAGCTGATAGGAAATAACAACATGAAAATTTATTTTAATTCTCTAAGCTAACTCTCTGGTACTTCCTCCCTTTCTCTCTTCTGTTCCCCCCCCCCCACCCCGTCCTTTATTATACAGAGACAATTTCTGCTTGTAGCATTTAAATAAACATGTGATAGTCAGTTTTCTTTGTAAACTTGGTTAGGCTATAGTCTCAATTATTCAATCAAACACTAATCTAAGCATGATGTGAAGGTATCTTAGAGATATGACTAAAGTCCAAAATAAGTTGATTTTAAGTAAAGGGGATTAGCCTCGATAATCTGGGTGGGCCTGATTCAATCTACTGAAAGGCCTTAAGAGCAGAATTGAGGCTTCTCTGAGGAAGAAGAAGTTCTGCCTGTAGACAGAAGCTTCCAGAGTTCCAGTAGCCTGAGTTACAGATTTTGGACTTGCCTAGCAGGTCCCCAAAACAGGGTAAGCCAACTCCTTGCAAACAATCTCTTCATATCTATCTGCTCTTGGTCTGTCTCTGGTTGAACTCTGACTGATAAAGAACGTTAGCTATGGGGCTTCCCTGGTAGCTCAGTGGTTAGGAATCCGCCCGCCAATGCAGGGGACATGGGTTTGGGCCCCGGTCTGGGAAGATCCCACATGCCACGGAGCAACTAAGCCTGTGAGCCACAACTACTGAGCCCACGTGCCACAATTACTGAAGCCCGCGCACCTAGAGCCCGTGCTCTGCAACAAGAGAAGCCACTGCAATGAGAAGCCCACGCACCACAACGAAGAGTAACCCCCGCTCACCGCAACTAGAGAAAGCCCACGCGCAGCAATGAAGACCCAACGCAGCCAAAGATAATAAATAAATAAATATATATATATATATTTTTTAAAAAGAACATTAGCTATGTTTTAGAGTCTTTCAACATACTGGAGGAGAAAAAAGAGACAAAGGAAGTAGATACCTGATTGTCAAGTTGCTCGCTTTACAAGATTTCCTCTCTAAAATTGTAGAGCTGAACAGATGACAGGAATGTCAGAACCAGTTAAATAAGGAACACCATGTGAAGCTAAAATGAGGTTCGAGCCTACAAACTGCTTAAAAAAATCCACATACATGGTAACAGAGATAAAACTGCAGTAATAATTATGCTTATTTTCATTTACTAAAATGACGATAGTGTCTTGTATTTTCTAAAATCTACTTTAGAATTTAATATACAGAAAATAACGGCTAGTGAATTTTTATTAGGTAGAGATAGAAATCTTCAGACAGAGAATGTGATTTTACCTCTTTTTGATCATTCTCTAGATAAATATACAAAATCATACATATTCCAAATGCAACGAACTGTTAGGACCTATGGTCACACTAACCATCAGTAGCTACTTGAGGAGTAGTTCTGTGTTGTAGAGGAAGGGATATAAAAACTAAAAATCACTGAAGAAGTAAGGAAAATTTGGAGCATTTGCCTACCTGTGATTTAGGCCAGTGTAGATGGTCATGTGCAGGCAATGGCATGTCTGCTGCTCTTTTTTTTTTTTTTTTTTTTTGCAGTACGCCAGCCTCTCACTGTTGTGGCCTCTCCCGTTGCGGAGCACAGGCTCCGGACGCGCAGGCTCAGTGGCCATGGCTCACTGGCCCAACCGCTCCGCGGCACGTGGGATCTTCCCGGACCGGGGCACGAACCTGTGTCCCCTGCATCGGCAGACGGACTCTCAACCACTGCGCCACCAGGGAAGTCCTCTGCTGCTCTTTAATTGGTGGGAATCTCAACAAAAATCCTACACATGTATACACAGTTTAGCATACCTGGTTAGAGGTTCAGAGGAGGATAGGGAGGATAAGAAATTGGTTTACTTCTGGAGCGAATGCCTCTGCTTCTGGGAAGGTAAGAGGGATTCCCAGTGGGAAGTATGTCCAGGCAAAGGGGTCCCTGTGACTTGGCTTGACAACATCACTCTAAAGAACAAAATCAAAGTCATTCTTAACAGGAAGGCTGTAGACACATTGTGTCCACATGAGAAAATGGTAACAATGGAGGGTACTGAGGGTTATTCTGGAGATGAAACATCAATTATGTGAAAGGGCAGTTGTAGTCATTGAACATAATTTTGATAATAACGTTCTATCACTTTATATCTTATAAAAAAAGAGTTGCCTGCCAACATTTCAGTTCTACTACAAGGATCAAGCCATCAGGCACAGCAATTGTCTTCTGACAGTGTGCCCTGAGGGGGATTCAGGATGGAGAAAACCAGAAAACATTCTGTGCTTTGAATATACTGGCCCTTAGATAGTTAAGATGCACATCTAAGGAAAAATTTCAAAGGACCCCAGATTCTTGCATCTTCCCATACGTAAATAAGCGCTAAAATCATTTTAACTTGAGATGTCTGTTCTTTGTGATTAGCAGTAATCTTTTTATGCTTGACTACATGTTTTTCCCAGCAAAAATAGTTCATAGATATCCTGGCTCCGCCCTTGCCTCTTCGGAGCAGTTCCTCAGAGCTATCTGAGAAGCTGTCTCAGAGCTGCAGTCCTCAGAAAGTTCCCTGAGTAAAACTTAACTCACAACGTTTTGCGTTTTTCTTTCAGTCGACAATATTGGTACTTGTCTAGGTTGGGCTCTCGAGGAAGCAGATGCTGATATGAAGTTATGAGTGCAGGAGATTTATTGGAGAGTTAACATCTGTGAGAGCAAAAAGGATTGGGTGCGGAGAGCTGTCACTTCATACTGCAGAGCTGACAAAATCTCAGCTAGTTCAGCAGGGAACTCTGAAGCAGAGATTGCCCCTTAAATGGGTCCAACGTGAGGCAAAAGTGGGGCTAGACTACTGCCTTGTTTAGTAAACAGCAGGGTGCAACCCTGAAGACAGCATGACCTCAAGGTAGAAAGCCAAGCCAAGGAAACATCAACAAAACTAACAGCTGGATGGCGCTAGGCAGAGTGTGCTTTCATGACAGGGAATCCAGCCATCTTATCTCCATGTCTGTCACACTGGCAGTGTGGCACTAGTTAAATTTTTGGTGGCTGTGTATTTGGAGATGAATATTGATTAGGCCAGAACAAGAGGTGTTAGTGAAGTGTACTCTAATTCTAAAATCCCACTTGAGTTTATAGTGGTAGACCACCACCAATTCCTTAGGTAACTAGACTTGTCATCACCAAAAGATAAAATATCAAATTGTCGCCACCAAAAGATTAAATATCAACATCTCAAATGTTGCTTAAGGGCTCTAGAATGATAAGAATATCATTACCCCCATATCTTCCCCAAAAAGTTGCTCCTAGTGGGACAACTCAGGGCCTCTGCTTGTGATGGCCCATTACAGGTCACACTGGCTTCGTGGAGAAATGGGCAAAAGGAGCTCAGAGTAGCTCTTTGGAGAACAATGAGAATCTCTTATTTCATACAGATCAAGGAGGTGGCATTTAAGGAAGTCAGATTGGCTCTTTGTGACACATCACTTTTTTTTTTTTTGGGTCTTCTGCAGAAATTTCACAGTAGTGGTGGACAGAAAGAGACAAGACTTGTTTTGTTTGTTTCTTTGTTCGTTTTAAGGGTGTATTATACCATGGTGCCTAATATAGTGGAGGCTCTGGAGTCTGTCACTACTTACGAGTGATTTGGCTTTGGACAAGTGGCTCTCGGTGCCTTAGTTTCCTGATTTGTTAAACCGGGATTGCAATCGTGCCTACATCATGGAACAGTTGTGAGGATGAAATGAGATAACACGTGCAGTTCCTGGCTTGGGAAGGGCTCAATACGTATCAGCTGTTATTCTACTTCTCTTTCCCCTCTTTCTCTTCCTCCTCTTCACTGAAGACCCCCTTTCCTGTTGAATTTTGTCACCTCTCTAGATTAGCAAAACATTTACAAAACTTGGGAGGAGAGTAAAATTGAAAGAATTTGTTACTCTAACAAGATTTAGGATGTTTGCTTTTTGTCAGGATGTTGGTTTTCACCGGTATGTTCCCATTACTGTTCGGGTGTGCTAGGTGTAAAGAATGGCCTCTGTCCTGAGCAGCAGTCTATTTGAAAAACAAATGGACATATAAATGATTAATGAAAGTGCAACTGCATATAAAATTAAGTTCTAAATGAACTGTACAGACCATAAATGGTGTAGGAATCTAATTGCATTTTGCTGAACTGGGGGTTGTTTTGATCATTGAAAGGTGATACCATTTGGGGTGAAATTGTGAGAGTGAGCTCTTGTACAGTTACACAATGAAATGTCATGTTTAATATCTTAGAGTCTAAAACACATTAAGTTAGACCTAAAGAAAGTTTAAGGACATTTAAGTATGACAATATCATTGCCTCTTATTGTTAGCCTATTAATTAACACTCTCTAACCACCAAATGTGTCAAGACGGCAAAAATGCGAAGAACTGCTCATCTATTTGAATAAAGCAATCAGAGGAAGGCTTACATTTTTTCAGCTGATCTCTCAATGAGTTTCTCTCTTTATTGTATTTTTGCTATTTTAATTAGGTGATCAGGCCCACCCAGTAGCCTTCTTCATTCCAGGAATCTCCTTTGGCGATTCAGGAGGGAAGTTAAGTAAAAAAGATAGCTGAGCCAGGTCACGTGGGATCATAGTTTTCAGGGTATAGAAAGCAGGTCTTTGGGTTAAAGAGTACGCTGCCCCATCATACTCTTCTACTTGCTAGAGAAACATGCTTTGCACCCCGTGGGAGATACTCACACATAGTAGGTCATGTGTGGTTAACCGGATACTGAGATCGACTGACAATGTTAAACACGGAGTAATTCCTTACTGTTAAACCCTTTGGAATTATTGATATGAATATGGCCACAAGAGTCCTATATTGTTTCATTATTTTCTTGTATCCTTCCAGCAACCTAGTGCTCTAGAGGCTAGAGGCCTCTTTCCTTGGCGAGATACATGAGTATGGCTGAAGAGTCCCTGTTGGATTCTTAAATCTCTTACTACCAGGAAGGGGACAAACAAAACAAGCTGACAAGACATCCCTTAGCTCACTGATGATTCCGAATAAGAGTTTTAGGAAGGTCCTAGAGACGGATCTCTGTGCCTTGTCCTAGGCTGGGTGAGTAATACGAGGAAGTGTTGGGAAACAGGGTGACCTGTCCTCAGGTGTTCTAGGAATGCGTCCCCGCTCTCCTCGACATCTGTATCTGTGCGCTGTGACTGTGCCTGCGCGAAACCCGTCCAAACAAAAAGACCAATCAAGGACGGTGATGTTTTTTCCCCTGATCCTTTTGCCACCGCCCACTCCGGACAGGCTGACAACCTAGATTGCTCCCTGGGACTTGCCTGACTTTTCCACCTCCACCCACCCAGCTAAACACCGCCCCCACCCCCCGCCCCCCGCCAACTCGCGACGCGGATGGGACAGCGGAGGACCCAGCGAGCATGCGCGACCATCCCGAGCATGCTCAGTAGCGCTTGCGGTGCCCCGGACCTTCGGCCCAGAGCTGCGGCCGACGCGGAGGTTTCGGCGGCGTCTGCGGCGGTGACGGGAAGTGAGGTGGTCCGGCTGGGCGACCGCGGCGGCACAAACAGAGGCGGAAGGGTCGCTGCGGCGACGACGTCGTCGACCCGGGTGACCGAGGGGGCTGAGCGCCGAGGGCACTCGCCCGCTCGGAAGCCGGATCCCGAGCCGGGCAGGATGGATCATCACCAGCCGGGGACTGGCCGCTACCAGGTGGTGAGTTTCTGGCCCCAGCCCGGGCCTCCTGCGCCGCCGGGGACCCCGGGTTTGCCCCCCGCCGTGGCCCCCAGAGTCCCTTTCCTCGGGTTATTCGCGGAATGGACGTGCTGGCTAATTTATTTTTGGCTCTTCTGGCAGGACCTTGCTTCCTTCACACCTCTCGGATGGAGCCTGCCTGTGGCTCCTTTGAGACCTTTCTTTCCACACCCCAGTCTCCTTCGAGGTCCCCATCCCTCCGCTGTTAGATACCCCTACGCCTCCCTTTAAAACTTGTATCTGTTTTATGTCTCACTTTCTCGGTCATTTCGTTATGCCCTGACCCAGACACTTCAGAGATATTCCTGCGGATTGTATACTGGAAATGAGTTCACATACCTGCTGGGAAGGTGTCGCCGTCATAGATGGAGTCGGTGGGGAGGAGGCAGGTGTAAGCCCTACGTAGGGTGGGAAGTGGATTTGGTAAAAAAAAAAAAAAAATGTGGGCTTAAAAATCGTGCAACTGTAGAGAATAGTCGTGGGGCTGAACTTGTTTCTCAGTTCTAGTTAACCTTGTCATTTTGTCCTTTTCTGTTTTGTTAGAATTAAAAGTGATTGCCTTCTGTTTTCTATCACTTTTTTTTTTGGTAGGAGGGGAAACAGGAAGTTTTACTTAAAAAATGCTAATCTTGTTTGAAAATTTTTCTTTAAATACAAGGTTTTCCAGCTTAACCGTATAAACCTTTGTATGTTGAAATGAGTGAAAAGTGCCCCTCTATGTTTTCCGTGTCAAATTTTCTAATTTTTTTTTCTCTGATACTAATTCCGGTGGTGTCATTGGAGATTCCTGCGTAAACCTTATTTTAAAAATGGACCCAGCATAGTTGACTGTTTCGTTGCAGCTAGGTAGCATGTTATTCTGTAAACTTTGAGGTGGAAATTTAGTTAAACCTATTTACTGAGGGAGAGGAGAAAAACATTAATATGGAGCACCGACTATGCAATTTAATAGTACTGTTTGTGAAATTTACAAATATAGGTATGTTAGTGCAGATTTCATGTTTCAGGTCTATTTGCATAGGAGACACTAAGTTGTGAAGTAAAGAATTTCTATTAATAAGTGTATTTTGACATATGCAAAGGCTACTGAAAGATGAAATCCCGATGTATGTAATTTTGCATTTTTTTTTTTAAGATAAAAGCTCAGGAGGCTTCCACTTCATCTGGTTTACATCCGGTAAAACCTCCAAATGATGATATTCTGAATTCTGTGAAAATTTATCAGTATTTTTGGAATGGTTTGGAAAATGTTGCCAGTTTGGGAAGGCATTTTTCAGGTTGTTAGTGTATACACATTTTATTTTTTAAGGCATTACTATTTTTGCAGATGTTAGTAAAAATAAAATGCAATAGGTAAATATTGAATACCTATTGCATTTACTAGTGGGATTTCTTTTCTCTAATCTCTTTTCTTTCCTGTTGCTATTTGTTTTCCTTAATGGTGTTAACTGATTCGAATTCTTTCTCTTTGGGGGTTTTGCTTATCAGAATCCACCATGTTCACATATGAAAATCACTGCTCAAAACATTTTTTTTTTTTTTTTGCGGTACGCGGGCCTCTCACTGTTGTGGCCTCTCCCGTTGCGGAGCACAGGCTCCGGACGCGAAGGCTCAGCGGCCCTGGTTCACGGACCCAGCCGCTCTGCGGCATGTGGGATCTTCCCGTACCGGGGCACGAACCCGTGTGCATCGGCAGGCGGACTCTCAACCACTGTGCCACCAGGGAAGCCCTCAAAACATTTTTAATTGATGTATTTGTGCCTTAATTTATTATAGTGTCACATTTGCTTTCAGTAGTTATGATTATTATTTTTAAGAATTCCTAACACCAAAATGTTGGAAATTGCTGTCAGCTTTAAGATATTTTCTTTTTCTCTACAACTCCTTTCAAAATAAGTGGACAGTATCATTTTTTTTCTTTTTTTAATAAATTTATTTATTTATTTTTGGCTGCATTGGGTCTTCGTTCCTTCATGCAGGCTTTCTCTAGTTGCGGCGAGCGGGACTGTTTGTTGTGTGCGGGCTTCTCATTGCAGTGGCTTCTCTTGTTGCAGAGCATGGGCTCTAGGTGCGCGGGGTTCAGTAGTTGTGACTCACCGGCTCTAAAGCGCGGGCTCACTAGCTGTGGCACACGGGCTTAGTTGCTGCGCAGAATGTGGGATCTTCCTGGACCAGGGCTCGAACCTGTGTCCCTGGCATTGGCAGGCGGATTCTTAACAACTGCGCCACCAGGGAAGTCCCGACAGTATCATATTTTATTGCCTTTTTTTCCCCCCAAACTGGAGATGTGTCCCACAGAGACTTTGGATGGGTGGAGGCATTCCTTCAGAGCAGAGGGCAAAAATCTGCCCTTCTAAAGATACTTCTTGCTTCAAGTAGGTAGGACATCAATTTGTTTTCCTTGTAATGTGAAGTGTTTGAAAATCTTAGTACAGTTTACATTCAGATTTTGATTCCAATTCCTGTGTAATTACATGGTAATTTCATCTGTCTAGAATAACTCTTAGTTTTGTTGAGAATGGCCTGATTAGTAACTTTACCTAGGTATATGCCCCCCACCCCAAACTACTGGAGATGTGTCCTACATAGACTTTGAATGGGTGGAGTCATTCCTTCAGAGCAGAGGGCAAAGGAAAAAAAAAAAGCATCTGAGTTGGTTCGCAGCAAGCTAGGGACCAATCTACAGCTTACAGCTCTGGCTTGTATAATGAACACAACTGTTGTGTGGCTGACTTTAACTCAATTTTGTTTTTTTTAAAAAACTCTGGAATGATTAATAACAATGGAGCAATAAACAGGTTCAGTTGTTGAATGTTTAGAGCTGACTAAGTAGGAGACAGGAAAACATGCTTGGTGTTGAAATGGTATACGATATTAATTTTCCACTTATTCATAGAGTTAAATTTTAGCTTTCCGTATTGGTAAGTTAATGGTGATGTCTAGGACCATCAGAATGACTTACTACCATTAACCAATTCACAGCTTTATGTGGAAACTACTTTTTCTGTGATCTCTCCTCCATTGTTAAAAGCGTCCAAATTTTGTTAAGTGATAACAATGTACAGAGCTACAAATACAAAAAGCCTTGACTTGTTACCCTTCTAATTTCAGAAAAAGCCAGGTAGTTCCATTGTGTTATGGGAAATTCAATTTTGTCTGGTAGGAAATGGGCAGTGTTGCCAAACTATGAAGTAGGTGACTTGGCTTGGAACTGTTATGCCACACTCTAACTTTGATGTTCTCCCTTTTAAAGGTTTTGTGTATGTGAACCACCAAGCTGACTACTAAGCTTTCAGAGGTATTCTGTGTATAAGTTAAATTGGCACTGTGGATTGTAGCAGTAGTTTCCCAAACTGTGTCATTCAGAATGGTGATAATAGATGGTCTTAGAAGATTTATAATATATATTAGCATATAAAGACATCCATTTGTACATTTAAAACCATGAGAGCTTCTGCCGTAAAGACGGTGATTTGGATTTGTTTAACTTAGCTCTTCCTAAACCTTGACCACAAATTTTTAGAGAAAACTTTGATTATATTAACATTTCCAAAATGTTAGTTTTCTATAAAAATAATGAACTATCCATACTGTGATGATATAGATACTTTGCTGTTATATATGAATTAGAGTTGCCCTTGATAAATCAGCTGGTAAGGAGGTTGACTATTAATAGTTAACAAAAACCCTCACATCTTTTAAAGTTATCTGGGCTTATATTTAGGTTGTGCTGATTACAATTTGTGAGCCCTTGGCTTAGTTACATAGCATTTTGAGGCCTCAGTTTCCTCATATTAGTACCTACCTCATTAGGATTATTATGAGAATTATATAATGTAGTGCAAGTAAAAAATACAGTGTAGAGACTGGTACATGATAAATATTATGAATAATGTAAGGTAAATAAACTATAAAATATTGTATATATTTCAGTTTTTGCTAGTGACTATGTTTTTGTCTGTTGTTTTATTTAGCAACATGAATATCAACTAGTTCTTTGTTGTCCCTGTCAAGAGCAGTGAAAAGTCTGAAGATCTGATTTTACCGTGTTTACAAGCTGATAGTCTGTTAATTTTTCATGGTTGCTGGCAGAAAAACAGGAGACTCCCAGGTCAGAAACAAATGACATTATTACTCACAGCCCTGTAGACTCATGAACATCAGCATATTTGTGCTGGTTTTCCTTGTAACCAGGTCCCATGAGGGTGATGGGTCTAATGGAAGAACAGAGTGGATCACAGCTAAGGAACTCAGGACCAAGGGTCTAGCACTTTTTTTTTTTTTTTTTTTTTTTTTTTAACAAGCTGCAAACATTGTAGCAAATAACAAACAAGCTAGTTCACCTCTCTCTGAGAGGCAGTTAAATGCTGTGGTAACCTTGACCTTCTTTCACACTCAGCAAGAATGTGCAGGGACACTCAGGCCCATAGCAGCCTGCCTTACCCAAGAGTACATTTTATGGATGAGATAATATATGGTGATTTTTAGGTGCAGTTGTTTACTTTTGTTTTCCATTTTAAAGAAGTATTTCAGTCTTTTACTTTACGATGCTCCCTAGTTTTGCCTTCCTCTCTTGGCCCAGCTAGATTCCTTTGATCATCACTTGTTTGTTTCCTTTGAACTTATCAATATCCTTTATCTGGTTTACATTCTTACCACACCTCTTTTACATCATCAAGTTCCATTGCTTAATCTATTAGGTACTTTTCAGTTCTCTTCTTGCTTAAGTTCTTTTACGTTGACATTGTGAACGTTCTCCTTGAAACTCCTTCCTCATTCCTGAAATGAAGGAGCTTTCTACTCTTTACTCCCCTGACTTTCCTTCTCTGCATGAACTCACTTTGTACTTACTCCTCAAATGTTGATACTTTCTATGGCATGGACTATTGTAATAGCTTGCTTAGTGCTTTCTTCCTTCATCTGACCATCCTTCTGTGTATTGTTTGTGCTGCATAAATTGTATTTGTAGAATATAAATTTGATTTTCATTTCTTTGCTTAAAAATCTTCAGTGGTCTCTTACTGAATATCCTCTCCTGCCACTTTAACATTAAAACTTTCAGGGAATTCACTGGTGGTCCAGTGGTTAGGACTCTGCACTTCCACCGCAGGGGGCACGGGTTCGATCCCTGGTCTGGGAACTAAGATCCCACAAGCCGCACAACGCAGCCAAAAACAAAACAAAAGAAAAAACTTTCAAATATATACAGAAGTTGAAAGAATTGCACAGTTAACTTCCATATACCATATACCAGTTGTAGGGTCTACAATTCCCAACATTTTGTTGCATCTGTGTTATTCTCTGTCGTGGCCTCTCTTGTTGCAGAGCACAGGCTCCAGACATGCAGGCTCAGTAGTTGTGGCTCATGGGCCCAGTTGCTCCGCGGCATGTGGGATCCTCCCAGACCAGGGCTCGAACCCGTGTCCCCTGCATTGGCAGGCAGACTCTCAACTGCTGCGCCACCAGGGAAGCCCCTCCATCTTATTTTTTGAGCTTTCAAAATAAGTTGCAGATATCAGTGTACCTCACTGCCAACCACATGCTTATCATCAGCCTAGAGTTCAATATTTCTTTATGGTTTTTTTCCTTTAGGATAAACTTGACATATAGTGAAATGCACAAATCTTCCATGGCCAATTAGATGAGTTTTGACAAGTACATACATCTGTGTAACCCAAACCACTTTTGAAGTATAGAGCAGGGATCAACAAACTACATTCTAACTCTTGTTTTGTAAATAAAGTCTTGTGGTAGCACAGCCATGCCATTCATTTACAGTGGCAGAATTGGGTATTTGAGGCAGAGCCCAGAAAGCCTGAAATATTTGCTATTCTGCCCTTTACAGAGAAAGTTTCCTGACCACTGGGAAAGAACATTACTGTCACCCTAGAAAGTTCACTCATGACCCTTCCCTGTTGATTCCTACCCACCAGGTGATCGCTATACTGTTTCGTTTTTGTTTTTCACTTCGAATGAGCTTTGCCTATTCTAGAATCATACAGCATATAGTCTATAAAGCTTCTTTCACTCTGCAAGAAGTTTAGGAGATTGATCCTGTTATTGTATCAGTAGTGCATCCCTTTTTATTGTTGAATAGTATTTCATTGTATAACTTGTACGAATATAGGACAGTTTGTTTATCCATTGCTCTGTTGATAGACATTTGGGTTGTTTCCGGTTTTTGGCTCTTACGGACAAAGTGGTTAGGAATATTCTTGTGCAAATCATTTTGTGGGCGAAGGTTTTCATTTCTCTTTGGTGGAATTACTGGGTAATAGGGTAGGCGTATGCTTAATTTTATGAGAAACCACTAGACTTTTCCAAGTCTGTGTACCATTTCCAAGTGTACCATTTTACACTTAGACCAACGATGTATGGAAGCTTTGGCTGCTTCACCACCTTGCCAAAAGTTTGGTGTTTCAGACTTTTTAATTTTAGCCATTCTGGTGGGCTTATTGGATTTTTTTTTTTAATAAATTTATTTATTCATTTATTTATTTTTGGCTGTGTTGGGTCTTCGTTTCTGTGCGAGGGCCTTCTCCAGTTGTGGCAAGCGGGGGCTACTCTTCATCGTGGTGCGCGGGCCTCTCACTGTCGCGGCCTCTCTTGCTGCGGAGCACAGGCTCCAGACGCATAGAACTCAGTATTTGTGGCTCACAGGCCCAGTTGCTCCGCGGCACGTGGGATCTTCCCAGACCAGGGCTCGAACCCGTGTCCCCTGCATTGGCAGGCAGACTCTCAACCACTGCGCCACCAGGGAAGCCCTGGATTTTTTTTTTTTATATGAATTTATTTATTTTTGGCTGTGTTGTCTTTGTTGCTGCGCGTGGGCTTTCTCTAGTTGCAGTGAGCGCGGGCTACTCTTCGTTGCTGTGTGCGGGCCTCTCATTGCAGTGGCTTCTTTTGTTGCAGAGCACGGGCTTCAGTAGTTGTGGCACATGGGCTCAGTAGTTGTGGCTCACGGGCTTAGTTGCTCCGTGGCATGTGGGATCTTCCCGTAGCAGGGCTCAAACCCGTGTCCCCTGCATTGGCAGGCGGATTCTTAACCACTGCGCCACCAGGGAAGCCCAGGCTTATTGGATTTTGAAGTATAAATTTCTGTTCTTAACATACAAGTTCCTTGAATGGACCTTTCCATACCTATACAATGCCACATCTTAGCAATCCCACCCCCTTCCTCCCCGCCCCCCTGCCTGTCTTAATTTTTATGCACTAACTGCTGGAGTTCAGCAGGGTATACTTATTATTAGCTTCAACCATAATGTCTTCTCTCTTACTTACTTCCCTGACTTTACATGTGTTTATGTCTCACCTAACGTTCTGTACCACACCCCTGTGGTTTGTTTGCCTTATAAAATCCTGTTCCTAGATGTAAAAACTCCTACGAAATTATAATTGGAAGAGGGAGGCAGGGTGAGTTTCTTGCATCTGTCATCTCTACATCACGGCAGAGGAAAAGTTGAGAATCACAGCATTAGAGAACTTGTTACACTGAATTGTGTTTTTGTGTATCTTTGTGTACCTTCTAGACTGCTGCTTTTCCTCAGAGGTGCTTCAGGGCTCTGTGAATGTCTGATTTTTATTTCATCTTTAATATAGATTTTAAACTTTTAAAATACTGTAACTCAGGAAATTCACTCTCAGATGTGTTTAAAACCAAGTTTCCATAGCTTGAAGATTAGTATTATGTTAATTTGTGTTGCCAGGGTAATTTGGTTTTGAATGGACCCCACATGGAAGTTTCTCTGGCTGTTTCTGTGCATGTAGCAATAGTAACTGAGAGTGTGTCATTAGTTTGATTGAGTACAGTTCATTTAAAAAAAATTATACAAACGAATAAGCTACTTTAGAGCACCTGAACGGTGCTGAGTCAGATGCTAGCCATCACTTAGGCATATTTGAACAGTACATGATCCAGTAATGGTGTAGTATTTGTGCAGTAACAAGTAAATGCATTGGAATTGTATCCTGAAAATAACATATTATAGATAGTTTATGTGTGTATCTTGTGTTTTGAGTGCCTCTTGTCAGATTTATACTTAAGACAAGGTATGGGAGCAGTTTTTAGATATCATTATTTTTTGTTTGTTTGTTTTTTTGCGGTATGCGGGCCTCTCACTGCTGTGGCCTCTCCCATTGCGGGGCACAGGCTCCGGACACACAGGCTCAGCGGCCATGGCTCACGTGGCATGTGGGATCTTCCCGGACCGGGGCACGAACAGATATCATTATTGATTAACTGTGAAACTGAGGTCCTATAACTCATTTATTCAATATTAATTTATAAAGTATCTCTGTCAGTCAAATTCTGTTTTAGGTGCTGGTGAACAAGACAGTTAAGTTCGTGTCTTATGGCTCATACTTTGATGGAGGGGAGGTAGATAAATAAGTGAGCATAATTTCAGATAGTAATAGATGGTTTAAAGAAGGTAAAGCAGGATGATGGTATAAGTAATACATTTTATCGATAATAAAATAGCAATAATAGAATAATAATATCTTTTTGCATTATGTCAGGAATATGCTGAGCACTCTGCTATGTGCTTTACACACATGAGCACAATTTATTCCATAGAATAATTCTGTGAAATAGGTAATGTTATGATCTTCATTTTGCAGATGAAAAAACTGAGACATAAAGAGGTTACATATATACAGGCATGTGTGTGGATCTAGGTGTGATGGATCTGGTATTCAAATCTTGGTGTTTTAGTTTTATATTGCTTTGTAACAAACTACTCAAAACACAAGCATTTTATTATGTTTCAAGATTCCTTGGTTTGGCTCTGATCAGCAGAGCGGTTCTTCTGTTCCATGTGATGTTAGCTGGGGCTCCAGCCATTTGGGGGCTTGATTGGGTTGGAACCTCCAAGATGACTCATTCCCTTCGCTAGCAGTTGTTGATGACTGTTGACTGGGAGCTCAGCTGGCAGTGTTGAATGTTGATCATTTCAGTTCTCCTCTGTGTGTCCTCTTCATGTGCCCTCTCAGTGTGACCTTGGCCTTTCACATCACAGAAGGAAGAGGAAGCTGCCATTCCTCTTAAGGCTTCAGCTTAGAACTCCAGAATGTCATTTCAGCTGCATTCTGTTGGTTAAAGCAGCCGTAAATCCAGCCCAGGTTCATAAGGAGGGGAAATAAACTCCATTTCCCAATGAGGGAGAGGCAGTGCACATACATGGAGGCAAAAAATTGATGGTGGCATCTTTGGAGATGGCATGCCTCACCAGTGGGTTTGACTCCTCAGTGGATTGGAATCAGGATTATTAGGAAACTCTGTCCACTCTGCAGGTGTGACACTCAGGCCAAGACTTGATTGAAATGTTCTA
Organism: Aethalodelphis obliquidens; assembly: GCF_003676395.1. Taxonomy (NCBI): domain Eukaryota; kingdom Metazoa; phylum Chordata; class Mammalia; order Artiodactyla; family Delphinidae; genus Aethalodelphis; species Aethalodelphis obliquidens. The sequence goes on along the minus strand of NW_020837959.1, from coordinate 26,145,265 downwards.
GCTGATGAGTATTTCAGGTGTGATAAGGGCCTGTGGTGCAAATGAGCTTGTTGGTTTAAGAAATAAGAGAGCTGTGTGCCTAGAGCAAGGTGAAGGGGGATGGCTCAGTGGAATGGGACAAAACAAAGAAATCAATTTTATGATAGATTTGATAGAAGAATGGAACTCTCGTTTGTAATTTTTGTTTCGTGAAAGCAGTCAAGTCCGGTGCATTGCCACATGAAAACGTGGGGTCCCGGCCTTGGGTAGGAAAGCCCGTTTCCACTTCCGAGAGGCCTGCTGTCTTAGCCCACAGCACCCCCAAGGGATTGCAGCCTCCATGCCAGGACTTGCTAGATACTGCTTTGCTTGGGAATGTATCATGGTGACGCCAGCCTGGGATGGGCATAGCTACCACCTTGCCGTACTCCTAGTCATGAGGTGGTGAGTTGAGCTGAGCCAGGGCGTTCAGCTGCCTGAGAATCTTTCCTGGGGAGGCAGACTGCCTGTGAGCCGAGGCACCAGGTCCCTGGCACATGCTTTTTTGTCCCATTGGAGTTCACTTAAAAAACTTGGATTCAAAGATAAAATTATTAAGAATTGAAAGGTGACCATAGAGCATTAAACCCCAAGCATGAGGCCCTCCTGAGGCAAGGTTCCACGTGACTGCACTGGCCATGTGTTCGTGAAGAGGGCCCTGAAAGGAATCTCACTATGACGGTGGTAGTGGTGGTGGTGATGATCTAGAACCAGGGGTCAGCAAACTTTCCGGTAAAGGACCAGATAGTAAATATTTTAGGCTTTCCAGGTCATGTGGTCTGTGTCACAGCTGTGTGCCAGATCTGCTGCTTTCGTGCAAAAGTATCCATACTTAATATGTATACAAGTTAACATGGCTGTGTTCTAATAAAACTTCACTTACAGAAACAGATGGTGGGCTGGATTTGGCCTGCTAGCTGTAATTTGCCCACCCCTGGTGTAGATGAAAGAGGAATGCACCTCATAAAGGCCTTAAGTTTGGGCCTGTTGCAGGATGCTTCTGACAAATTTTTATTTCACTGAGTCTTGAAATAAACCCTTAGGGACGTGGTAAAGGTTGTTTTGCATCACTTACTTTTTGTACCTGGTAATCAGGCAGGCACTTGGTCTATCACTAGAATTGGTGTGGAGACCCCAGTTAGAGTATAAAATTTCCTGTGAGAACAGCAAAGACAAGTTTCTCATGTCTGATGGAATCTTCATTCTGTTGGAGTGGTCACCTCATTGAGGCCATTTAAAATCACAATACCCCCTTCACAGTACTCCCTAGCCCCATTTCCTGCTTCATTTTTCCCATAGTACTTATCACGACCTGATAATTTCAAACCTTTTACGTGTTTAATTCCTACCTCCTTCTTTCCCCTGAGTGTAAGCTTCATGAGGACAGGTATGTTTTGTTCACTGCTGTATGTTCCATTATCTGGCATATGGTAGGCACTTAGGAAGTATTTGATAAGAATGACTGAATGAGTGGTGCTAGCTCAAGAGCAATTCCATAGACTCAAAACCTTGCTTATGTTATTTTATTCTCTTATTTTTATAAGAATTCTTTTTTTTTTTTTTTTTTTTTGCTACTGAGACTTGGGCTCTCTCAGATTGTGTGTGTGTGTGTGTGTGTGTGTGTGTGTGTGTGTATGTGTGTGTGCATGTTTTGCATTACCTTACAGCTTAACAGTATGTTGCTTAGTGTCTGTGTCTCTCTCCTCCTTCCTTCTCCCCTTCTCCCTCTCTCTCTCTCTCTACACACACACACACACACACACACACACACTTATTTTTATAAGAATTCTTTTTTTTTTTGCTACTGAGACTTGGGCTCTCTCAGGTTGTTTGTGATATATGATTGGCCCCATAGGGTTGTTCAGTAAGGAACCCATGAAGCCACGTGCAGTGGTCCTGCTTAGTACCTTCATTGACTGTGGAGTTGTCGGTACTGCTTTGATTTTTCTCATCTGCTTTATATTGACTACTTAGAGACTATTTTCTTTTTATTCTTTCCTTAATGTCACACCTACATGCTAAAACACTGTCTGATTATATGTGTATTAATAATATATTATTTTAGAATTTTATACATATTCTACATGTGTAGGCCTGACTTAAATTTAAATAATTATGGAATACATTCTGCTGACCTTATTAAATGTAAATTTACTCAAAAGATCCTTGTGATTAAGGCTAGCCTATCTACCATTTGGTTATATAAATCATCCTCTATGTTTTCATGCCATGTTGTTGTTATGGTTTCTTCCAAAAGTTTGATCATTTAGCTGGAATTAAGGTGTAGGTAAAATTCTTGTTAAAGACATGCCAAGTGCAAGTTGGGAAATACTGCAAGTAGTCTAAGATTTACTATCAGATTATTTCAAGGTTTTGACTTTTAAGATTTGAATATCAGCGATTTAGTATTTTAAAAGTTTAGAAATGTGCTGTGGTTTAGTTTGTCTATGATGTTTCTCCAGACTTACCCTTTACATTATGTAAAGAAATTGTGCTATTTGGCAGAGGCTTTGAGAATAAGGAAATAAACTGGATAGTTTTACTTCTTTACTAATTTTGAGGCTCGTAGGACTTGTAGCCTGTTGGATGTTAGACTGAAGAAATCCAATAGTTTTTAGAGAACATTTGTTCTCGTTTGGGTAGGGCATTCATTTATATCAGCATGACTTTTTGTGTGATTTCCCCACAAGGGGAAGGATTAACACTGGAAATAACACTTGAGACCCTTTTAAGTTTTTGTTTGTAACCTTAGAGAACAACATGAGCCTCCGCTAACCTCACCTTGCTTACTTTGTTACTGCCCTGCACGCGTGCCGTGTCTTGAACTGTAAACTGTAATACTTTTGTTCTCTTGCCCTGCTCCTCTCCAGGCACCACTCCCGACCATGATCTCCCCTGCCTTCGGACTCTTCTGGCTTTTGAACATGTGATTGCCCTTTTTTCTTTTCGTTCTGCTTCCTCCGGGATGAATTTCTATTCTTTATTCAAATCTGTTCAGGTGTTCTTTTCTCCAGAAAACCTTCCCTCACCGTCTCCATTTCCTCCCTTTTTTTTTACCAAGTTCAGTGTATTCTTTTAACACTGTGCGCTTATCCCTATCATAGTCCTTATTCCATGGTATGTGTTTTGTAGGCTCAGTGGGAAGTAGGGCTTAGGTCTATCTTGTTTATAATAGTATACAGTGTAGTTCTGGGCCCATTATATAGTGCCTTGTAAATACTTACTGAAGAAATAAATGAATGCGTTTCTGAATGATTTCAAGTGTATCCATGAGGTTACTGATATATTTATAAAGTGAACAGTTTTCCAGAGTTCTCTTATGTAAAAGTAACAGTATGTGGCCCAGCCCATACAGTGTTGATATTCTGAATATCCATAATTAGGGTATGTACTTTGCTTTTAGAATAGTACCGAGAAACCTGTTTAGATGAATTCTGGTAGTTTTACATAACTCCTCATCTGACTGGTGACTTGCATTTGCCAGATAATTAACCATGGGTAGGTTATTTGGCTTACTTATGGAAAAAGGAAAATAAATTGTTTCCAGATATTGTGGAAGTAGTTAGTGATCATTTTCTTCAACCGTCTCATTTTACAGAAGACTGCCTGAGGGAGGTTCTGCTTAAGGTTATGCAGCAAAGCTTGGAGGACAAATTTTATTCTATTACTTGTAAACATGTCAGCTGAGTTAAAAGGTCCTGGGAAACAGAACTTTCATTATAGTTAACTTTCTTTAATTGACGGCGATGCCAGACATGAGGAGTACGGATGGTATAGGCTGAGCCTGGTAGTTTCCAATCTTGGCTTCTCACTTACAAGCACTGTAACCTTGGGCTGATTACTTAACCTCTGTCTGCCATAGCTTCCTCATCTATAAAGTAAGGATAGTATAGGTACTTCCCTCATAGAATTATTGTGAGGATTAAGTGTGTGAAAAGCTCCTAATATTTGGTTAAATTGATAATTAGTGTTCACATTTTATGACTTTTATTTCTTTATTGATTTAAAATTTTTTAATTTTTATTGAGGCATAGTTCATTTACCATGTTGTGCTAGTTTCAAGTGTATAGCAAATATATATTGATATATATATCAGGATATTGAGTATAGTTCCGTGTGCTATACAGTAGGTCCTTGTTGTTTACGTATTTTACATATAGTAGTGTGTGTATGTTAATCCCAAACTCCTAATTTATCCCTCCCCCACCCCCCTTATGTATCTGTTGTTAATTCTTTGCAGATCCTCTGGTCATTTTTCAGAATTTGCTTTCCAGCTACGTTTTTTTTTTTGCATGGTCACATGCACTGGATAAGTATTAGTTCCTTTATTTTGTTCTTTGAAGACATTCTTCCTAGAGCCCTCCATCTTCCTGTTTCTATCTGTAGTATTTGTTCTCTAGGCCTAGTACGCAGCTGTCATACTGAGACTTCCCTTCATCACTTTACTATGTTGGATCGGCTATTTCTTGAATTCCATTTGATTTCCATTTATTTGGGATTTTCTTGTATATCTTTTAAAAAATTTCTAATTTAATTTTTTTGTGGTAAGAGACCGCACTCAGTATGGTCTCATTCCTTTTAAATTTATTGAGACTTGTTTTATGGACCAGTATATTATCCTGGTGATGTATTATGTGTACTTGAGAAGAATGTATATTCTTGAGTTGTTGGATATAGTGTTGTATAAATGTCATATCAAGTTGGTTCATAGTATTGTTCTGATCTTGTGTCTTTACTGATTTTTGTTTTTGTTTTTGTTTGTTTGTTTTTGTTGTTGTTTTTGGCCACATCACACGGCTTGCAGGATCTTAGTTCCCTGACCAGAGATTGAACCCAGGGCCCGCCAGTGACAGTGCTGAGTCCTAACCACTGGACTGCCAGGGAATTCCTTGCTGATTTTTGTTTTTGTGTTATTCTACTAGTTGCTAAGCAAGGGGGTGTTAAAATCTGTTGTGGTTATGGAGTTGTCTATCTCCCTTTAATTATCTCAATTTCTTGCTTCCTATGTTCTGAGATTGTTGTGAAATGCCCCCTTTATCTCTGGCAGTGCTCTTTGTCTTCAAGTTTGTTTTATTTGATATTAATATAGCCATTCCTGTCTTATTTTTTTTTATTTCTCTTATTTTTTTCATGGCATATCTTTTTCTGTTTACTTTCAACCTGAGTCCTTAATATGTGCCTTTTGTTGGTGGCATATAGTTGGATTTTGCTTTTTTATTCACTCTGACAGCTTCTGCCTTTTAACTGGAGTGTTTGTATTTAGTGTAATTATTGGTATGGTTGGTTTACTTCTACTGTTGTATTATTTGCCTTCTGTTTGTCCTCTTTTTTTTTTTCCTCTTTTCATCCTTTTCTGCTGCCTTTTGGATCATTTGATCAAAATAATTGTTTTAGTTTCCTTTTCAAAATTTCTATTCCTTTTTTAAGCTATTCCTCTTTATATTATTATTATTAATTAATATTAATAATATTATTATTTATCAATTATTAATGTTAATATTATTATTTTTGTGCTTGCTCTAAGATTATAATAACCAGTGAAAAGTTAGGTGTATATATATATATATACATATATATGTTTAACATTAATGTCATATGACTTCATGTAAAAAGTAGAACTTTGTGACTGTATACTGTGTACTCCCTTCCCCCTGCCAAACTTGACGCTATAGTTGTCATATGTATTACCTGTACATTCACTGAAATCCCCAACAAACATCATCATTTTTGTTTTAAATAGTAACACATTTTTTTTTCTTTTAAACGTTGAGCCTTCTTTTAATTTATTTATTTTTATTTTTGGCTGTGTTGGGTCTTCGCTTCTGTGCGAGGGCTTTCTCCAGTTGTGGCAAGCAGGGGCCACTCTTCATCGTGGTGCGCGGGCCTCTCACTGTCGTGGCCTCTCTTGTTGTGGAGCACAGGCTCCAGACGCGCAGGCTCAGTAGTTGTGACTCACGGGCCTAGTTGCTCCGCGGCATGTGGGATCTTCCCAGACCATGACTCGAACCCGTGTCCCCTGCATTAGCAGGCAGATTCTCAACCACTGCAGATTCTCAACCACCAGGGAAGCCTGTAACACATATTTTATAAAACTTATGAGGAAAAAAGAATCTTTTATATGTACTTAGACTTTTACCATTCCCTATGCTCTCTCTTCATTCCTGAAGAAATAAGTTTTTCTTTACTATCAATTTTTTTTCAGTCTAAAGAACTTCCTTTATCATTCCTTAAAATGCAGATCAACTCTAATCAATTTTCTTTCTTTTATTCGAAATGTCTATTTTACCTTCATTCTTGAAGTATTAGATTTTTTGTTTTGTGGGGCAGTACTGTGCTCTGTAGCTTTGGGATCTCAGTTCCCCTACCAGGGATTGAACCCAGGCCGCGGCAGTGAAAGCGTGGAATCCTAACCATTAGGCCACCAGGGATCTCCCCTATAGATACATATTTTGGGTGTAGAATTCTTGGCCGAGTTTTTTTTTCTTTCAGCCCTCTAAGGTTTTGTTCCATTTTCTTATGACGACCATGATTTCTGATGAGGAATCTGTAGTTATTTGAATCATTGTTTCTCTGTATGTAATATATTGGTTTTTCAGGCTGCTCCAATAACTTTTCTTTATCTTGATTTTTAGAAGTTCTATTATTATGATGTGTCTAGGTGTAGTTTTCTTTGAATTTGTTCTGTTTTAGCCTCACTGAGGTTGAATTTGTAAATTTACTCCTTTCACTACTTTGAAGAGTTATGGACATTATTTCTTCCGTTTTTTTTTTTTTTTCCTGCTGCAGTCTGTTATTTCCTTTGAGTCTCAAATGACATGTTTTCTAGACCTTTTAAAGGTTTAGAGTCCCTGTGGCTCTGTTTGTTTGTTAGCTTATTTATTTTTTCAATCCTTTTTCTTTTCTCTTCTTTAGAATGGATAAATTCTGTCAATTTAAATTCACTATCTCTTTCCTCTATCTTCATTGTGCTGTGGATCCCACCCAGTGAATTTTTTATTTCATGTATTTTATTTTTCCAGTCTAAAGTTTTTATTTGGTTCAATTTTTTGTTTTCTATTTACCTGCTGAGATTCTCTGCCATTTCATTGATTTCAAGGTAATATTGCTTTACTTCCCAGAACATAGTTGTAATAGCAGCTTTAAAATCTTTGTATGGTAACAGTAATCTGAATCATCCTAGAATTGGCATCTCTTGATTGCCTTTTCCCTGTGGAGTGATTTATATTTCCTAGTATTTTGTATTTCTGGTAATTTTGGATTTATACTGGATCTTCTGAGTGTTTTGCTATGGTACTCTGGAAAATGTAAATACTGTCTCCCATTCTGTGTGCAGTGGTTCAGATCTAAGCTTAATTCCTTAGGCCTTTACTCATCTGTTTTAGTTCAGTCCTACACATGCATGGTTCAAGGGGTAGTGATTTCCCCTCACTTTCTGGCCTGCCTGGGCTCCATTTGTTGCATGCTTCCTCCGGCTAGAAATAGCAAGGGTTCTACTGAGGTTTTAGTAGCCCAAGACAAGGTGCCTCTCCACAACTATGGTTCTGCCTTGCAGCAAAGCTGCAAAAAGAACAAAAAGGGAAAACTCTTTGTGCAGGTTGCTTCTCCAAGGTTTAATTTCCCTCCAAATCCCTATTTTCCTTAATGTTCAGAATGCTCAGATAGTTGTTTTTCATATTTTGTTCAAGGTTATAGTGGCTGTCAGTGGGAGGGTTGGACTGTTGGGGGCTTATACTGCCATGCTGAAACTTGAGCCAACTAAAGATTTTTGAGGTTTTTGTTTTTCTACTCCCTGTATTAACTTTCCTTCTAATATTTTTGTTTTGTTTTTCTTTCATGTTGGAGGTTTTCTTTAAATTTGGGTGTTCTTTCTTTGCTTATTTATATTCTATAAGCTGTGTTTGTGTGTTTTTGACTTGTTAATCAAGGCTTGTGTCACTTCTTGGTGAGCCAGCCTTTTCATTGGGGACCTCCCAAATGTCAGGGTCTGCCATTTAGTTAGGAAGCTATGGCAGTAGTTAGGTAAGCAATAATGGTGGCTTGGATTAGATAATTAGATAATTAGTGGCATTAAAGAGAAGTAGATGGGTGAATTCAAAGGTGTGTGTAGTGTATGTGTGTGTGTGTACTTGAATCAGCATCAGAAATACTCATAAGGGTAATCCTGTGGAAGGGTAGATTACTACCTGTGAATTTTTTTGGGAGGCATCTTGACATAGAAAGAGTCTGAATTTAGAGACAGTAAAATCTGAAATTGAATCCTGTCTTTGCCCCTAACTAGGTGTGTCAGTTCAGTTATTTAAAGTTTGTTCCGCCATACTCACCTCAGAGGATTGTTGTAGGAACTAGAGAAGATGCTATACATAAAGTGTCTTTGTTTTGTTTTTTTAAAGTAACATTTATTGGGCCTTTACTATGTCAGGCATTATTCTAAGTATTTACAGGTGTTATTTTTTGTAATCCTTCTGAAAGCCCTGTAAGAAAATAGATTCCATTTTGTAGATGGTAAAAATGAGGTCCAAGCAGGTCACAGAGTTGGTAAGTGCTGGAGTCTAGATTTGAGTCTTAAAAAGTTGATTCCGAAGCCTTTGTACTTAACCAGTATGCTTCATATCCTTAGTCCAACGTAGGTGGTTGAGGATAGTCTCAGAACTGTTCGTGCCAGTATTTTGTTAGTTTGCTTATTGGTACATGATATATTCCTACGTAGTGCTTTTCATTGACTTATTAATTAAAAGCAAAAATTACTGTAGTATGTAATGAAATATTTTTAAGTCCTCTTTTATCAATGTTTAGCATGCTAAAACATTAAGCATACTAACATTTATCAGTGTTTTAGTATGCTAAAACATTTAAGGCTTCTCTTTAAAGGAGAATCCAGTCTTTCAAAAGATAAAGTTAAAAACTTAGTTTACCAGAGTTTCTACCCCTCCAAAACTATTTGGTAAATTCGTTTTATTATGTGTGCTGAGATGGGTTTGCTGACAGTTGGAATTTGAGTACCATAAAGAACCACCTATGCAGTTTCTCTCTGGATAGTATTTTCGCTCTGGTTTCTTCAAAGGCACAAGTTATAACATACTTTTGTCTTGTGCATCTTTGCTCCTAGTGCAAATCCATGCAGTAATGAATTCACATGTGTGTAAATTTTTACTAGAAAAAGTCATGTCAAGTGTTGTGGAAAATCTTGGTGTAACAGTGTTTTTTTTCTTTTTTTTATTGATAAATACCTTTAGAAATATGGCATTATAGTGATCATTGTAACATGAGAATAAGTATACAGAAATAAAGAAATCAGTTTAGGGACACATAAATGTCAACTTTTTGAGAGAGAGAGTGTGTGTGTATTTGTATGTGTATTTAGCTTTTGATATTATGAAATTATTCAGATTATGTATTTACTTTTATCAGCCAGTTTTTGAGGCTTTGCTTTGGCATGTAACACTTTGATGGATGAACCCTCTAACTATTGCTGCCAATGGCATCTTGGCATTTTCTGTGCTTCCTGGGTGACTGACTAATCAACAACAGCATGTCTTGGTAATTGATTTTACTGTATTTAGTTTTGCTTGAGGATTCCGTTCTTAGCTTCTCTGTGTTTGCTGAGGAAAGAACAAAACTAACTCTGAAGAAGGTTCGTATTTCAGGCCTGGTCCTTGCTGGTGTTGGCTCCCTGGTTTACCTGTGATACAGTATGCAAACTTTAATTTTCTTTATTCCCCCTGTTGCCACTCTAGTCATACTGTATTATGCCCTTGCCTCAGAACTCCTAGTTGTTAGAATTTAGAAGTTCTAGGGACTGATGGGTTGGGATTTGCACCTATTTCCTGCACCCATGCTGTATTAGGCATTTAGTAACCATTGGTTGAGCGACTGATAACTGGCTGACTGACTGAAAATGAATGAATTGCAGAAAGAAGATGAGGCTCGAAGACTCAGTCAGAGTTATACAGGAGGTGGTATATCTAGAACTCAAATTTAGATTTTTTGGCATCAAACTATCTTCTATTCATTTAGCAACTACTTGATTATCTTAAAGAATGTGAAATCAAACTAGACAGTACACTATAGTAATTTTTTAAACGACAAATGAATGCTTGTGATAGTAACTTTAACAGTATTACATGGGATTAGTTGTCTTATGCCTTTGCAAATGAAACTAAATCAAACTAATTAATGACGTAGACTGGCGCTTCAGTGTACTCTCTGTGTAGGAGGCAGTATCCACAGCTCTGGATTCAGTTTTTGCTAAGACTCTTTAAAGTTGGCAGGGTAAAGTAAGGACCCCTACAAAAGAAACAATGAATAGTCAAAGGTAGGAGGAAAACCAGGGACTTCCTTGGTGGTCCAGTGGTAAAGAATCCTTCTTACAATGTAGGGGACGCGGTTTTGATTCCTGGTCAGGGAACTAAGATCCCCCGTGCCGCGGGACAACTAAGCCCACGCGCCACAACTACTGAGCTTGCGTGCCTCAACTAGAGAGCCTGCGTGCCACAAACTACAGAGCCCACGTGCTCTGGAGCCCACACGCCACAACTAGAGAGAGAAAACCCTTACGCCACAACTAGAGAGAAGCCCGCGTTTTGCAACGAAGATCCCGTGTGCCGCAAGTACAACCTGACGCAGCCCAAAATAAATTAAATAAATAAATAATAAAATAAATCTTAAAAAAAAAAAGGTAGGAGGAAAACCAGAGGAACTACTTCGCTGGCAGCTAAAGAAAAACCAATTAGAACTACACTCAACTGTGTTGAATGTACACCATACCCTCCGTATTCTTGGGTTCTGAAATCTGCGGATATGGAGGACAGACTGTACTATGCCATTTTATATAGGGATCTAAGCACCTGTGGGCCTTCAGTATCTGCAGGGTGGGAGTGGAGGGTCCTGGAATAAATACCAGGATATCCAGGGACGACTGTATTCAAGATTTTTGATAGGATGAGTAGGTTCTTGGATCTAACAATTAGAAAGAAGGTCATTGTTCTTAGTAAGAGCTGTTTGAGTGAAAGCCAGATGGTAATGGATTGGGTAGGAAATGGGAATTAGAAGTGCACAGATTTTTTTTTTTTCTTCTTCTAGGATGTTTGTTATTGAAGGAAAAGAAGGACGAGATGAGATGAAAATAGTTCAAAAAGCACAAGATAAAAATGTAAATTTTAGCTGTGGGCAGGTTTTTTCTAAGTATGGTGTGAATAAAATATACATGTGGGCAGAGAGAAAGAAGTTAGTGGAGAAAAGAAAGGAGAGACATATCATAAAGAAAAAACAAACAAACAATCCTTTGGGAGGCAGGATCTTCTCTGTACAGTTATTTGGCATTTAGGAGTAAAGAATATAAATGGAAGCCGTACGCTAAATTTAGAGCTTCAGGGGAGAGAAACTGAAGGAGTTTTTGCTTGAAATCCTGTTTTCCTCTGAGAAGTAGGAGGCAAAGATTTGGACTGAGAGTTCCATGGTTGGAAGCGGGGGCTAGAAGAGTGGCGGAGCTGAAACGCCTGCCATGGTGATGACTAGTTCTGATGGCCCTGCTGGAATTGGAAACTAAATTTGTACTTGGCGCCCGTCTATACAGTTACGGGATTTGCTTCTCTCCTTCTACCAGGAGATAGTAGACAGACTCACCCCAAATTGGGTGTTGGTGGGGTAGCTGTGGCAGAGGATATGGGAACTAGGAAATTGAGGGTGAGTGTCATGCAGGTTTTTCACTTTATAGTCCAGGCTACGTAGGATGGAAAGTAAACCAGGTGGCAGCAAATGGAAGGCCCAAGGAATAGACTAAGTGGAAGTAAGGGAGTAAAAAAGGCCAGGAGGTTGTGACCACGAATTAAGAGGTAGAAATCTAATAGTTTCTAGTAGAAGCAGTTCTAGATGACTCTCAGGTCAGAGAAGTAGAGAACTGATGGAGTTATTAGACCATTCAACTTTGCATATTATTGCTTCCTGTTTCATAGCTGAAGTGTTAAGTTGGTTTAGCTGTCTTGTATTATAGTAGGAATAAAGGTAGAGGAGATGATATTGGAGGTAGGGGGCTGGCTTGTAAGTTTTACTCATTGGGGAATGATTTAGACCCTTGTAAATACTAAGAACAGGATGAGAGAAAGTCTGACAGGCTGTAGAGACAGTGTGAATTTTGAGAAAGGCTCTTGATCTAGCATTGGCTGTATCCAAGAACATTTTCTTTGTCTTCTTGTTTCCAGATAAGGGGTGGTGGTGTGAGGATTAACATTTCACGTTTGAGAGGCTTTTGAGGGATGTAGTGCCATCCAGGGAAACTATGATTTTGATTAAATGTAGAGAAATCATTTTGTAAACTGACTGAAGGTGTAGAGGTTTTTAATGATCATATAGGTCTCTAGTGATAGAGTGGAAGTTAGAAGCTGGGATTGTAGAGTTTTAAATTAATCTGTTTGTTAATACAACATTTTTTTTTCTATTTTCTTGCCATATAGCATTTTGTTTTTTTAACTTTATTTTAAAATAATTTTAATTTTAGACTTATAGTTAAGTGTGGAAAAAATAGTACACAGATTTCCTGTACACCATTCACCCAGTTTCCTCAAATGTTGATGTTTTATCACATATGCTTTGTGATATTTTCTTTGTATATATGTGTATATATACACATACACTATATTTTTTTCTGAAGCATTTGAAAATGAGTGGCAGACATGTTATCCCTTTACATCTAAATATTTCAGTGTATATTTTCTAAAAACGACATACTTTTACAAACTATTGTGCAGTTATCAAAATCAATGACATTTATGCAATACTGTAATCTATAAACATATTTTACCAGTTTCCCTACTAGTGTCTTTTATAGCAAAAGAAAAAACTTATTTTTAGATTAGGATCTAGTCCATGATTAGCTATTGTGCTTAGTTAGTGTCTTTTTGTCTCCCTTAAGCTGGAACAATTCTTTAATCTTATTTGTCATGGATTACATTAATGTTTTGGAACGATTCATATCAGTTATTTTATAGTATACCCCACAAAGTTCCTTTAAAAAATTATACTTTCACCCATTGGTTTTAGAACTCATTGTTTATGATTACCTGAAAGAGTTATAACGATGGTTGTCAAATGGTGATTTCCTAATTCTGTCATTTCTTCTGCATTTATTATGTAGGATTCTATAAGGAAGAACTCCTGTAGCCTCCAGTTTATTTATTCATTTATATTAGTATGAATTCATGGATTTTAATTTTATTCTATTGATTATTGTCTCATACTATCATCATTTTGAGGCTCAGATCATCCCAGATTTGACTATCTGCTCGTATGTCCTTGTGACAAGTCCCTATCGTTTTTGCACTTTCCTACCATATAGCAGTTAGATAATGTGAATGTATCTGCTTTCTAAAGTTTAGTTTGGATGGAGGAAGCACTGTCTATGCTTTATATGTAGGGCTGCAGTGGAAGAATGGTGACCGATACAACAGTTATTGCCACAGTAGCTTACTGCTGCTGTGCTGAGTGCTTAATGAGCATTTTCTCAGAGTTGTTTGTGGAAAGTTTGTGGAGGTTTTTTATCAGCTGGACGTAGAATAAAGCAGTTGGAACATTGGTGGTGTGTTGCTCACAGTGTTGGTGTGCCATCCTCATTGAAGTTCTAAGGAATAGATAATATTACTGACTGTGAAAATAGATTATGTAGACAAATATATAATGTGATTAACAACTAGTTAAGCAGAAGGGCACCATGAAGAAAACTCTTGTTATAGGTGGGAAAGAGACAAAGAGAAAGCCTTTATGAATCATTTTGACCTCCAAATGAGTTTCACTAGAATATCATAACACTCAAATGGTTACATGCTGGTATTACTTTATGTATTAGTGCTGTTAACTGGTTGATGGAAAATAACAAGCATCATCTATCTGGGTTTATGTACCTTTCTTTTCTTGTAAAGACAAGAATGATTATGAAAAGTTATTGAATGGATATAAAGTCTGTGGTGATTTTCTTTCAGTTTTAGTGTCATTGAGCAATTTTATAAATGTCAGTTTTCTAACGTGTAGAAACTTACTCCTATAAGCATAGATGGAAATCTCTTTATCACATATGTCCTACATTAAGAACAAAAAAAGATTGTTTCATACTTTCTTTCATCTCTGTTCTAGAGAACTTAGAAAAAATACAGAAAAGTTAAAAAAAAACCCAACAAAATACAGTTTTCAAGCACCCATGCTACCCATTTGTCTGTTAACAATCATTTTGAAACTGCTAACAGTTCATCTTATTTAAAATAATATGAATAATATATGATTTACACACACACAATTTTGTTACTTCTTTAACCCTGTATCATGAGCATTTCCTATTTCATTAAGTATCCTTTGGAAACACCACCTTAAATGGCTGTATAGGATTCTATTATATTGATACAGTGTGTTTATTTTATTTTGGATGAATAGATTGTTTTCGGTTTTCCATTTTGATAACACTATGATGAACAACTTTACAAAGAAATCCTGTTTTAAGTTTCTGATTAGTTTCTTTGGATGTAGAATTTAAGAATTCTCTTAAAATGAGAATTACTAGGCTAAAGTATATTCTTATAAAAAGTGATATATACTTATTTTTTTAAATACAAGCAGTGTAAGTACAAAAGAAGCAATCTAGGCACCCAAATCTTACCAACCAGAAATAAATTATGTTGACATTTGGTGAACACATTTCCATTTGTGCTTATGGACAGGAATAATGTAATAAGAATGGGACACTACTCTTTTTTTTTTTTTTTCTCTCTCTCTCTCTTTATTTTTTTTTTGTCTGCACTACATGGCCTACGGGATCAGATCCCAGACCAGGGATCAAGCCCATGCCCCCTGCAGTGGAAGCGTGGAATCTTAACCGCTGGACTGCCAGGGAAGTCCCACTATTCTATTTTTTTTAAATGAGAATACAAAATACGATTTTGTTTGGATTTAACAGCAAGGAAAAAAATCCTTAAAGAACTGCTGAATTCTAGATAAAGGTTTCTTTACCACAGAGTTGTTAGGTTCTGTAGGATTTCACTAAAATTAAAAGAGTATAAAAATCAGTAAGAAATTGGAGTAATTTTTAAAACCTCATGTTTTAATTTTAGATATTAGAGATTAAATCCCTGCTGTGAAAGATGAGGTGAGTGGTATTAATACTTTCTCTCATGTTTTCTTTCCCCAGTTCCTGATTTTTATGTTGCTTATATTTTTACTTTTTCAGGTTTGCTGTCTGTTTGCCAGCGGCTATTTATTTAGTCTTTAGCTCAATGTTTAGCATTAGTTTTGTCTTTGAAAGGACTCAGTGTTAACCACCATATCTTTTCTCATTGCTTTTCTCCTTATTTACTTTTTATTTGCTTAATTTTATGATTGCCTGGTTTTCATCATGGAGTAGTTTTTCCCAAGGACTCATGGATGGTATATATACTTTATACATGGAAGACAACTTGGCTAGCTGGCTTTTTTTTGTTTGTTTTAATGTAAATATTAAAACTATGAAACATTTCAAGCATAAAGGGAAGTATAGAAAATGATGTAAAAGATATTTCTATATCCACTGTGGAGACAACAGATGTTAGCATGTATTTGTTACAGTATTTTACTATTTTATACTTTTTCAGCTTGCTTTATTCACTTACCGTGTTTTAAAGATTTATCTATGATGACTCATGTAGGTCTAATTAATAAGTTTAAAATGAATTGTTATACAAATAGTGGAATAATATTTATTCATTTTGTGCTGACCAGACAGTTGTTATCAGTGTCTCACTATTACAAATAGTACTACCATGAGCATTCTTGTATGTGCCTCTTTATGTGCAAGTGTGAGAATTTTCTAATATTGACGTTTACAAGTGGAATTATTGGGTCCTACACACCTTCAGCCTTACTAGGAATTGCCAAATTGATCTGCAAGGTGGTTGAATGAATTTATATTCTTACTAGCAGTAGTTCGACTTCTACTCCATTCTAACACACCGTTTTTGCGTCTTTAATTATTAGAAATATTTACTTTTTAAATTAATAATTTATGTTCTTCCTGTGTGCTGTTGTTTCATTTCTTTTGTCTAATAAAATCTGTTTTTCCTAGAGTCTTCATTTTTATTAACTTATATCAAAAGGTCACCCCTGTTGTGACCTGTTTTTGGTTTTTGTATCTCTATTCTTTAATAGTAAACTACTTTTTGATGGATAAAAGTCCTATGTATGAACATTTATTACTGTTCTGTGCTCAAAGTCACTGATGCTTCTTTCTTCAGTGTGTAGAGTCTCAGGTAGTTTATGCATTGACCTAGCCTTGCCAGCTCTTTGATTTTGTGTTGGGAGGGGGCAGCTCTTTGTGATTTTTGTGACTTTCTTTACTATTGACTGTCTTGTCTAGCTGTGGTAAGAATGTCTCTAGAGTAGTTACTTTAAAAACTTGGGTGATGTGGGGATGGAATTTATATTCTTCTTTAGCGTGTGTTAATTCAGTTATCTGTGGTTTTTGGATAACACCGTTAGTTTAATTCAGTAAGCTTTGGGGGACAGATATTTACTTATTAAGTTATGGTGATTGCCCGCAAAAGTTGAATGATTAAATATTTCAGGTTTCTACTATGTGTAAAAACACCATGGGAATCATAGAATATATGAGTTGTGATTATTGATCTTGAGATGTTCAGTGCATCCATTACTTGACCAAGCTCTCTCTTGCCTTTTGGTAGAAGAAAAACTCTGGGAGGCTTAGGGGACTGCATATTTAATGTGAAGCTTATTCTGTGTCCTAAACTCTGCTACTTGTTTTAGGGGGATACCACGATGAATAAAGCATACTTCCTAAATTTCACATGCTTATGATCTGACTAGGAAGGTAATAATATTCCCAGATCTAATTAAAGGATCTCTAAGCTTCTAGGGACTCATGAAGTACAGCACAAACTTGGAACTGATAGTTTCCTGGAAGGAAATGGTTGCAGTTAGAGTTTACTAGCTCTTGTTTTTTATTCTCATGCCTGAATAGTTTTGCTTTTAAAACCTCTTGAATGTTCAGATTTTGATTGCTAGAAGGGGGCTAATTTTAATATTATTACTATAATTTAATATCTGAGATTCACTTCTCTATTATGAAGTATACTCTTTAGCCAATTTTGCTTTTTAAACTTTACCAGTTATGACATTTCCTGACTTATTTTGGTGCATGCAGGTAAAAAACTTTCTGGAGAATCTGTCAAAGGGTTCTTATTTAATTTGATTATGGAAACAGAAGAGAACCTTTCATTACAAGTTGCCATTGTCATTATATTTATCATTGTTTATGTTGGATAGGATATGTTGACTGAAATAAACATGCACGACATAAACGTTGTGAGTTCAGTTTTATTCAGGGACCTTACTGAGGACTATAGCCTGAGAGATAGCCTCTCAGCTCCGAGGAACTGCTCCAGAGAGGTAAGGGAGGAGCCAGGATGCCTATGAACTTTATTTGCTGGGAAAACCAGGTAGTCAAGATAAAAAGATTACTGCTAAGCACAAAGAAGACATCTGAAGTGAATGATTTTGGTGCTTTTCTGTGTATGGGAAGATGCAAGAATCTGAGGTCATTTGAAATGTTTTCTTAGATATGTATCTTAACTATCTAAGGGCCAGTATATCCAAAGCACAGAATGTTTCCTGTTTTTCACCATCCTGAATCCCCCTCAGGGTGCGCTGTCCCTGGGCCGTGGCAGTAGCTAATGGCTTTATCCTTACAGAACTGGAATGGCAGGGAACATTTATTTCTTTACAAATACCAGTATGTTAGCTTATAAAAATCAGAACACTGAGCTATTTTGAAAACTCAGGGTTTGAATAGTTTTATAAATTCAAACATTATCATTAAAATTTTCTTCTGCTTATAAAAAATGCGTAGGGGCACCTTCTCCATCGGGGTTTGTAAATTATGGCCCCCAAACCAATTAAGGAAATCTTAAACCCTGGAATTGCTCTGTATCATTATTTCCACAGCAGTTTTCTATATCCTCTAAGTGGATAATCTTAGCTTATTTTATTGCCCACCTTTGACACAGGCACCCTGCCCAGGAGGAGGGCCAGGCTGGTTGGGAAGCAGTTGCAGTGCCAAAGGAGAAAATTATCCTGACCAACATAGGTAGTAGGGTGGGCTCAGTCCCACCCACATTACTGTGAATCTATAATGAAAGAGGGATGGAAGGGATTTGAGGGAGACAATCACAAGTCTGCCACAGATAACTTAATTGCTTAAGACCACAGCGTAGTCATCAACAAATATATCTCAAAAAGCTGCTTGAGTTGTAGAGGACAAAAACCCAAGTACTGGCCAGATTTGAAAAATGCAGTCTTTTAAAAGTAAACTTGTGGGAGGGAGGGAGACGCAAGAGGGAAGACATATGGGAACATATGTTTATGTATGACTGATTCACTTTGTTATAAAGCAGAAACTAACACACCATTGTAAAGCAATTATACCCCAATAAAGATGTTAAAAAAAATAAAATAAAATAAACTTTGTACATGCAAAAGAAAAAAAAAAGTAAACTTAAAATATGTTATGTAACACATATTTTGGTATAAAACCACGAAAGATGAGGCTGAAGCTGAACATCTTCCTATGATAAAATATATAGACAGCTATGGCGTACATTATGGTCTTTTCATGCTCAATTCATGTGTGCTAGATTGAGAAATTAGCGGGAGACCAAGAAGGTAAGTGGGGGATGGCAGGGAGCAGTGCCCCGTAGACAGACAACCTTAGATGAAAGTATGAGAAATTGCCAGCCCAGCCGCTCAAATATCTTTTTCTCCTTTCTTTTTTTTCTTTTCTCTCTTTTTTTCCCTTGGACTATGATAATCTGTGTTAAGATCATATTGACCTATTGCTAAAGAGGCATAATTATAGGGCAGATTTGTAAATATGTATTTTCTTAGGTAAGATCTGAGTAAGCTAAATAGAATTTTGAAAAGTGTATCTTTCTGTTGATATAAACATTTAAGAATAAGGTCAAGTATTTGTCATTTAATTAAAGGACTATGAACACGACTAATGAGCGTACCATATAGAGGACTTTGTATTCAAAGAGAGAATCTTAGGATCTAGCCGATTTACATTGCAGTTTTAGCATATAAAAAGGAATTTAACTGGAGGCTGAATTCTTCTGAAAATAGCAATTTATATAAGATCTTTATCCCATCTGTTTGGTTTCTTTGTTCCTTGGAGGTCATTGGGATGTAAATATACTCTAACTCTTTCTCCTTTAACTTACTAAGGTAATAACTAGCTGTTACAGACTTCACAGTACTTAGGTTATAGCAAGGTTATTTCTCCAGTCTTTCCATTTTATACTGTTGTGACTGGTGACCTATATTGCGTTTCCTTTTAATTTTAACCAAAGTTGATTCCAAATACTTTGGAGCTTATTTTTGTAGTGTTCAGCAAGACAGACATAACCTCCAGTTTTGTAGAGCTCTTACTTTAGCTGGAAAAACAGATTGTAAATGAATGAGCACATAAATAATTGCTATTGTAGTAAGTGTGCTAAAGAACAGGGTGCTTTAAGATTGTGTCCTAATCTACTTTTGAGAGATAGGAAAGATTTTCTTGAGGACTTGATTTTTTAAAAAAATGTATTTATGGCTGTGTTGGGTCTTCGTTGCTGAGCGGGCTTTCTCTAGTCGCGGCAAGCAGGGGCTTCTCTTGTGGAGCACAGGCTCTAAGGCATGCAGGCTTCAGTAGTTGTGGCACGCGGGCTCAGTAGTTGTGGCTTGCGGGCTCTAGAGCGCAGGGTCAGTAGTTGTGGTGCACAGGCTTAGTTGCTCCGCGACATGTGGGATCTTCCCGGACCAGGGCTCGAACCCGTGTCCCCTGCGTTGACAGGCGGATTCTTAATCACTGCGCCACCAGGGAAGTCTGAGAACTTGATTTTAAGCTAAGACCTGAACTGTGTGTAGAAGTCAACTAGGCAGTGCAGTATGGGAGGAAAAGAATTGTACATAAAGAGCCTAGAGCCCCTTTTTAGTATGTGATTATGTTTAATGTTGTTTTAAGAAATGAATTAATGAGTGGGTATCTAGGTCAGAAGCTCAGAAGAACTGTCTAGTGTGGCAATATAAATTTGGTCTTATGTTCTTTAATCACTCTGTTGCCCCATTAATTATCCCTCTCACTTTTTCCTTTAAAAAAGCAGATACAGTTCCTCATTTGCATTCTTCACATATATTTTTCCTGTGGTTACAGTTTCAGATTGTGTCATTTTTAATAGAAAGTTGTATATACATAAACCCAGGGAAGGTATTATAGTGATATTACATTTTCTGTGGAAAAAGCTTTTTTATCATAGGATATAGTGTTAGGTACATTGTTGCCTGTGAGACATGCCAAACCAGAAATTAGAGGACTTTTGCATTTTGGTTTTATTTATTAAAAATTAAAAAATTCAAAGTAATTTATGCTTAGGGTGAAAAATCAAATAGTAGAGAATGATGAAATCTCTTCCCCACCTGCAGCTCTTTGCTGTTTCTTGTGTGTCCTTCCGGAAATTTTGGTTGCCTATATGTACTACACAAATAATCTCTTATTTATTTATTTATTTATTTTGGAATTTGTAGGAAAAAGCTTTTTAAAAGAAAGTTTTACTGAAATATAGTTGATCTACAGTGTTGTGTTTATCTCTCTCATTATTTAAAAAGACTCAGTTATACTGTATATATTCTTTTGCACCTTTCTTTCAGTTGACATATCATGAGCAGACAGTAACAGTTTAAAAATGAAGTAAGAATCCTTTTTGTTTAAAAGACACTTTGTTATGTCTTCATAAAACATCTGATGATACTTGGTTTTTAACAGTTGTTTTGCAGACTTGTTCAGGTGACAGAGCATCTGAAGCCCACTGTGTTCTTTGTAGAACACCATGAAATAATGATATTCTCTCATACTAACAAGAAAGGTTTTTATGAGCAGAAATATGCCTGTATTATATTATGAAATATAAAACTGTAACCAAACTTCTGTACTTCCAAAAGAAGAAGCTGAAAATTAGGCACGGCAAATATTTTTCCTTTAATATTTACTTGTTGCTTATGCGCTCTTTCCTAATCATTTGTATCATTTTCGAATCATTTGCTAATCATTGCTTTATCATAGGCTAGTTCTCAGAAGAAAGGTATCCAGAGACAGCAAAAGTTTAGTGGAAAAAATTTGGTGGGGAGTAAACCTCAAATTAAGATTCTGTTCATTTGCTTAATGGTATGTGTGTGCGTGAGGACGACTGCTGTAATTTAGTGTTATTGGTAGAAAATCTAGCTCCCTTTGCTAAGCAGCACTGTTTTGTGGGACGCTGTCTTCTGAGCTATTGGTTTTAACACTTGGGCTGTTTGTAGAAATTTCTTAGCACCTTATCCCTAGCAGCATAGATAAGGTAGCTCACTTTCTTCTTGGGTGACTAAAATGAGTAGCTTGACTCTACAGATTGATTTTACTGCAACACATACCTGTTAGCTTCTCTAAATCAGGTGTTAGATAAGGCAACATTGAATGATAGAGGCTACCAGAGGTTTTTTTCTAGAATCATGTTATCTTAGAGTCAGAAGGAACCTTTGTCATCTACTAATTTTGTACAAAGGCCAAGAATCCCTTTATATGTCAGTTGACCGACCGTACAATTTTTTTGAGAATGAACGGGGTGGAGAAAACGCTAAATTGAATGGGACTGTGACACAACAGGTGTAAAGTGGGACAGTCCTGGGGAAAACAGCTGTATGGTCATCCTAGTTATAAAACAGTCTTGCCAGATAGTCAGTCATACAAAATCTGAAAGGATTTGTTGCCCCACAGAAAACCTAGTACTCTAAAAATTAAAAAGTTCTAACTAAAAAATTTTTTTATTGAGCTAAAATTTATCTCCTTGCAACTACTAACTCTTCTTCCCAGTTTTGCCCTTTGGTAATAAATGTAGTCAGAATATGGCAGTATACAACATATATTAGTTCTTTAGAAACTTTTTTAAATAAACAACTTTAGAGATAGCTTGGTTTTTATTTCCCAAAAATCTTACAGTTCTGCCCTGTAGTTCAATTTCTGTGCCCAAACTGAAACAAAAGAAGAGAAAAGAAATGAGAAGGAAGGTGAAAAAAAGACCATACAACTGGCTAACCTACCAGGCCCTGGTACAGGGCACTGTTCACTAAACAACACTTGACTGCACTTCCATAATTCTCATCTTGGTATGTTTAGAAAACATTCACTGAGATCTCTAGCTTCTCAGAAATAAAGTTTCTAGTTATTACATTAGTATTTTATCACCTTAAAATAGAATAAAGGGATATGTATAGGAGACACGCCAATTAAAGTAAAAGAAACAATAGTTTACACACAGGAAGGCTAGACCTCCAGCTAGCTAATCATAATGATTACAGTTTCCTTATCATTAAAAATACTTAATATACATCTATAAAAACTAGCGATAGATAGATACGTTTAACAAAGCCCTCTTGTCATCCTTTTACCCTTCGGACTAAAAAACTGTGGTTTAGTGTGCAACTTTTCATCACCCTGGTCACTAGATTAAAGATATTTTAATTTTCACGTGCTATTGCCCACATTTTTTCCAGGAGGCTCATAAATAGGACAAGCTGGGAGGATAACTTTTTTTTTTTTTTTTTTTTTGGCTTGCGGGATCCTAGTTCCCCAACCAGGGACCGAACCCTGCTCCCTCTGCAGTGAAACCGCCAGGGAATTCCCTGGGAAGATAACTTTTGAGGTGATGTGTGGATGGAACACAGAGCCTGGTTCATTACTGAATATATGTAGGTCCCACCCCACTCCTCCCCCACCCTTTTTTCTTGCTGTTTAGGTAATTGTTATAGAATGTAAAATAGAACCATTTAACAACATAGCAGCATGATTAAGGAAAAATTTCTACAAATTGGCATTGTCTAATTTGATAAACATGTAACTTAATTTGAACCCTTGTAAGAACTTAGGTAAAAGGCAATCAAATGTCGAAAAAATTAAACAATAGTCAATCTAAGAAAATGGAAATTCTTTTCCCCTGCATCGGCAGGTGGACTCTCAACCACTGCACCACCAGGAAAGCCCAAAATGGAAATTTTTATTCGAGCCAGTCTAAGGATTATAAACCGGGAGACAGTCTTTCAGAGAGCTCCTAGGGCTGTTCTGCTGGTTAGAGGTCAAAGCACAGTTAGTTATTTAAGTTTTTGAGACAAAGTAACATATTGGCAGTTTACATAGTGCAACAAGGTGAGTAGTGGGGTCATTGTGGCTCTTTACAGAATTGAGAAAGGAATGTTATCTCCTAAGGAGTTACCTTGCTGGCACCAGATGGAAATTAATTTTTTTGAGTGAGGAGGCATTCCTGCGTCTTCTAAGGGGATCTAGTTAATGTATAGTGCAGACGTACAATGCACACTAAAGGGGAGGGGGTAGTGCCTCAAATGGCAGAAAAATTTTTATGTTAAAATTTTTCTTGTCCTTCCTTAAAAGTAATTTTGTCTCATCACACAGTAGGTTAATTTATGGAGACACCAAAGATATCAAAATACAGTGTTGCATTTAAAGTAAATTGGAAGTTCTATGCTACAGTGGGTAGAGATTGTTGACTGAGTTATTGGGTTTTACGGTTAACACAGAGCAACTGTTCACCGTAATATATATATATATATATGGGTTTTTTTTTTGGCTGTGCTGTGTGGCATGCCTGGATCTTAGTTCCCCGATCAGGGATCGAACCTGTACCCCTGCATTGGGAGTGCGGAGTCTTAACCACTGGTCTGTCAGAGAAGTCCCCTATATTATAATTTTGTAAAAATAAAACTGGAGGTATTAGGTAAGGCAGTTGAAATAAATTGGTGTGTTTTATAAGTTCCAAAGCTTTACTTCTGAGATCATATGTAAAAGTATCTGTAGTTATTCTTTTTATTGTAGTTATTTGAATATATTTTGACAGGTTTAAGCAGAGAGTTGGTCATTCTGGGGAGCGTATTTGTATATTTGATGTGGTAGGGGGTGTTTCCTGTGAGGAACTAGAGGAGAGTTGTTTGTCATGTAGGATTTTCTCTTTAGTACATTTCATCTACATTTGCAGTATTAATAGTAGATATGGAAAAGTGGCTTCCTCTTTTTTGATACCTTCATTATTATTTGTTTAGTAATATTAATTACTATATATACTAAATATACTAATATATTCTAAATTACTAAGTATATGCTAAGTATTGATCTGTACTTTATTTGCCTTAACTTGTTCATCTGACATTTTTGCTCTTAAAAGTGTTGTCAAAGATGACTACATTGGGAATTCTCCTGGGTGCCTTGTAATGGGAAACAGAAGATGCTTTATGACACCAGGGCAGAGTGTTGCTATTCAAGAGGGTGCTCATTTAGTGCCTACTTGGAAAAGTGCTGCAAGTAAATAAATGTAAAAGCTCATACAGAGTTGACTTTATGCTTATTTGACCTTAGAATTCAGTTTCTGTGAGTGAATGCTATTGTATCAACTTTGGTGCTGTTGACTGAAGAAAAACACATAACCTAAAAATTGCGAGTTATGTTTTATTTGAGGACCGTACTGAGGATTATAGCCCCAGAGACAGCCTCTCAGATAGCTCTGAGGTGCTGTTGCAAAGAGGACGGCGAGGAGCCGGGGTGCACTGGAGTTCTTGCTGGGGTGGTGGGGGAGAGTAGGGCATGAGAAGATTACCGCTGATCACACGAAACAGACATCTTAAGTTAATGATTTCAGGGCTTTTCTGTGTATGCGGAGATGCAAGAGTCTGGGCTTATTGAAATTGTTCTTTAGATATGCTTCTTAACTATCTAGGGCCAGTATCCTGTTTCTCTCCATCCTGAGCTCCCCTCAGGGTGCACTGTGTGGGGTTGGCTGCAGTGGCTGATGATTTGATGGTGGGCAACATTCATTGTTTACTGGAATGGCAGGCAACATTTTTTGTCCATAGTGTTATGGAAAAAGTTGTCTTCTTAAACTTGAGATGATTTTAGGTTTGTTTATACTGTTTTGTTAAAAGTTATAATACCTTTATGAACTCCCAAAAGTGTTTTGCTAGTGTAATCGCTTACCAAGACACATGCAGACAGCAGTGAAGTAAATTGACCTCCTGTTTTACTTGGCATATTTAAAAAAATTCTTTAGAGGCAAGTGAGTGACTACTTATTGGACTGACAGAGTACCACATAATTTCTGCTTTTGAGTTTATAAAATAAAGTATATTAAATAAAAGGGAAGAAGGGTGGAACTAGTATTTGTTAAATGCCTTCTCTGTGTTAGGCATTATGCTGGATGATTTTCAAATATTATTTTACAATTCTGTGAGGATTTTGGTTGCATTCAGAACTTACATATGGAGACACTGAGGTACAGAGAAACTAAGTTTATCGAAGCTCCTAGAAAGTGGAGTAATAATTCGCCTATTCTTTCTAAAATCCAAAAATGCATTGTATCACAACACACAGATTTGCTCTGTGACAAAATTTCTTTCCCTCCCTCCCTCCCTTCCTTCCTCCCTTCCTTCCTTCCTTCCTTATAAATGAAGTAAGAGGTGTGCAGCCACACTGCTTGGGTGTGATTCGTGGCTTTACCCTTGCTAGCTGTTGTGATGTTTGGCAAGTTACTCTAAGTCTCTACACGTCCAGGGTGGTTTTGGTTTGGTTTTTTTTCTTTTAATCTGTCAAATGGGGATAACAGTCTAATAGTCTCTATCTTACAGGTTTGTTGTGAGGATTGAATGAGTTAAGTGATAAAGATCTCAATATAGTATCTAGCATTTCTTGAACTTGCAATAAATTTGTTGTAATGACGTTTTTCAGAATTTTATGTGCACACTGACTTATTTTGCTTTATTAGTAATTCTTTTGGTACTTGGGAAAACCTCCTCAGAGTATTCCACGTTTTTGGAATGTATATATATTGTTATTCTATTTCATTAATTCATTTTACATTTCTAGTTATTTTAGATACTAGTGTAATAGATATGGTATTGTGGTTGTATTAGAAGTTTTCTTTGCAGTACACAGTGACTGATGCGTGGTAGACAATATTTATTGTAGGATTGAGAGAACTTGAATCTATTTGTAATCATGACTTTTTTCCTCTATAAATCCTAACAATTTGAACTTCATTCTTATTGTAAAGAAACTATAAAAATTCTAAACTTCTTAATGACTGATTATGTCTCTTAAAAATTTTGTTCATCTTTTTAAATGCTATTTTACCTTGTTTTTAGCTAAAAAATGATTCTTTGCCTGAAATGATCTGTAAAAATTTTTTTTAAGTTGATTCACATTAATGTTTTCATTTTCCTTTGTTCTCTTAGCTTCACAATGAAGAGGATAATTCAGAATCATCTGCTGTAGAGCAGCCGTCAACTTCAAACCCAACACCACAAAATGTGCAGGCTGCTCCTTCAGCATCTGGACTTGAGACTGACTCTTCTCCTCCACCTTATAGCAGTATTACTGTGGAAGTACCTACAACTTCAGGTATTGTTGTTTTTAGTGTGAAACAACTAGTAATGTCTTTTGTTTTTTTTGTGGTACGCGGGCCTCCCACTGCTGTGGCCTCTCCCGTTGCGGAGCACAGCTTTCGGACGTGCAGGCCCAGCGGCCACGGCTCACGGGCCCAGCCGCTCCGCGGCATGTGGGATCCTCCCAGACCGGGGCACGAACCCATGTGCCCTGCATCGGGGCGGACTCTCAACCACTGCACCACCAGGGAAGCCCTAGTAATGTTTTTAATAGCTCGATTTTTTGTTTTGTTTTTACCAGTATGGTTTTGTGTAATTATCAAGTCTGTTAATGGGCTTCTTCGGTTTTATGATTATTTTAAAAAAAGTTTTTCTAAAGGTAGTTTATAAAATATTTCATAGATTACCTGTCTCATTGTTTTAAAAATTAATTTAAAAGTGTAGCTTGTTAAACTTTCTTATGCTTACTAGAATCCCTTCCCAGTGGATTAGCCATATAACTTTTGGAAGAAATAACCATATATACATATATATTCATGCACACATATAATGCATACACACATGAATATATAAACATACCCATGTGTGTGTGTTTACTTATATAGTCGTAAACAAGGTATTATTAATGATGAATGTGAGAATGTGGTAAGTACATGTGAATGGAGGTGAAGCATACACATAATGTCCCCCCCACTCATGGTAATATTTCCTGGATACAAGGCAGTGATTACTGCTTGCTACTCATCCTTGATGTGATTACTGCTTGCTACTGCTTGATCTCATCCTTGCAGGTCATTCTGAAGAACTACCTTCATCTATTTCTCTGGTCACAATTTGTATTTTCCCAGTAATGCTAAGTTAATCATTCTATGATGGAAGATGCTGAGAGTGAAATTGCAATCCCTTTGTTGTGGCTACTGTTGCTATTGCTGTTTAACAGACTACCTCAAACCTAATGGAGTAAAATAACAATCATTTATGCTTGTTAATTCTCATGGTTTGGGGGGAATTGGGCTTCTTTATGAAGTTCTCTGCTAGGGTCTCATGTGATTGTTGTCTGATGGTGACTCTGGGACTGGAGGTAATTGCAGGCTTCCTTACTCACACGTTTGCTGGCTGATGCTAGGGCCTCAGCTGAGGCTGTTGGCCAGAACAACTATATGTGACCTCTTGTTGTGGCCTGGGCTCTTCACTGAATGGAGGCTGGCTTCTAAGAACAAGCATTCTGAGAGAAAGCCAAATGGAATCTGTGACATTGCCTCAAAAGTCACAGTGTCACATCTGTCACATTCAAGCTGTTAGAAGTGAGTCACTTAGTCTCTATTCAAGATTATTGAGGAATTAGTCTCCACCTCTTCATGGGAAGAGTTTCAAAGAGTATCACCACCACAACTGTATACAGCCTCTTCCCTCTACCACCCTCTAGAGCTTCTCCTTTGACAGTCTGCCCCATTTCAATAAATGGCTCCAACAGGCCAGAAACCTGGGAGTCATCTTTTTGGTACCTTATTGTAAAATTACATGGTTTTTCTCCTTCAATTTTTGTTGTAATGAAATGTATTATTAACAGATTTCTTCTTTAAGCTAATCCATCCCTTTATTCTTAGAATAAATTCTTTTTGTCATCATGTTCTAGTCTCTCCTGGATTTAAATTTGTTAATATTTTTTTAAGAGTTTTTGTGGCTTTATTAGTGTGATCTATGACTTTATGTACTGTCTTTTTGGTTTGGGTATTAATATTATGGAAGCAACATAAAGTGAATTGAGAAGCTTCTCATTTTTCTGTGATCTGGAATAGTTTTGATAATGTAGCATGACATTTTTAAAGGTTAGATAAATTTCAACTGTGAAACAAGTGGAGCCTGGTACCTAGAAGTTCAGTTATTCTCACAGTCTCCTCTGTGATTTCTGGTCTTTTTAATTTTTTCACCTGTGCTAAAAGGCCATTCCTGACTATAATTGAGCACAAGAACTGAGTAATTCTAGAATTTGGGGTTTCTGTTTAATGAAAACTGTTGATATTATTTTTCTTCAGCTTTTTAGTCAGTGCTGTTATATTATAGGCATGCGCAGTGCCCGTTTTCTGTGGAGATTATGTTCTTCAGTAGGTCACCTTATGGCTGCTTTTATAGATCTGAGCAACGTCAGTTATAAAAGGTGACATTTGCATAGCGTTGCACAGTTCACAGAGTCCTCTTGAATACTCTTCTATTTCGTCCCATAATAGCAAGTAATAGCCTCGTTGGGTCAGTTTTATGGATGAGAAAGTGGAACTTCACAGTGCTTAAGTGATTTGCTTGAGGTCACATAACTTCTAAGAAGAGGAGCTGGGATTGGAGCTCCCCAGACTTTAAATTCTGTGGTTGAGAACCAACCACTGCCTCAAAGGGTAGAAGAAAAGTAAGGAAAATTAACAAGTGAAAATTAAAGGTGCTCCTTCCCAACTTTCACCTGTTATTGGTGGAGATATTTTTTCTATCTTGGGTCTTAAAATTTTTCAGAAACTTACACATCTATTTTTAATGTAAGGATCTCATCTCCTTGGATATATATATATGCCATTGTTCCAGTTTTAAAAATGTATAGTTTTAATGTTATTGTTTAAATTCATAATCATGGTTTTTACTTAAATTTTGCTTCTACTCCCATCTTCAGAATTAAAGAAATCTATTTACTTGACGGTATATGGTGTTTTTACATCCTAATAATAAGTCTTTTCTAAGAATTTATGACTCTTGTGACTTTTGGTGGATAACATTCAGTATTATACTCCCACTAACCACTTCCTGTTATTAGATTGAAAATTGCCTAACTTCAGATCCTTAGCTCTTATTGATAGCATTAAAAATACTTATTTTAAAACCTATGTACAAAAAAAAACCCTATGTATATTAAAACACAACAGGAAAAATATTGCTGGAGTGCAGTGTTTTTTCATGTGGAAAATGCAAGAAAATCTGATAAAGATAGGTAAAATTGTAAACAATGTGGAATTATGCTGTAGTTATGATGGAGGAAACCACAGAGGTGATGTCAAACGTTGTGGTGTGCACTACTTTTAGAATCTGCCTGTTTTTTATGTCGGTGATTCTAGCGTAAGTCTAATCAATTGATTGACCTGTGTGTATGATTTTACTTATACCAAAGTTGGCAATAAATGATGCAGTTTTTTAAAAAAATTAGCAGTCTATATTTAATACTGCAATATACTTCTGGAGATCATATTTCAAAAATAGCTTAAAAATTGGGGAGGGAGAAATTCTTCTAAAAAAGAAAACCTAAAGAACTAGGTAGATGGGGGGAAAATGGGAGAAGGGACAAGAGTAAAAAAAGAGTTAAAAATCATCAATCTTTTAGCAAAGAGAAATACTGAGTTTTCTTAGGAGTTGTTAAAATTGACCTGTGTAGAAAAATTAACGTCTTATATATTATCAAGTAAATATGAGAATAAATAAATAATAAAGTATTTGGAGTCAGGAAATCCCTGGCTTCTGCCACTTCTTGATTGTGTGATACTGGGCAAATCACTTAACTGAACCTCAGAGTTGCTAAGGTTAATGTATTTAGCAGTGTTATAGTAAATGGCTAGTGCTGTTTCAGTGTTTGTTACCATTATTCCTGATATTTTTACTTTTTGTCTGTGAGATTATGGGCAAATAAAGTCTTTGAGCATAGCAGTAGGAACATAGAGAATGCTCATATATGGTGAGGTGAGTTTACCTCCTTTGTGTTGCCCACATTTTCAGAGTCTCATTCTTGATGTTCTTGTTTGGTATATCAGCCGTTAGATGACATTTGTCAGTTCTTTCTCTTGATAATAAATATAGGACTAAAATAATATATACATTGTAGTAGTAATTTATATGTTATATAGCTTATAACATAGAACTACAAATAGTGATAGTCTTTAGTGGCGTTCTGTAACTTATTAAATTATGTTCTGGCTATAAACATAATATTAGTTTGTTTTAATGGTTATCTTTTTTAAAAATCCTTTTCTTCAGATACAGAAGTTTACAGTGAGTTTTATCCTGTGCCACCTCCTTACAGTGTTGCTACCTCTCTTCCTACGTATGATGAAGCTGAGAAGGCCAAAGCTGCTGCAATGGCAGCTGCAGCAGCAGAAACATCTCAAAGAGTAAGGCAATGTTATCATTTCCTTCTGAGAATATTATTTGTGTTAATTGATCTGTATATTCAGTAATATCAAAAGTAGTTCTTTGTGCTTGTAGTTTTTTTAGTATTTACTACTACTTATTTGTGTCATCACTTTTTGGCACTCTCCTATTTAAATTTACCTTCTGCATTCCTTGACCTTCTCATTCGATTTCTATTTCTATTGGTCTTCTCCTGCACCCACCCTGGTCATCCTAGGTGGAATCTTTACCAATAATTTATCATTTCCTAAGTCTTGATTTCAGGCATCTCATGCACTAACCTTCACCCCCCATACTTCCGACTCCTCATTCAAGTTACCCCCACCCCGTTGACCTCTTCACTGTCAATGAAGTGTCTTCAATGTCCTTATTTCCCTTCTTATATAGTTTAGATTCTGTGGTCCATAACTATAATTATAGATCATTTTTTTCTATTCATTTTTTATATATTAGCATAGCCAGTTTCGTGACTCTATGAATGAACTCAAGGTGGGTTAAAGACACAAAGAAGGAAGTTACCAGGCCTACAAAATTATGTTTGTCAATTCACTTTTTTTTTTTTTGACCGTTGAACACATGCCACCCTAGAATTTGGGAATGATGGTCAAGGATTCCACTGCCCTTTGTTCTCCCTGTCTTAGTAATAGAGTCAGTGATACACTATGTGTGTTATTTCCTGTTCTGGTAAAAGGAGTGGCTGTCTCAGTAATGGAGAATCAATGAGATGTATGTATGCTATTCTTCAGTCAGGTAAAAGGTAGAAATTATTTACATTTTAATGTGACTGCGAACAGGACTAGAGTTTGTTACCTTTATTTCTTGCTTTAGTCTTTAGAGATGTCAGATTCTGGGTTAACCCCATTTTGTTCAGGAAAAAGACACAGAAATATCATGTGACACAGGAAAGCTAGAATTAGGTGAGGGGAAAAGGGAGAAGAAGGTGCTTGTATGTATAGCATTCTTGTCCTGCTGCCATCAGGCCAGAGCCCAGCACGTAGATTATTTGATGGGTAAGCATTTTTCCTGTACAGGTTTCTTTCATCAGCCACAACCCTCTTCAGACCTGCTCCCACTCACATCCTCCAACACACACAGAGTTAAACGTCATCATAAATAGTTTTGAGCACATAAGTAAAGGTAGTAAACCTCAAATTTATTATTGATTTTAAAAAATTAATTAATTAATTGTTTTATTTTTGGCTGTGTTGGGTCTTTGTTGCTGCTTGTGGGCTTCTCCCTAGTTGTGGCGAGCGGGGGCCCCTCTTCAGTGCAGTGCGCCAGCTTCTCTTGTTGCAGAGCACGTGTTCTAGACGTGCGGATTTCAATAGTTGTGGCACACGGGCTCAGTAGTTGTGGCTCGTGGGCTCTAGAGCTCAGGCTCAGTAGTTGTGGCACGCAGGCTTAGTTGCTTCGCGGCATGTGGGATCTTCCCGGACCAGGACTCGAACCTGTGTCTCCTCCATTGGCAGGCGGATTCTTAACCACTGCACCCCTGCACCAGGGAAGCCCCTATTATTGATTTCTTTTCCTTCTGAGGGGGAAGTAAGTTTCTGTTAAGACAGTGGCATAAATATAGCTCAGTCAATAAGGATTTTTGATGTTGGGAGGGGAGAATTATGGAGAAGGAGGATAGATCTATTAAGGTGTGGAGTTTTTATTAGTGCATGTGTGTTTGTACATGCATTATATTTACATGCACTCACTCTCAGTGAAGTAGGACAGTAACTCCTTTTCTCAGGGAGTGTTTTTCTAGGGACTTTGGAAATGGTAAAGGTCCTTAAAGGATGTTTAGGGCCTTGGGCCCTCTATTGCCCTAACTTCTACACAGTTGGATAGAATTCTAAAGAGAAAGTAGGAAGCATTAAGTCTTGTTCTCTGTGCTTTGAGGTAAGGAAAAAGGTGACTTTACCTTTTGGAAAGAAAACTCTGAAGTGTTACTATTAAAAACTCTTCATCATTTCCAGTGTCTTGTTTTTAGAAAGTAATGTGATTCCAAGCCTGAGCTGGAATATGTCCATAAAGAAAAGTTTTCTGTTTTTACCCATTTCCGATACCATTGTAACTCTAGCTTGTGAGAATTGTGGAAAATTTTATGGAAAGCAAAAACAGAGTTGTATGAAGAGACTAACTTATAACTTAGGTCCTTGTAAAAAAATCTTTCAAAGTCGTCCCTTTCTATCCCAGTGCTCCAGCACCCTCTTTCTGCAAAGTGTCATTCAGTATGAATTTCTATACCTGATTCAGATAAAAAACTGGTCTGATTAGCACTTGAGTACATTCAGTTGTAAATGAATCTCAGCTGGATGAGCTGAAAGTTTATTTCTTAAATCCAGTCTCTTCGGGGGAATGTAGGTAGCCTGGAGACTTGGAAACAATACTGTTTTCTACTATTTCGTATTTCTCATGAGTAGGGTTGCAGGTATGATTATGTGATGACTCATTGATCTACTGAAATGTATTGCCCATTTTTAATATTTCTCTGAAAAATATTTGTTTCACATGATTCACTTTATAAAACTTTTAGAACATGGCTTGTCACTTAGTCTCATATTATGACCATATATAGTGGATAGTGTTCATTTTTTTGTACCTTGTTTAAAATTGTGTGTCAGTAACTTGTCTTTTAATGTAAAAGCTAGCACTTGATAAATTGTGAACAACTCCAAGACGACCTTGTGTTTACATTTCTAGCACCTTGCTATTATCTGGCACATCCTTGGTGTTTAATAAATAACAGTTAATGAAGTTAATGAATGCTTTCTTTAAATTAGCCACTGTGGGAAATTAGAAAGAAAAATACGACTGTTGTCCTATTAAAGCTCTTCGTTTTAATTTTTTTTTTTTTACCAATTTTAGGGTTTATAAGTCCGTGTTTAATGTAATTGAAATTATTGCATAGCTACTATCTTTTATTTTTTAAGCATTTTATGTAAATATTTTTCTGTTATGTTAATGGTTGAGTGAAATTCCATGGAATCAATATACTATAATATAGTGGCCATTCCTCTCTAGTGAACAATTAGATTCTTTTCAAGAGTGTTTGTGTTTTCCAGTGTTAATGTTGTAAAGGACATCTTTGTGCACATGTCTTCTATCTTTTTAAAAATGATGTCCTGGGCTTCCCTGGTGGTGCAGTGGTTGGGAGTCCACCTGCCAATGCAGCGGACACGGGTTCGAGCCCTGGTCCAGGAAGATCCCACATGCCGTGGAGCAACTAAGCCTGTGCACCACAACTACTGAGCCTGCTCTCTAGAGCCCACGAGCCACAACTACTGAGCCCGAGTGCCACAACTACTGAAGCCCGCGCACCTAGAGCCTGTGCTCTGCAACAAGAGAAGCCACCCAATGATAAGCCCGCGCACCGCAACAAAGAGTAGCCCTGCTCGCCGCAACTAGAGAAAAGCCCGCACACAGCAACAAAGACCCAATGCAGCCAAAAATAAAAATAGAAATAAATAAATTTAAAAAAAAGAAAAAAAAGTGATGTCCTATGATAAAATCTCTTGGACTGGTGTTTCAAAAAGAGTATGAAATTTTATATTCTTGTCATCATATTGACAGTGTTTTTTTGGCCTTCTACTGTGCTTTAATGTTTATTTCTTGAATTAACTTGAAATGATATAAAAATTCATTAATATGTATTTAATCATTGCCAGTTATTAAATTGACCATAAGACCATAAGGATATATGATTGCAGAGTTGAAGGGATCTTTTTGCCTAAATAATGAGCAATATGGTTTTGAAAGTCTTTTTTTTTTTTTTAAATATAATTATTTATTTATTTTTGCCTGCGTTGGGTCTTCATCGCTGCACGCAGGCTTTCTCTAGTTGCAGCGAGCAGGGGCTGCTCTTCGTTGGAGTACGCGGGCTTCTCACTGCAATGGCTTCTCTTGCTGCGGAGCACAGGTTCTAGGCACGCCGGGGGCTTCAGTAGTTGTGGCGCATGGGCTTAGTTGCTCTGCGGCATGTGGGATCTTCCTGGACCAGGGCTCGAACCCGTGTCCCCTGCATTGGCAGGCGGATTCTTAACCACTGCGCCACCAGGGAAGTCCCTGAAAGTCTTTTTCTTTCAGAAAAGCAATATATGTAGTGAGACTACCATGATCGCATGGAAAGAACATTGGTATCCTGGATTTAAGTCCTGCCTTGACCTAACTAATTATGTGATTTTGGGCAAGGCACTGAGCTTCTCTGAGCCTCAGTGTGTACTAACACAAAATTGAAAATTAACACCCAACTGAGGTTATGTATATGTAACATGGAGATAGTGAGTTTGTAAATCAGGTCATGTCAATCATTTGATCAAAACTCTGTAAGACCTCCCAGTTCACTCAGTAAAATCCAGGGTCCTTTAGTGGACTCTGGCTTTATTTCTTCCTGTTTTCTCTCTTATTCACTGTGGTTTCAACCATGTTAGCCTCCTTACTATTTTTGTAACATGCCAGGTCTGATTCTCTCTTAGGAACTTGGCACTGGCTTATCCCTCTGCCTAAAACACTCCTCTATGAGATATCTGCATGGCTGACTCTCTTACCTCTCCTTTAGTTCTTTGCTCAGTGTCACCTTAATGAGGCTTATGCGACCACCATATTGAAAACTGTAGCCCTTACTAAACATTCTAAACATCCTTTCCTTACATTTTTTTTTTCCTAAACATCCTTTCCTTACTTTTTATTTTTTGCAGAGCATTTATATACCTTTTGTAAAAGTAACTTATTTATTATGTCTTTATTTATTGTCCAGCTCCCCTCACTGGGATATAGGCTTCAGAAAGGCAAGCATCTTTGTTTTACATACATTCATATATCCCAAGTACCAGGAAGCAAAGTCTTATGTAGAATGGGTATTCTATCAATATTTGTTGAATATTGGAGGCAATTAGTGATAACAGACTTTGTACGTGCTTCCAGAGAAGTTTCTCGACATTTATAAGCAACTACAGTAATGTGTTTGTATATTATTTTTGTACACAAAAGTATTGTACTATATAAATGATTTTCACTTAATATATTTTGGAGATTGTAATTTATTTTTAAATCTTTACATTGCTTTTTGAATTTCATTGTTTTAGATATACAATAATTTATTTCATTGATCTCAAGAATTATAAACGGTCTGAGATTTTAGCCTACTTGCGAGGTAACTGATTAGCTTGTCACAGTTTTGTGGATGCTTACAGAAGACACAGGACTGCTGGGTCAGAGACAGAAACTTTATTATTCACAGCAGTAGTAGTAGCCAGGGTATTAGCATTTTC
Organism: Aethalodelphis obliquidens; assembly: GCF_003676395.1. NCBI lineage: Eukaryota > Metazoa > Chordata > Mammalia > Artiodactyla > Delphinidae > Aethalodelphis > Aethalodelphis obliquidens. The sequence continues at coordinate 26,109,356 of NW_020837959.1, read as the reverse complement.
TCATGGCAGTTTCCTGAGCCTCAGGTCCTGCAGGGCAACTCAGAGAGGGCCAAGCGATGCCTCTGCTCGCAGTGTGGAACTCTGAGTTCAGGGGAACCCAATATTTTCTAATGGCCAATAAGCATGCCTACATCTCTGCTCTGGAGAGAGATACTATTTCTCCCTCCCAAAGCCATCTACTATATAAACATCCTTGAAAAGATAATACAGAAAAAAGGTAGCCAATGCCTCTACCTGGGAGACATGTAGAAACATGAAAGACTCACAGAGAATTATCTCCTGACAGTTGCCCACTATTGATGGGCATTTAGATTGTGTCTAAGTTTTTGCTCTTATTAACATTGCTGCAGTGAATTATCTGTAATACATCATTTCTTATAAGTATATTTCATGAGCTGGAATTACTGTGCCGGAGGATGTGTACGTTTTAATTTTTGATAAATATTGCCAAATTGCCAACCATAGAGTTTGTACCAATTTAGAGTTCACCACTGATTATGAAAAATCCTCTTTCCATTTGACACTGATGCAGCAGTGTCACATCAATCTTTTGTGATGTCATTTTCATTAATTCGATGTTATTCAATTTTTATCTTTTTTTTGTGTTTACTTTTAAAGTTACTCTTTTTAGGGGTGCCCATGAAAAATTAATACTTGCTAATGTTTTTTGAGTACTTATTATGTATCAGGTACTGTACTCATTATCTCATTTTGCCTATACAGTACATTGAGGACATTAGATTTTATTTAAATTTTTATCTTTACACTTAAGATAATAAAGTTGTAATTATCAATAGTTTAGTGAGCTATTCTAATAGTTTATGTTTTACAGATTCAAGAGGAAGAGTGTCCAACAAGAGATGACTTCAGTGATGCAGACCAGCTCAGAGTGGGTAATGATGGGATTTTCATGCTGGCGTTTTTCAGTAAGTGAAAACTGAAACTATTTCCAAACTATTTGTTTGCATTTATTGGTTGTGTATGTATTTAAAGTAACATAGACAGTGAGGGAAGGCAGATATTGTCAGTGTGTGTCTTACCTTGTTTAAAATGTAAATTGATCCTGACATTCAACTAGCTGTGATCATATGATACAAATCCTAGAATTTGTTAAAACACTTATCAGGAAACTTTGTATTGCAGTTATTATGCTAGATGCTGACTGTATAGATATATATATAAGCATATTTAAAGCTAAATATGATTTTGTATGTGAAATGCTGCATGTCCATTTGGGGCTATAGGAGCATGTATAATGAAATGATAAATTCTGCTTTTGGAGCAGAGGACTTCCACTTGAGTGTCTTTAAACAGGAGGACGGTTGGAAAAGGAGATATTCTGGGGAACTGGAACAATGTGATTTGAGACACAGGAGTATGAAGTTCTGTCTTATTTGTGCAGAATGGCGAGTAATTAGAAGACCAGAAACCGTAAAATTTTAACTTTTTGCAACATTCTTAAATTAACATTTGACTTTATAAAGTAGACTTAAGCTACTTGTGGAAAGACTTCATTAGAGTCTTCATTATTTCAGTTCCTATCTCAGGAATGGCACATAGTACACTCAGTACATAATATTATGACACTCAAACTGTTTAAATTGATAAAATAATTTTTGGAAACCCAGTATTCAACTAAGTACATTTATTAGATTATGGTAGGGTTAATTTCTGCCCTCAACCTGGTTAAATGACCAGGCTTTCATACCTTCTTTGATAGAATGCTGATTTAATTTATTTCAGCTGTAGAGTTAATTTTGAAGCTAGAACTGAGGAATGTCTTACCTATGTAAAGTACCACATTCAACTTTAATAACAGACAAAAAAAAATAGACAAAATAGAAAATACATACTTCCTAAGTTGAGTTACTTTTGAGTCTGAAAATTCCCTTACCTTTTCCTCCATTTTCAAATGGTTTCTGGCTTCCTTTCCTTATTTCATTTCATCTACTGAAGAATAGTAGTTGAACCGCTCAGAAATGTGTGTGTGGATGGGCAGGCAGTTACATTTTTCTCTTCAGATTTACTAAATTATATTCAGGTTGGCAATCAGCTAATGTATATGCAATTTTTTTTTTTTTTTTTTTTATGTTGTACGTGGGCCTCTCACCGTTGTGGCCTCTCCCGTTGCGGAGCACAGGCTCCGGACGCACAGGCCCAGCGGCCATGGCCCACGGGCCCAGCCGCTTCACGGCATGCAGGATCTTCCCGGACCGGGGCACGAACCCGTGTCCCCTGCATTGGCAGGCGGACTCTCAACCACTGCGCCACCAGAGAAGCTCCCTGTATATGCAATATTTATGTCTTGTGGTTTTAGTTATAATTTGTAGTTAGATATGATGTTAAGTATGATGAAAAGGAAATGAACACTTTGGCTACAAATAACTCTGTTTTGTACTGTTAGTCTAGTGAACTTTAATTTTTTTCTTAGTTTAAGTTCAACCTGGTAACCCTTTATATTAATAACAGGCTTCCCACATATTTTCTTTACAAAAAGAGTAGCATAAACATTAATTCCTTTCATGGTTATGTCTTTTAAGAAATCTTCATTGGAAAAAGAAAGAATTTAAATTTATTGTAGTTATTTGTAGTTAGTATAAATACCTGTTTCTTAGCAATAAAAACATGTTATTTGCCACCATCTAATTATTTGACTCAGAGCTTAGTTATTATCTCTCCATTTCTATATTTCACTTAACCATGCTATCTTCTTATCAATCTTTATTTTTTAGATCTGACAGCATTTCACTGATACACCAGTGTTGTAAATGCACAGTAACCTAGGCACAAAAATAAGGTTGACCTTATTTTTGGCCACTGGTGCTACATTAATTAATATGAATATAAATATTTACATTTAATATATTAATGTAAATTACCTGCCTTTTATTACATTTTTACTAAATTATGTTTCTACAGTTTATATCTTTATGCTTCCTGTTCTACAAATACTGCACCAGTATTATAAGAATAAGATTATAAATTATTTTTCACCTTCATTTCCTGATACATTTCTTTGGGTAGGCTGTAGGCCAGTACTTCAGTTTATTTGCTTTAATGAGCATAGATTTATTTGTAGTCACTACCATCTAGTGGCTGTTCTACAAATTGCAACTTGCTATACTTTCCAAACTCTAAACTATCCAGTAGCTATTGTCTATGTTCTGTTCTATTGTCTATCTCTAAGGTCTGGAAATAGATTTTTTTTAGCGTGGTTTATAATTTAAGCATTTCAGGTTATACAAGTTGTGCAAATAAAACTGCAGTGATTATCAATAAGAATATTTCAGTTAAAACCTTCTGTTGGTTTAATTCTTTCCTTCTCTGTTTTCAATGTCTACAATTCAGTCTCTTACCACATGTAACCCTAAAAAAAAGTTTACGCGTAAATTTGGTGAGATAATTGCTTGTCCATGTTCAGAAAATGTAAAGAACGAAATGTGTGTATCCTCTGATAATGTTTTGCTTCTCCTAATTCCTTGAAGTGTCACTGAAAAATGCCTTATGTGTGCCTTATGTGCTTGTATCTGAGCATACTTTTAAGAGATTTTGTCTCTAAAAGAATGGAATAGAAGTCAGTTATATGTTAGTTAAAAGCTAGAAATTAAGGTTTGGTTCGTTGGATAATTGACGTTCTGTGGAAATGACCTTGAACTCTAATGCTTAAAAATGTAATGGATTCTGTTTAGAAAACTTTTCTAAGGTTTAGCCTTTTGTACTGTGTGTGAATCTTCACGTCAGCATGCTATAGTAATAATTAATCACCGGCGTTATTCCCATTTTAGACTTGAGAGAAACATAATTTAAAAGATATTAAGTTACTTGTACGTAACTTTAAAAAGAATTAGAAAGGTGTTTTGAAACGTGAATTCTGATTTGTAAGAAATTGCCAAACTGTCTTTCAGTTCTGTTCTGCATTCCTACCAGCAGTGAATGAAGGTTCCTATTGGTCTGATCCTTGTCAGCATTTAGTATTAACAGTTTTAAAAATTTTAGAAATCTAGGGCTTCCCTGGTGGCGCAGTGGTTGAGAGTCCGCCTGCCGATGCAGGGGACACGGGTACGTTCCACGGAGCGGCTGGGCCCGTGAGCCATTGCCGCTGAGCCTGCGCGTCCGGAGCCTGTGCTCCGCAACGGGAGAGGCCACAACAGTGAGAGGCCCGGGTACCACAGAAAAAAAAAAAAAATTAGAAATCTAATAGTTGTGTGGTAGTATCTCTTTGTGATTTAATTTGCATTTCCCCAATGATTAGTGATCTTGAGCATCTTTATTCAGTAAATTCTTTCAAGTACCTACCATGGATGAGTCATAAAAGTGACAGCTCTTAGAGGGGTTATCTGGGCACCACACATTGAAAAACAATGCATTGATGACTTATTCTGTTCATGTAAAGCTATGTTTTTAGATGAGGTCACATACTGTAAGTGAATCCAGAAAAGAGGGACATCTAAGAATTATAACTACACCTTAAGAAACTCATAATATTTGTGAACATTTTATTGAATTTGTTCTGTTTATAAGAAAAATAATTTTGTAATTTCATTGCTTATAATTTAGTGGAAATGTCTTAAAATTAATAAATTGTTAGCTTTATGTTTTTCTCAATGGCTGATAGTTTAAACAAAGAGAATTGCATGAGGATAAGATAGGAATTTGCCTTTATGCAGTTCAGAATCAAGTATAGTGAAACTGATTATTCTTTGGGAACTTACTGTGTTTGAAACCTGGTGCATTTAGATATAATGAGGATTTTTCTGTGATAAAAAATTTAATAAGTGCATAATGTTAGTATATTGGTATTCATTCATTTATGATACTCATTTGTTTATTTTCAAAGCAAGTATCAAAATTTAATTTAAAACTTTTTAAACTTTTCATTTTGAAATAATTTTAAAGTTAGGAAAAAATTGCAAAAATAGTACAATTGCCATATAACTTTCATTTTCCAAGTGTTAACGTATGTAACTTCAGTCCAATGATCAACATTAGGAAATTAACGTTACAAAATACTACTAACTAGTTTGTAGACCTTATTCACATTTTGCCAGTTGTCCCACTGATGTCCTTTTCTTGATCTAGGATCTATTTCAGGATTACACATTATATTAGTTTCTGTGTTTCCTTAGTCTGCCTCAACCTGGAACAGTTTCTTAGTCTTTCTTTGTTTCATAACAACTTTGATTCTTCTGAAGAATACTGGTCAGTTATTTTGCAGCATGTCTTTCAGTTTGGATTTAGCTCATGTTTCCTCATGATTAGATTCAGGTTTTGCATTTCTTTCCTTTTTTTTTCTTTTTTCCCCCTCAAGAATACCACAGAAATGATGTGTTCTTTTCAGTACATCAAATCAGAAACAATGATCTAGATATGTCTCATTACTAGTGATGTTAACTCTCGTCAGGTTAAGGTAGTGTCCGCCAGCTTTCTTCACTATGAAGTTACTCTTTTCCCCTTTATTATTTATAAGTATCTTGTGGCTATTGAAAATTTTAAAGTGTAGCCTTACTAGTTAATGGATAAACTACAGTGTACAATATTGCTTTCTAGATTATTCTGCTAACCTCTTTGGGTAGGTGGGAGGTGTATATAATGAAAAGATCACTGGATATAGGCATAAAAGACGTGGATGCTCCAGTCCCAGCTATGCTTCTTACTTGGCTTGTGACTTTATGTGGAGCCTACCTGTTCTCAGTCTTAACTTGTCCTTCTGTTCTTGTCTTCTTTCTTAGGCATGTATATGTTCACCTGCCTCTACTACACATTATTTCTTTTATGGATTTTACATACTTAAGGTTTAGTGTACAATCTATTAAATTCTCTTTTTTGACAACTGAGACAGACATGTCCTAGAGGATCCAGAATTGAATGCTTTGCTCTTTCTGTACTGTAAAGACCTCTTCAGCTTTACTTCTATTTTGTAGGCCAAGGGGCGTAAAAAGTGAATCTATTTATGCTTCAGTAGTCACAACTTCTCTGTTTTCCTAGTGCTTAAACCAATTAAAGATGATTAAGTTATGCATTTGTCTATTCAGGCTGCCATAACGAAAAACCACAGTCTGGGTGGCTTAAACAATGAAAATTTATTTTCTCACAGTTCTGGAGGGTAGAAGTCCAAGATTAAGGTGCCAGAAAATTTGGTTTCTGGTGAGGGTTCTCTTTGGGCCTGCAGTTGGCTGTCTTCTTGTGGTGTCCTCACATGACCTCTTCTCTACATGTGTGCAGAGAGAGGGAGCTTTCTAGTGTCTATTCCTCTTCCTATAAGGACACCAATCCTATTGTATTAGGGCTTCACCCTTATAACCTTATTTAATTTTAGCCACCTCCCTAAAGGCACTATCTCTAAATACAGTCACACTGGAGGTCAGGGCTTTAATCTATGAATTTTGAGGGGACAGAGTTCAGCCTATAACAAATTATATCACATGAGCACAATTTATAGGAATTCATACTGCTGGCGGAGAGCATAAAGAAAACATGGTGGCTCATTAACTACTTTTTTGTTCTTTTGAATCTTATTTCTCTTTTGGCTACAATGATACATATAATAGATATCGGTAAATCTGATTTTGAAGAAATTGGACAGTGTTTAAATTATTTTTTCCCCAAAGCTAAACATACACATACTCAGGTGAAAATACACTTTTGGAATGTTTTGCTGTTTTGGGTTTTCTCCATCAGTGCCTCCTATGTTTCAACAACACGACATGCTTGCAAAATGATAGAATGTTTATAGCACACTGAGATAAAAGAGTAAGGTGCTCAGGACTGGTGGCAGTCTGTCCTCTGCCCCAGACCTCACCTGCCTGCCCTAAGGGCTGAGGAGAGACATATCTCAGCCTGTCATTAACACATAGGTAGCAACCAGTTGGGAATCTCTACTGCTGTTTGGTAATATAAATTCTTTAGTTTAAATAGATATAAAATTATTTTTTGTTATGTGCTTTCCCTAACCTAACACAAATATTAGCCAGTTTGATACAGAGTGGCTATGTGCAATAGATTATTCTACAATGATGGAAATATCCTATCTCTGTTGTACAGTACGGCAGAGAGTAAACAAGCTTTATTTATAGTAGTGTCTCTTGAAATTGTTTTGCAGGAAAGCTGGGACCTAGTCTGTAATGTGAAGAGATCATTTTGTATGGGTAGTGATGATGGCTAGCATTTTTTTAGCCGTCACCGTGTGCCAGCTTCTGTACTATGCTTAAGCTCTTTACATTCTCACTTAATCCTCTTATCAATCTTGTGAAGTAGGTACTTAAAGATCAGAGGACTGTGGCTCAACAGAAGTCAGCAGTGAGTCCAAGGTCATATATCTAGTGAGTGAGTACGATGTGACTCAAACACGAGTCTCTTATTTCAAAATTGATTTTTCTGACTATCACACCATATAGTACAGTTTCCCATAAATGATCAAAAAAGCTGCGACTAGAAAGTATTAGGAAGGAAGAAATTAACAGGAGTAGGGGCATTACTTCGAAGAAATAGCCATTTCATTTAAACTTATCCTAAAATGTTTCCTCTTTGTCTTTAGAATTCTGAAAAACTAGAATTTCTCTAGGTAATTTACTTTATTCTCCCTGAGGCTTGGTTGGAGATATTTAGGGTAAGAGGCTGGGCACTGAACCAGATTTAGGTTCAAACTGATCTTTAGTTTTATTATTATTACTATTATTATTTTGATGATGTTTCTGTCTTGGACGTAAATAAGGTGCTCTGATTATATCTCAAGGACCTATGTCAGAATGGTTTCTGCTATGAGAAATAGAAAACCCTTACTCAACTGTTTTAAATAGTTAGGAGATTATCTCACAAAACAAGAAGTCCCTGGATGAGCAGACCTCAGGCACAGACCATATCAGTGCTGTGGCTCTGCTTTGCTTTACTTCAGTTTTCTTCACTCCGCCACTATTTGGAGTGATGGTTTAATCCTCAGGCTGATAGCAAGCTCCCTGCAGCAGTTCCAGGCATTACAGTTAAACGTGATACCCAGTGGAAGAAGGGCCTTTTCTTCTATTCTTTTTAAAAAACTTTCATTGTAGAAATTCTCAAACTAGACAAGAGTGTAATAAACATCTGTGTATCCATCTCCCAGCTTCAACAATGATCAATTCAAAACCACTGTTGTTTTACCTATATTCCATCTTCCCTCTCCTTGCTGTGTTTTTAAGAATGTTTTTCAGAAGTCCTATTAAAAAAAAATTCACTGGCAAGGGATTTGGGCCTTCTGTGATTTTCCCAGACAGGACTCACCTTTGGGGGCTAAGTATGGGGTCCAGCCTTTCCTAAAAATACAGGCTCTAGAGGTCGGTGGGTTCCTGGGAAGGGGAACAACAGGTTTTGTTAGGTAAGAAGAGAAGGCAATGAACAGTATCTGCTCTGGGAACAATAGTTTATAATTTATTCGGCTCATCTTTAATATTGCTTTTTAATTTGGCTGGCTGATGATGGCTTAGCTAGACTTTTTGGGTAGGATCACATGGGAGCTACATTGTGACCTAATTTTTAACTGGTTTAAAAATGCAGCTTCAATAACAAATGTATGTATAAAAGAAAAAAAAATGCAGTTTCACCTTTTGGTGATAAGCTGTAAGGTATTGATTCTTGTTGACCAAACTGACAAGAAACCAAGCTTACCCACTTGTTAATGTATAGTAAATAACTAATACATTTGCAAAAGGTAAACTATAGTCTATAAACAAGACTTAATTAGTACAGAATTAAGAGAAAGAACTGCTGTTTCCATTGAGTTATGAAGTATTATTGGTGTTTATATTATGTCTCTGTTAATTTGTTTCCAAAGTGTGGTCTTTAAAAGAATTATTTCTCTTGCTTTCAGTGGCATTTATTTTCAACTGGCTTGGATTTTGTTTATCCTTCTGTATCACCAATACCATAGCTGGAAGGTATGGTGCCATCTGTGGATTTGGCCTTTCATTGATCAAGTGGATCCTTATTGTCAGGGTGAGTGTCTTGATAGCCTCTATCACTTTTGTCTCTAAAATTAAAATACATAAAATTTCCTATGTGGTTCACAAATGTTCATTTTGTGTATATGAGCTCAATTATTTTGAGACTTATTCTTAACTTCTATCCTTAGCTATCATAGTGATCTCTGTGGTGTGGACATTTTATGACTGTATTATATGAGAGCTTGTTAGTATGTGGAAAGAAAGTTTTGTTTGTTTGTTTGTTTTTAATTAATTAATTTATTTTTGGCTGCGTTGGGTCTTTGTTGCTGCCTGAGGGCTTTCTCTAGTTGTGGTGAGTGGGGGCTACTCTTTGTTGCGGTGCGTGGGCTTCTCCTTGCGGTGGCTTCTCTTGTTGCGGAGCATGGGCTTTAGTCGCGTGGGCTCAGTAGTTGTGGCTCACTGGCTCTAGAGCGCAGGCTCAATAGTTGTGGCACACGGGCTTAGTTGCTCTGCGGCATGTGGGATCATCCCGGACCAGGGCTCGAACCCGTGTCCCCTGCATTGGCAGGCGGATTCTTAACCACTGCGCCACCAGGGAAGCCTCAGTAAGTGGAAAGGACTTTGAAATCAGATAAATCTGAGTTTGAATCTCATCTTTTTGTGTATCAGTGTTCTAACTTTAAGTTTTTAAATTGTTCTGAGCATTAGTTTCTTCATGGTAAGCTGATAATAGCTGCCATTCAGTATTTTTGTGAGGCATGAACATGACATATTGAGAGTACCTTGCTCAGTTGCTGCACAAGTATATGTGCTCAGTAAATCATGGCTGCCACTATTGTGATATAGTGTAGGTCTGCCTAAAATCAGTTTTAAAACATAAAAATTTCCATTGGTTAGTGAAATTATCATGGACTTAAATATCTTCTCACTGTTTCTTTTTTATTTTTATTTTTTCTTTTTTGGTAACATTAAGAGCTAAAAACGTACAGTACAGGCCTTTGAGGTGGTTATGAGAACTCATCTTTTTTTCCTTTACATTCCTTCTAAGCCTTTCTTCTCATTTTCCTGTTGTTCCTGGAAATCACCCTCTGTCTATCTCGTATCATTTACGAGGTAGTGTGCAGGGAGATAACAAGAAGTCCTTTTCTTTCTCCTATCTCAACAGCTTTTCTAGCCCCCGAATAATTTTTTGTACCCGTTGTACAGGCAGTAGTATTGTTAACATAATCTTCCCCCAGCTCTTTTCCTTTGCCTCTTGAAGGCCCCTTTTGGCTCCTTTTTACAAAGCTTTTCTCCTGATTTCTTTAGGTAAGGCTAGGAAAGTGGCTTTGTTAATTAATAACTCTTCTTAAAAGTTACCCACACATTTAAATGCTATATACAACTAATAAAATATATACTTTCTACAAATCATATATATTTAAACATTGATTTCTAGTTGAATGAGTCAAGTCCTCCTGAAATTTTCAGTAGAATCATATACTAATATGTCGGCTTTTATTAAGTGCTTCACACACTTCAGTTATGCACCTACATTGTCAAATAGATTTAAAAAATTACCCATTATAAAAATATTAAAACTTTGAATTTTATGTGTTTCTTCATTATTTTTAAACTTATTTTATTACTTCCCAGGGTTTCAGTAATCTTCTCATACCCTGTCTCTGTTCAGACTAGATTATAGGATTTGGTTATTAAACAGTTGATTCTTGGTGGGACCTGTGGACTGGCTTCTTCTAAGGTGATTAAAACCTGAGCCATTGTAAGAACTGCCCCCCTGGCAATTACTTGTTTCAATTTCATTTAAAAAATGTAGAGTGGGTTCCCACCATTAGCATAAATCTGGTAGGTATTATGGGGCATGCAGAGATAAAGAGACAGCCCCTGCCTTTGCAGAAGTTATTACTAGAAAATCTCGAAAGAGTTGGAACTAGGTAATGTCCAACCTTGGTTATGTTAGTAATAAAATTAATTACAATTATTCAAATGAGATTTCTTGTCTAAGTCACAGAACACAGAAAATGATTTGATTTTCTCAATTCTCCTAAAGTTATTGAATTGCTAGTATCATTCTACATTCATAAAAAAGAAATTAGTGCATTATATGCAACCTTTGCCTCTAGGATATCAGGGCCTAATTCTCTCTTAGAATCCCAGGTTGAGAAGGGGTTAGATTGTCTAGTAATCAATTCCAGTCAGTGTGATAAGATGGGGACCTTAAATTCAAAGACTGGAGTTTCTCAACGTTTTGTAAGGTATATAAGAGCGTCAAGTTTAATCACTGGGACTGTTGAGTTTCCTTTTAAAATACCTTTACTGAGTTAAGGTTAATATTATACCTGTAGTGTATATTGAGAATTGATATAAGAGAAGGATTAAAAAAAATCTTTTGTTATAGGGCTTCCCTGGTGGCGCAGTGGTTGACAGTCCGCCTGCCAATGCAGGGGACACGGGTTCGTGCCCCGGTCCGCGAGGATCCCACATGCCGCGGAGCGGCTGGGCTCATGAGCCATGGCCGCTGAGCCTGCGCGTGTGGAGCCTGTGCTCCGCAGTGGGAGAGGCCACAACAGTGAGAGGCCCGCGTACCAAAAAAAAAAAATCTTTTGTTATAAAATAACAGTAGCCACCATTCAGTGAGTACTTACTATGTTCCAGGCGTAATTCATTACAGGCACTAAATTCTTTAACCCTGTCTGTATCAGTGATGCTGGAGACAAGCCAGCCATTTTATTGATGATGAAACTAAGAATAAAAAGTCTAATAACTTGCTCAGTGTCCCACAGTTTGTATGTGGATTTGAATCTAGCTTGATTTCAGTTCAGTGCCTGTTCTCCTAATTCTCTACTGCCTCTGTAACACTGTACTTTGACTTTTATTATAATGCTTAAGGCAATAAGTTTCCCTTGTAGTTCGATGCTGAGAGAAAGGTTTTCTCCTGAAAGCCTGGTGTTTCCTTTTATTAGATAATAAGCAATTTATAAATTAACTGCTGCTTTTCTTTTTGTTTCTGAGCTGCTGCGAACCTCATATTTAGTGTAAATATCTTTAGCCCAGATTCTGATATTATTTTTAAGGCTTTTGATGTTTCTGTTATTTGTTTTAAAAGTCATATATATTTTATTAAAAACTGACAAGTCTTTTAGAAAGTAGACAGGATGTAAACAATAAAATACTGGTGTCATATTAATAAAATAAAATCAGATGAATTCTTTTTTTTCAAATTTAAATCAGATAAATTCTTATTGTTGGTTAATTTATTTTCCAAAATTTGATTTCTGCAGCCTGCGGTTGACCAGTCAACATGAGTTATTTAGTTATTTTAAAAAAACCAAAAACACAGCTTGGCTCAGCCCTATGACTTTTAGTATTTTGAAACACTTGACAACTTAGTAATGAGCCCCAAAGCTTATTAGTTTATCCTTTTTACATGGTGAGTTTTTCTCTTTGACTTCAAAGTGAAGGTAATTCTATTCTTCACTTGGGAATAAATAAAGAATAGCTGCAGGTTCGTATTTTTGGTGAAGAATGACATTGTTCTTTTCTGGTTGCCTCTTGTCGGGTAATATTATATATTAAATATATTTTAAATATTAGAAATATATTTTTAAATATATTTAAAAATTAGAAAGTTAAAAATGTATTGCTTAGGTTCTTTATTCCTTTTGTTCTTATAATCTCTAAAACCTGTATGAAAACCTTTTATTTCTAATTATTAATCATTTGATTAAAAAGTAGTGTAGTGCTTTACTACTTTACCAGCTATATTCCCACAATTTTCTAGTTCTCCCTTTATTGTACATATTTTAAAGGTGTAGGAGTATGTGGGATTTGCATCTATGATGGTACTCTGGAATCTCTAATCTTTGTAATTTCTAAAACTCTAAGCTGAGAACTTAGATCATGGTTCATATATTGTAAATACTTCCTGTGAGAATAATTTAAAAGCTTTTAAAAACAGATTTAGATAACCTTTAGTGGAAATACTTCCTCACTAGTAACATTACAATTTGTAAGCGTTTTTGTTATAACCACACCTATAAGATTTTTAAGCTTTTATGGAAATTACCAATGAATAGTTGGAAATAATAACCTATAAAGTTGGAGATAGATACATCTGAGGACAAATCTGCATTTAACAAACTCATTTTTAGTTAAATCAGATTCGGTTCAGAGACCAATGGAAACAGAGTAGATTAAATAAGCAGGAATATTAGACTGATTCAAAAAGAAAACTTTTCGAAGATAATAAATCATCATGTCCCTAGTCTAATCAAGGAAAAGATACCTGTGTCCAATATCATCAAACCCTGCCTTCCGTCTGCCTGTTCATATCCTCACTTCACAGAGAATATAAACTGTCTACCACGGCCACTAATAGGAACTGTTGAAATGCCGCTTCAAGGTTCATTTCGCTGTTCTCAGCTCACTGTTGGGAAATGAATGCTGGAGCATCTAGTTTGAAAATAAAAAGACTCTAATGAGTTGGGGGTCTTTATGTGCCTAGTATTCTTGGCAGTGATTAACAGTAGGGGGTGTATAGAAGGTCAAAAGCTCTTCTTTTTAGAGGTCAGCAGAACATCCCCATCTGATAAGATTAAACTAATGTGGCTTTTGGTGTTAATATCTAAAGCAGCAGGTTGCTGTAGTGCGTTTGGGATGGTAGTTGTGGCTTTGAGAGATTATGAAAAAAGAACTGACATGTGAACTCCTTAATGAGAAAATGTTGGATTCAGATATATAGCACTTATCTTTCTTCTTTACAAGCAGTTTGAAACTATTTTTTGTTTCTAAAAGATTTTGCGTAAGTGTGTTTGCTGTTATTTTTTCTCAAATAATTATATGTGTATGTCATTAAGTATTTTTTTCTTTTCTGTTTTTCTTTTTGTGCTGTTTTAAGTGCTAAAGATTATTTGAGGTAAATCATTCTGAAACTAAGACTTATGATTTTCAAATTTAGGTACACAAATACGGTTCATATATTTATGTTCACTCCACAGTTTTCTGATTATTTTACTGGATATTTCAATGGACAGTATTGGCTTTGGTGGATATTTCTTGTACTTGGTAAGTTTATTCTTAATGCATTTCAGTATGACTAATTTGCATTTAGTTTAACTTTGATGTTTCCTAAAAATATGAGATGTAAATATACTGTTTTATAATTTATGTGGAAAAAATTTTTTCTGTTGTAAAATTCTCATATCCAAACACTTATATCATCTTGGCTATTCAGATAATTCTATGTAGCATTCTGGATTTCTGATTTAAAATTCAGAGCCTGTCAATTTAAAGAATCAGTGGTTGAATGATAAGTCAATCCTACAAAACTTGAAAATCCTAAAATGATTAAAAAATAGTTACCTTCAGCATTTATTTTGGAAAATATACATGCATAATTTTCTTTTAATGATCGTAGGAAGTGTTGAGAGGAGGATAGTTGGATATTCTGTCCATTCTTTTATTTTTGGATCATTGAAACATTCTTTACACTTTGGAAGTGTACCCTGCATTAATCATTAATCAGTCAGGCATAAGGAAAGGCTTCATGCCTAATGATCACAGTACTTCTGTTGAGTTTTCTTCTTACAAGGCATGTCTTTTATTAATATTGATGAATTTTATGGATTTCCGATTTCCAATCCCTTGTGTTTTCCTCTTTAGATATATGATAATTAAGTTAATCTTAAAATCACATGATACCTGTAATCCACATTTCAAATTTATTTACCGACATGAAGAATACATTTTGTTTCTTTTTAGGTTTAAGAGCCCACATTTCTCTAGTAACATAATTATACCAGAAAATAGCATTTCAGTAGGTGGCAGTGTTCTCCTTGAGTTTATATTTAGTCCTGCTGTTGCATCTTTTGGATCTTTGGGGAAACGAAATCTTAGTGGTCGGTTAAGGTCACTAAAAATCCTAGATTGTTTCTCTAATAATTATAATGAAATTATTCTAATGTTGTGATTTTGTTGGGGAGGCAGACTTGTACAAAAGTTTAGCCAGTTTTTTGTATTGGTAATTGTTTTCTGACTGATTCTGTGCTCATTATTGAGTTTCTTCCTTAAAAGTGAAAAAATTGATAAAGTCTTTTAGGTATTTAAGCATATTGAATGAGATACTTGCTTATAAATATTATTAGCGGATTGAGGAGCCTTCGGAAGGCAACTGTGAGACAGAGTAGAATGCAGAGGGCAGCCCCAGTTCCATATCAGAGCCATAATCTAGCATTTAGGGGAATGTGAAAACTTAATTCATGATTAAAATGTTCCTCTCACATAATACTCAGAAGAGTGTTGAGCACATCATAGAATGCTGAGAAACAATAGCTGCTGAGTGATTGGTTTCTAGATGTGAATTGGCTTATTTTGGAAAATGCCTGAGCAGAACAAAATATGTCTTAGAATCAGCAGCTTCATAGACAAAAGAAAGGATTTCACAAATAATTTTGGTGTACATTTTTCAGTAGTACTTTTACGTTTGGATCACAATATCATTATCTTTGAACAGCATCTGGAAGGGCATGAGGGGAGAATTCAGAGTGGGGGTCACAAGTGGAAAGAGGATATGGGAAGCAGATGGGATCAGATCTAGGTGAAACTTATACCACTTGTTTAAGTCATTATTTGTATATCTCTTCTATCTTTCCTCTCTAATTTATTATAACCATGCTTCTTATTTTAGTGCTTCGATTATTGTCTTAGAATTGGGTTACAAATTTCAGTTGAGACTTTACATTTTAAATTGACAGACTCTTCCTCCTGGTGAGGAAAGTTGCATGCATACATATCTTTTGGTCCCTGCCCTCCCGCCCACCATTACCTAGTTAAAAATTTACTGGAGTCAATAAATGTTGCCCTTAGAATTGTATGCTTAAGTATATCAAAGACTTAGCTCTACTAATAATGGTAATGCTTTTTATACTTAGCTAATATTTTTCACCTGAAACTTTGAAGCATTTCACAGGCTTTGTTTAATTGATTACTAAAGATACCTGTGATTATTATAAATGATTATTAATGTAAATGATTATTATTTAAAAATACTATTTTACAGAGGAGAACACTGAGATAGATAGAAGATACATCTCAAATCATTTAAGAAATCACTAGTGGCTGCTTCCAAAGTCTTCTTTCTTGATTTTTCTCAATTTAATTTTTATTATAAATTAGTCTTTTATTACTTGAAAATAATAACTAATAAGTAAATTATTTACATAATGCACATATCTCTAAATACAAATCTTGCAGATGACAGGCACCTGATCTTGCTAGACAGGCTTGTTATTGGTTATATCCCACAATTGTTAGCAATTACATGCATATGTTCTCTCTTGAATACTTTATATCAGTAAATATGTCTTAGTTTGCTTAGTAGTTATAGTAATTAAAAAGTTTGGTATAAAATGGGACTTCTATGAGTTGAATCAGTTTAAATGCATTAGGTAGCTTTGCTTTTTAAGAAATAATTTAGTAAGTGTGTATTTTTGTGTAATTTTGGATTTTCGTGGCTGGATTTACTTTACTTTAGATACATCTAGGTGTAACAAATTGAAAGAATTTGGGGGTGGCAGTTAAATTTTATTATATTTCCTTACAATAGATTTGTCATTATAATGTAAAATATATTATGGAATGACTGTAATCCTACACGTTAAATTCCTTAGACCAAGAGGATCTTGTTTATAATTGTCTATCTAAAATGTATTGTGTCCCCTTTCTGTGTAAGAACATAACATATCTGTATTATTTCAACCTTCTCAGGCCTGCTTCTTTTCTTCAGAGGATTTGTTAATTATCTAAAAGTCAGAAACATGTCTGAAAGCATGGCAGCTGCTCATAGAACAAGATATTTCTTCTTATTATAGAGGTAAGAAATATTAATATATTAATTGTTTATTCCTTTTGTATTCAAATTCACCAGATGCGTATTAAATGCTTAATGTGTACTCATGTTGTTTACTCAAATTCAGCATATTTAATAGATTTTTATACTGTTAACAGTCACTTACTGAAATTTAAGAAGTTGTGAACTTTTAAGATAACTTCCATTTTAAAAATTGAATTTCATACATTTGAATTTTTAAAAGTGTATTATGAGTAAACTGAAACTTTAAATCAGACTTTTAAATTTCTTTTTAAAGCTTGACCACAGGATGTATACGAAGTAACCACCAGCACAGCATTTGAAAGCTTGAAAAACAAAATATGACAAAGCACTTACACAGAGAAAATGGGCATTTTGCATAAAACAGTGTGAAATTCACATAGATATCTGGTGGATAAAACAAACAAAAAAACAAATCTGATTGAAAAGCAACTTGCCATGCACTGATCTTAACAAACTGGATCAATGAATAAAAGTTGAGTGAAGAAAATAGGAGCTTTGTTACTATTTTCTTAATGTGTGCCAGTTTGTATCAACAACCAAGGCTGCAACTTGAATAAATGGGAATATAAAGAAATGAGCAGAGGTTGTCTTACTGGTTATCCAGTGAGTTTCTGGAGGCTGTGTCTATAGTAAAGGCATTTATTTATTGTGCAGCTAGTAGATCTTCACATGAAGAGACCTCATATCTCTACTCGCTATACTATTGATACTTTTAAAGCAAGTACCATACACTTCATTGATTTGAACTTTTAAAGTAGTTGAACCGATAAGCAAAATGTCTACTAAAACACTTAACTTCTGGATGTATCTTTAAGTACAAAATGCTTCAAGTTGCTATGACTTAAGTATAAATAAATTGTATGGTTTGTGATTCGGTTGCTTAAATTTTATGCTTATATGAGTTTTACATAAGCTGACATGATTTACTTATTTCTGCTGAAGAGAACAATGATTACAATTGCATTTCTGGATTATATTTAAATATCACTTTAAATGTTCCACTAAGGTTTCTTCCTCCCCCTAGAAGATGTCACATTTTCTCTTTAACTGGTAAAATGTCTTTACAAGCAGTGACCTTAAGAGTTTGTCGGTATTACCTGTAAGATAAAAGGCAAAGTAATTTTACTAACTTAAATGATATTCTGTGAATATTCAGTGTGATTACCTTGTTTGCATTTTCAAGAGTTTAAACTGTAATGTAAATATTTTCTAGACGGTTAGAAGCCTAAACTTTAGAATATATTTTGATATATGCTACCTTATGTCATTCTTACCAAAAGGATATTATATACTTGATGTAATACTTCTTATGAGATCGGTTTTCATTATGCTGTCGTTTAGATAATTGCAACTTAATACATTTTAAGGCTAATTCTTTTTGTCCCTAGACTGCATCGACCAGACATTCCTTTCTTGTATCAATGTGAAATTTCCAGATCGTCTGTAAACCTGCAACTTTAATAAGATAGAAGACTACTAAAAGCAGAAGACAAATTAGTGAGGAAAAGATAGAGCTTCATAACTGAATGGCAGAGTGGTTTATGCTTAAAAGCCATTTCTGTTCATTCTCTTAAATATTTATATTTCATTTGTTTTGCACAGTTGCATATGTGCCCATTTAAAAGATTTGGGTATACTTGAAAGAAACCATAAAGTGGTAGCAGTAAAGTGCAGTCACATTTGATTAATCAGTGTTTGATATAATTGAAAGAGTTGAATGATAAACAGTCTTCCAGCGTGTAAATGCCATTGACTTCTGACCTGACATTTAACATAATAAAAATGAAACTATTAACCATGTCAAATACTTTTTTCTGGCTCTTAGATTTATCTAGTAACTCTACACTTGAAACATCCTTTGTTATATATAAAGTTTTTTGAAACCTGCAGTGCTGATTATTAGGCTTTGTCAGATTGTTGAACCAATATTTACATCATTATTTAGCAAAACTTTCTGTAAATAACCATGCATAAATTACTTTCTGCATCTTTTTCTTAGAAATTGTGTCTAGATAGATATCTCTTCATTCATTTTAAATTAAGTGAACTTAATATATATAGAAAATTTGGATGTTAAAGATAGTTTTAGGACAAATTTTAAGAAAATGTGGGTATGCCACATGTCCTTTATAAGAAAATCTTTTTTTTTTTTTTTAAAGGGACTTGACAGTTTTAGGGTTTCTCAAATGAGAAGTTTGGTTTTTGGCATTGTTCATCTTAGAGATTCTTGCAGGAAGAGATTGTATTAGATAGTATATTTATTTCATTTAAGACATTTTTGAAAATTAATTTTCTGAATAAGATACTCTCATTTGCATTTTGTCTTTTAAAAAGCCAATAAAAAGTATCTTTAAATATCATTGTAATATTTTTTCCTTTAGATGTTTAGTTTAATTTAGCAAATAAAAACTTGTGCTTTTAATAGCTTCTTGCTTTCTGATTGTAGGATTAACTTGTAAAAATCATTTCCTGAATTGAGATATGTGAAATATCTGTTTTCAAGTTATGGAAATGTGTCTGTGGAATATAGGGGTGTGAGTGTGTTGTGAGAGTGTGTGTGAATATTATTACAACTGGAATCTATTTTACATTCATAAGCTACTACATTTTACAAATCATTTTATGTCTCATCTGTTTTCTCTTCAGTTATATCTTTGCTTTTGAAATGCAACATTAAAAATGATGGGAATTATCTTTTAAACTTAAAAATCAGTTGATACAGCTATATAGAACATATAAAATATATTGCTTGTTTATTATTAGACACTGACTACTAAAAGATACATCTAAAACTATTCAGGGTCATTTTTCCATTTCTGAAAAAATAAAATTTATTACGCTTTATAACTTTTTTTGTATTTCTCTGTATTTTCTGATTTATTTCATTGTCTTTGATAAATAAAACATGTTTTGTTTTGCTAATTGAGCCTCCTATTTTCTTGTTTTCCCTCATTTATTCTCCTCCCCTGCTAGAATTTTTATTGTTTGTTAAAGTACCTGTGTTACACCCATTGAAGTAAAACAATAGCCTGGGGTAAAGAAACAAAATGTTTGATTTAGTTGCCTGATTTGGAAATTAATTAAAGTTAAAATTTACTTAGAAGAAATGTGAACTCGTGCTAGGTCTCTTTATTGCACATTAATTTTCCTGTAGACCTGTACTTTGTTCTTTGTAATAGTTTTTAATGAAATTAAGCTATGATACATAGTAAGTTAAAATATCTAGATCATCTATCATACATCAATTTATTAAAATTTTATTTTTGTTTCTGTGGCGTTAATACTTAGTTTCTGCATGTGGATGTTGACCCAATGTCAAAACTTCACTTTTTTTTTTTTTTTTTGCGGTACGTGGGTCTCTCACTGCTGCGGCCTCTCCCGTTGCGGAGCACAGGCTCCGGAGGCGCAGGCTCAGCGGCCATGGCTCACGGGCCCAGCCGCTCCGCGGCATGTGGGATCTTCCCGGACCGGGGCACGAACCCGTGTCCCCTGCATCGGCAGGCAGACTCCCAACCACTGTGCCACCAGGGAAGCCCAAAACTTCACTTTTTGTTTTGATTTTTTTTCCCCCCAAATCTGTAAGATTCAAGTGTGATGTTACCTGATCCTCTTTAATTGGTACAATTCATTGGTAGTCTTAAATCTCATCATCCAATCAGGAGAATCAGAATATTATTTTAAAAAACAACATTCTCTTCTGGATTTATCAGATCCTACATACTTCCCTTCATTTCCTGTGAGCTTGGACAGAATAGCTGCTGTTGTGTTTCGGAGATACTTAATTGCCTTTGCACCCTGCCTTAAAGATTGAAAATCAAAATCCTTGTTAGGGTATCTATAAACAATTTTTGAATGAGTGTGAACTGGAGCTCGGAAGTTAATACAAAAAATATATTACATTATTTCTATTATATTTGAATAAGCTAGTTATGGCCAGAAAAATCCATTTTTATGTTTTTATGAAGTAAACTGAATTTAAGGTAAAAATACATTTTCTATATAGTGTGTTCAGGATACATCTTAGAAATTAAAAGACAAATTCTATTATAGTTGGTTAAAATGAAAATCTCTTTTTAATAGAAAAAAATACTACTCTCTAGCCTTTTGAGTCTATAAGCTATATCCCATGCCTTTGAAGTTCATAAATTTTAACCTGTTAAGATAATAATCACTAATATTTCCAGCAAAACCTCTGATGACAGGAAAAGTGGAGTTCAGAAAGTCCAGTTGGAGAAAAATTCAGGGTTTCTTAATTTAATATAATTATTTTCAACTGGTCTATACTGTCCCCAAAAGCACAAAGGTAATGATAGTGCATCTGATACTGTATTTAACTAGAGTGACATATATATCCTTAGTTTGCTCATAACAGATCTGGTTATTCCTATTTCCTCACCTTATGTAGTGCCTCCTCTCTCATAAGTGTCCTAATTTGGAGGAGAAATTATATGATCACCCTGTATATAACTCTACACTGTGCTGAGAAGTGACTGCCTAAACTCACGGCCCTTTGAGAGAAGTAACTGCAGTATTAGGGCAGGAGTCACCTAATCAGCCCTGCCTAGACACCCGTTTTTTTGGCCTGTAGAACACACATGGTACTATTTTTTTTTTTTAAATAGAAGTTGTATTGGAATGATTCCGCTTATGGTCAATAGTAAACAGTGAGCTTTTTGTATGTTTAAACTGCTGTTAATTGTTATTTTAATTGTTTGCTATTTAATTCTTCAAATAGTCATGAAATATTAGTGTATTATATTCTAAAACCTCATTCTTGATAAAGTTCAACTGTTAGAGGATAATGTGCCATTTAGTATTGAATGTCCTTGCCCATATATAAAACATGTTTTATATGTGTTAATAAAGTTCAGTAAATGTGGAAATGTGAACCTGTCATGCATGTTTTTCAAAATCAGTTTGATTCACAATATATTATCACCACCTTGGCCTCACAAAATGTTTATATGATCAAACTTATGTTACATGAAAACAACTGGCATGGAATTAGGTTGGAGTGTGGGAACATCATTTAACTTGTCACAGTAATTTGTATGTTGGGAGATAGATTGCAGTTTAATTTTAATAAATGCAAAAGCATCAGCTTTATGAAGATAATTTATGTTTCTTTCTACTTTGCAAAAGATTAGTCGTCACCATAGATCAGACCTGCTTATGGGTGTGTGTTCTTATTTGGGACATATGACCTAAAATGCAACCTTCCCTAAAGTTATTTAGAAAAACAGAAAAAGCTCATTCCATACTTCCGTAAAAGTTAAGCAGTTAAAAAGAAAATGTTTATTTTGAACTCAACATGTTTGCTTGTTTTCACTTTTCTTTCTTGATGTTTTCAACTTAGCTTTCTTTTTTTGTTTGTTTTTGTTTTGAGAGATTAAGCTACCTGCTTCTAAAAAACCCACTTAGTTTTCATGGAAACCATTAAAAAAAAAATTCAGCAGCTAAATAGGGAAGAGATAGGGTTATTGCCCCTTTAACAGCTGAGGTTATAGCAAGCCCAGATCACACACTGGTTCACATAATCTTGGAGGTGGTTTTCCTCTCAAGCTTGCAAAACAAAAAGAACAAACAAACCCACTTTATTACTTTCCTACTCCTTCGTGTTTGTTTTAATTAAATCAGTGCTTTACCTTTAGTGACAGCGAGAAGGGCCACAGACTATCCTTCCTTAAAGCAGTTTCTTTTCTTCTTTTAGCTTTACCAGAAGCATAGTGAGATCAGCAAGTACAACAAAAGTTTGCCCAAAGCTCAGAAGCAATCTGGAGGACTCAGAATGTGAAAAGTAACAAATAACCTTGTTGGAAAGATGAACTCTTCAGAGGTATAAGAACTGTACTTGTGCATAAATCCCTAGTGTGGAAATATGTTATTTCGTTTCCATCAAACTTAGTTTTCTCAGCCATGTAAATTCCTGCATAGTGATTTGGTTTGACTAACTATGGCATTTGGGCTGTGAACGTTTAATTCCCATTTTATTCATTCAGAGAGAAGACCTAAAGACCCTTAATTGCTGGCAAGCATTGGTGATCACTCATTCTAATATAATAAAGTGTGAAATATCACTTCCTAAATCCAGATTTTTAAAATGATGAGACTGTGGAAAGCGTCAGTTCACTGAGGTTTATGAACCTTCTTTTTTCAAACGGGATAAAATCAAACAAAAGTTTAATAACATGTATACGTGGGAAAGACCCAGAAAAACTGAGTAACTCGCCAAAATGGCTGAAACCCTCACCTTAAATACCATTTTCAGCTGAGAGTTATGAACTTTTAAGAGGCAGCTGGGTCGTACATATCCCTAATTCTACAGGATCTCCAGAGGTGAATTTTTGATTGAATGATTCTTTGAATATCTCTAGAGCTGTGATTGTTATTCAATATGGTGCATTATAGTCAACTGGGAATTGGGGGGAAATTAACATCCCAGCCTCAATTTCCAGAGGTTCCAGTGCAATACATCTGCCCTGTGACAGCACATTTCCTTCCCATAGTTTGAAGTTGTGGATTTTGGTCTAGTAGTCCTGCTGATGCCTCTCTTATCATGTGTTTCTCTCTATATCTATCTCCTTGTGTACAAGTGATAGGAAGTTACAAGTGTTAGGATCAACACATAAGTCAGACTTTGCAGGGCAAGGAAAAGGCACGTAATACAGATCTCAAACGGTTAATGAGCATTTCTGGAGTTCTTGCTTCATGACCTCTCTCACTGAGAGCCTTCTGGTTTTCCTGCCTTTAAACACACAGCGTGGCTCTCCGCAGGACTGTATCTGCAGGGCAGTGTGGGAGCGTTGGGACAGAATAGAACTGTTTGTGCTGAGAAGGCAGTTACTTTCTCCATAATCCTGTAAAGTGAGCAGAATTGGATTAATTACCATAAAGTTGATTTTTCTCGCCTCAAAAAAATATAATGTTTTTCCACCAGTATCTTCCCTTCTCTATCCTTGAGGAGCCTGTGGATGACTAAGAGGGAGCTTTGCGTAACAGAAAGACTGGGTTTTAGAGCTAGATTACCCGCGGACTCAAATATCAGCTCTCATGCAAGCTCAGGCAATTTGCTTAACCGACACACCTCAGTTTCCCCATCTGTTTGTTGGGAAGCACAATATGTACCTGAGGATTAGGTGAGATTTATGCCAAAGAAAAAGGTAGACACTACATCTTTCGGCTCAGTGTGTTTGCTGACTGGGCTGCCAGTTAGTGTTAGCAAATGCCTCCAGGACCTGAAGTAAGCCCTTGCCTGATGTGGGCATTTTATCTGCCAGTCCCTTTGGAAAGGGTGATTATAGTAGCATCACGTTGATCGAGTGCTGGCTCCCTGTATCTCCTCTGTGGCAAGTGGAATTAAAGCAACAGTTGCCTAGATGACCATTGATTTTAAGGGGCCCAGTTATGCAAAGAGTGGAAGCGCTCCAGCTGGTGGGGCAGAGGAAGCGCACACACGTCTCTGGGCTGAAGCTTGGAAGCCTACAGGCCAGTCCCCTCAGAGTTCCGCTGTGAGCTGATGAGATGCTGTCACTCTATCATTGGTGACTCATTGCTTTTGCTCAGGGAGCCAGTGCACTGAAATCCTGGTTGGGAAGTGAACAGAAAATAGGTTGGTGGGCAGGTGGTTTCTGATTCTAGGATAAATTACTTCACCAGCTTTCTCTTATGAATGATGGGTTCTTAGTCTTGGATTTATTTATTTTTTTAATGTCTATGACTTTGAAAGGGAAACACATAGATTGGAGCTAAGTCCCTTGGACTCTACCGTGATCGTAGTTGGGGTGAGATGTTTTTGAGTGTCAGTTCATAGTTCTTGAAGGGATCATGCTGTTGCCGCCACATGAAATCCATCTCCTACCTTATTCCTCTTCCCATTTTCTTCAAAAAGAGCTTAAATTCTCTCCTGCCCTGACTCTGGTCCTCTTGGTTCTTAGACCCCTCTATTATTCCCGTCAAGGCATTTATGACACTGCGCCATCACTGTTGATTTTTGTGTTTCTGTCCCCAGTGGTGGATATTTTCTCGTGTTCAGCTTTGCTTGCCTCCCCAGCACCTAGCACAGATCTTGACAAATTGAATGAATGGATGGCTGGGGTGGGTGGCATAGCTGCTAGGGCCGGGATCTGTGTGTGTCCCTGGGTATGTAAGATGCTTTCTGCCCTTTAGCTCAGAGGCTAATGGAAGCAGATTTATAAACCGAAAAAGGTGCTAACGTGAGATAGATGGGAACAGACATCATGGGTCTGAGTAATTGATCTCTGAGAGAACTAGGGCACCCTTCACTGCAGAGATGACACTGGAACTAGACCTTGAAAAGATGGAAGTGTGCAAGTATGTTTAAACATTTCATATGTTACCATCTCTTTGCTCCTCCTCAGAAGGAACTAATTGTCTCTTCAGTTCCCGTGATACTGCACCTGAACCTCTTCACCTTCTACTCTGGGTCGGAGTAATTTGCATTCATGCCTAGTCACTTCCGCTGAGGGTAGGATCCAGGCCCAGTGTAACTTCATAGTCCAGTGTGCCCAGCACACGGTTACACCTTTAAAAAGTCAAGTCCGAGATTCTCCACCTGTCGTTGGAGCCATTCACTTTACTGCTTGACATATTACTAACTTCAGAAGCCAGCAGTAGTATAAGCACCCTCTTCTCCAAATATACGGGTACAAGAAATATATGGAATCAGTTGTGATATCTCCTTTTCACATATCTCTCAACTCCCTCTCCCTCTCCAGAAGTAACCACTGTTAACTATCATATACTCTCACAGACGTTTTCCACATACATTATTTTACTAGAATGGCCCTGTGTTCTGTGATGTCAGCATGACTTCTAATTTCATCAAGGTGAGATGTTCCCAGGCACAATGTTGGAGAGAATGTGCCTTTTTCTCTATATTCCAGGAGGCAGCTCTCAGGGGAGAGTATTATTTCTTCCTGCGAATGTAGTTTACTCCTGAGAAACCAAGGCTTATTTCCGTGGTCCTTTAGTCTCTAGATGAAGGGTGACTTGTGGCTTCAAGGCCTTTGGGAGCTGGGCTGCTCCGGGATCAGGTATTTGCAGCATTTAAATGTCCTGTCTTATGATCTCTTACAGCTGTTTTGGTGAGAAATTCTCTAGAACCAGGTTATTAGGTGGAAAGGGGTTGGGGTTGATGAGGATAACCAGCCTGGGTAGGTTTAGAGAAGAACAAAATGATTCTGGGTTTAGAGTTAATTTTCCTTGCTTCATTACCAAAATTGTGTCGCAGGGTTCTCTGACTAAAGCAACAGATATTTAAAGCCCCTCCTTTCCTTTTCCCAAATTTTTCCTGCCTTGGGCTCAAGTGTGACATCTGGAGCTTAAGCAGCTATCTTGTGCCATTGAGGCAACAGTTGGTAGACTAAGTATGTAGAGTGGTAAGGAAGGAGGAGCCGTGAGGTTCCCTGACATCATCGAGCATTGCATCAGCCCTGGACCCACCTACCTTCCAACTTTTTGCTCAATGAGAAAAATAAATTATTTGCTTGGTTGTTATTAGTCAAGTTTTTTACTACTGATACTTAAGAGCAATTCAAACTGATACACAGGCATAACTATCTGTTTCCCCAAAATTGACGGGAGAACTGCTCAGGCCATCAGAAGCCACCAACATGAAAAAGAAGTTAGAAGTCTCGCATGCCCACAGGGTTACTGACCATCATCCAAGCTCCTTGCACCTGGTTTATTGATTGTCAGTCAAGTCATTGCAACAGCAGTGTGAAAGCAGTGGGTTTACATCTGCTTTACTCTGCCCCTTCATTCTCTTGATTTTCCAGTTGGGAGCCCCACAGAGTGACGAACTTCTCAACAATTGCTTCTAGAGCTGGGCTTAGTGGAAATGTCAACAGCAACAATTTAACCACTGTCTCAAAGATCATTCAGTGCTACCCACACTGGCCATCAACAAAACCTTGCCAGGGGAAGCAGGTGCCATTTTCAAATCTCTGCTTGGTAAAACAACAAACGGAAGTGGCCAGCTGAAATAGGCACTCCCTTTACAGTGATCCAGCTCCCAAATGCGTGATCTCGGTTTTTATTTTTAGAAATGAAACGATAAGTCTGATTCTTCTTTTGAGTCAGGAGGGTTCTAGGTAAAGACCCTGCTGCTCATACGGGCCTAAAGAAAACCCACAGTCTCCACTCTCACCTGCCCTGGTTCTGCCCTCCGGTCTAGTGCGAGGTGGACGCTGAGCTTCACGGGTTGTCCACACCAGGAAAGCCTTGCACAGATGCCTCCCCATAGTGGGTTTGCAGTGATTACTGCGGCTTTGAGTGCTGCCTCATGCTCCCCCTTAATTTTTTTTTTTTTTTTTTTGTGGTACACGGGCCTCTCACTGCTGTGGCCTCTCCCGCTGCGGAGCACAGGCTCCGGACGTGCAGGCCCAGCGGCCATGGCTCACGGGCCCAGCCACTCCGCGGCATGTGGGATCTTCCCGGACCGGGGCACGAACTCATGTCCCCTGTCCACTGGCAGGCGGACTCTCAACCACTGCACCACCAGGGAAGCCCTTCCCCCTTAATATTAATCAGAAATACATTTTTCCTCACCCCAAATTCTCTTCCCCAGACAAAAATAATTTTTACCAGAGAAAAGTTAAAGCAATAAGATATAAAGAAGCCCTACAGAGATAAATACCTCTTGCCTGCTCAGGGTCCAGATTCTGAAACTGACCACTCTCTCAACTCTGGGTAGAAAAACCCTGGGACTGTTCACACTTCCTTGTTAACAGTGATGACCTCTTCCCTGCCTTTCTCTCCCCCAGTCTCTTCTTTGTTCTTACCTCCCTGACTTCCTGACCTTTCTTCCTTTCCCCCTCCTCTCTTACCATTTCTTGGCTAACACAAACCTAGTTTATCATTGTCTGAAGGCAAGAGTAAAGGCTGAATATAAAATATTCTGCAAGAGAAATTACTTGTAATGTGAGCTTCATCCTGTGTATTAACTTCAGCCATTCATCTACAGTTGACAAATCTCTGGGTCCTCAAATTCTGGGAAAATGTTTCCAATAATGCTAATATCTTACATGTTTGTGAGTTTTTTTTTTTTTTTTTTTTAAGATTTAATGTGTACTTTTGGAAGGGGTGGGAGGTCACCACTTTTGATGTTTCATCTGTGTGGAGGGAATGTAATTGGCATAACTCCTGACCTCGTCCACCTCTTTATTAGCTCTTCCCCAGGGGAATAATTTATTTCATGGGTAAATCTGAAATGTAAATACCTGGGTATGCTCTGCTCAACTTGTCTTCTTCCTCTCTGCAGCTAGTGGTTCACAGGAATTCCAGTTGTGCTCTGTTCTCCAGGGATGCTCTGTTCCACCCCTGCCCAGGGAAGCCAGCCACGGTCCAGTACTACCTGGGGAGAGTATATCTGCCCAATTCTGCCCAAATCTGGGGTTCCTCAGAAACTCACAATATACATCCCATTAGGTCTGCTGTTGACTAGATGTCCCATTAGCTGTCTTCAATACACATGCCTCAAACGCAAGACTATCTGAATTCTTATATTTGAAGTCTTTTAGGGCAGGATTTTTGGACAGATCCAGCAGGCAGAAAATCAGTAAGAACAGAGCTGAACTCAGCACCACCACCAATCAACTGGATATGATTGATATCATAGACTACTTCATCCACAACAGCACAATACACACATTCTTCTCAAGTTCACATGGAACATTCACCAAGATAGACCACATTCTGGACCACAAAGCACACTTCAAAAATCTAAAAGGATAAAAATCATACCATGTTTGTTCTCATACCATGGTGGAATTAAACCAGAAATCAGTAACAGAAAGATAACAGGAAAATCCTGAAATATGTAGAGATTAAACAACACACGTCTAAATAACACATGGGGGTCAAAGAAGAAATCTCAGGAGAAATTTAAAAATATTTTGAATTAAATGAAAATGAAAACACAAGTTATCAAAACTTGTAGCAAAATTCTGATGCAGATGTAGTGAAAGCAGGAATTTTAGTTGTATTTAGTGGGAGGAATAGGGAAAGTATGTTTACTCCGTCTTCCTAGAAGCTGGAGTCCTCAGCTGAAATCTTTTAGGCAGTTTTATTTTATCTAGAACAAAATCTGAAGAAACTGTACCATTTATGAGATGACCACAATTTACACTCAAATTCCATTTAACTTCAAAGCCCAAATATTTTGCCCTCAACACAGTTCTGACCAAATATGTGAAAGTCTATCCTAGGTAGCATTGCATTAAATCTATATAGATCTAGTTGGGAAGAACTGACATCTTGATAATATCGAGTCTACCCATCCATGAGCACGGAAACTCTCTCCATTTATTCAGTTCTTCTCTGATTTCATTAGTCAGAGTTTTGTAATTTTTCACATATAGATCTTGCACATATTTTGCTAGGCTTGTATCTGAACATTACATAGAACATAGCTAACTAAGAAAAGGTGGAGGGAAGAAGGCAGACCAGCCAGGAACCTTGGGACCAAGGAGACAACATGGGGGCGAGTTCCCTGAGTTTTCCTTGCTTTGTATATCCCAGACATGGAGCCAAAGAAGCCAGCATCCCGGAAACACTAAAGGCCACAGACACAAACAGCCCCCAGCAAAACTCTGATCTCTCTACAAAGGACCAGGAAAGGGCCAACCTAACAAGACAGAAAACTGTTAGACAATAGCCACTCTGCTGCAGCCAAACACACAGAATATAAACATGGTTTCATTGCTACCTTCACCAACGAAGTGAGGAGTCTAGACTTCCATGCTTGCCAGGCTGTAACGAGGCACCCTCCCTCCACTGGGCTGAGAAGGCCAGGTAGGGCGCTTGCACTTGGGTGTCAGAAGAGGCCTAGAGGGGAGTTAGGACTTTCGCCATCCAGTGATAACAACGCCACCCCTCCTCAGGGTTAGTGGACACCATGTGAGGAGCTGGAATAACCTTCCCTCCTCAGCAGTAATGAGGGGGCCCCCTCCTTGGGTGTCAGTGCAGGCCGAGCGGGAGACCTGGGCTTCCACTCTGCCTGCAGTAACAAGGCAGCAACTCCTTTTCCTGTCCAGAGAAAGCCCTCTAAAACAGAAGGTACTCATTAAGATCCAGTCTCAAAACATAATGTGAAACTTCCAGGTTTCATTCAAAAATCTCTTGTCATATAACAGGGATTTCAATTGTGTAGTTAACTAAAAATCTAAACCAGGAAAAATAATGTCAAGAAATTCTCATGTGACTGTTCAAGTAAGTATGTAATCTTATAAGTCATTCAGAGTGGAGAAAAATCCAAGCAATTTTAGTCATTGGCTATTTATTTTAATGTATCTCAAGAATGCTAATAGAAGCAGGTAAAGCCTTATGATTATTAAGCCCTGAACTTGATGCTGTGTGGAAAGTATAAGAGCCAGAGCCCTCCCTGGTGATGGGAGCTTGGAAGGGGAATTCTAGGAACAAGGTTACGCAGAGAACTATGAAGTAGTGACCTTGAATTATGAGACTGAAGAGTCCAGAGGTACAGTGGAGCCCATAAACTGAAATTTTTCTAAAAATACCTGGGAAATAAAGCTAGCAAGATTCTTGGAGGTAGGAATCATTTTTAGCTTTTACTGGAGAAGTGTTTTATGCTTTCCTAAGGAAGCAGCTCATCTATTTAGTTGCCCATGTCCATAAAAATTAAAAATGCTTTAAAAAATCTTAGATGTTTCCATCTCTAGTGTATATTGTTGTTGATCATGCCACAGATTTGGGGGTGACTTTTGAAAATCTTTAAAAATGGAAAAGATGACATTCTTAAGTAAAGAAAATAAAAAGTACTGCTAATTCCTTAAGTAATTTATTGTACATCCCTCTTCTCCTCCAGGTCCAGCGTTCTTTAGCATTCACATATCTGTAAAAGGTGCATGAGAAATGAATAGTTTGTTGAATTGTGTAACCGAGTTTGTCTTCCTTTGATTCTTGAGTGTGTTTACTTAAGGGTAAGGAGTAGCTGAATGTTCATTGAGGAGTTAGAGGAGTATTTGAAAGAGCAATGGTTTACGTAAGCTTTGGGTTCTGCCGACGCTTCTGCCCCCCCAGAATGCTCTATAAAACCCCGGGATGAGCCTTCCTGCATTTACCATATAAACTTTAATGAGTGACCTATTTGCAAAACTTGAAACTTTCTTCTTGTAACTTCTTTTTCCTTGTATTTCCCCTGCTGAACCTTACCAAATCTCTCTCTCTCTCTCTCTCTCTCTCTCTCTCTCTCTCGCTTTCTCTCTCTCTCTCTCTCTCTCACACACACACACACACCATACAGCATAAAATCTTAAGTAAAAAGCCAAACCAAAACCAAAACACACAACCTCCCCCCTCCAAAAAAAGAAAAAAAACACCCAGCATTCACAGCAGCAGTCTACAGCACTTTTGTACTGTGATTTCAGAATGAAATTAATGAGGCACATTAAGTTTTAAAAATAGTATCTACTTTAGCGAATGTGGGCATTCTAGACATAAAACAAAAGCTTCCTATTAAATGCTAGAGATTACCTAATTGTCGAAGCAAGGACAAAGTGATACATAATGATACTTAGAAGCAAAAGGAATAAAGACTTGAAGTTTAAATGTTGATTTAAAGTAAGCTACTAGAACGCATTAATGCTGTTCTCCATCCTTTAAGACAATTTTACAAATAGAGGAAATGTTTTATTACTTGTTCACACAAAGCAAATCCACCCAACCCTCAGTGTTTTTTCCTTCTCATTGTTTGCTTTGTCTTTCCTCTGGAATCTACATACAAGATGTAAACTAAATTCAAATCTGAATGAATGAAGACTAAAATATGAAAAAATGATTATTCAATTATGTTGAATTAGTAGATCAGTCATTATTACAACTCCCCAAATGTGCACATTTATGACAAAGAGCAGCACAATAAAAACAGGGTACTTTGAGATTCTTTTTGTTGTTGTTATTGTTCTTTAGATACTTTTCAACTATTGAAACCCCAGCAAACAATACCAGTATAGTTTGACTATGTCATTAAAAGCTCTAATGTTCTGAAGAAAACCCACTCTTTTTCCACATACTCTTTAGAGAATAAGAATAAATACTTTTTCAATGAGAAACTCATGTCCCCTATAATTAGAAAACTTCAGTGCTCTTTTAAAAAATTGCAGGAAAATTTAACATCATTTTATAAATTTTTGAAAAAAAAATCACTCCTAATCTCATTACCTTAATACAATTTTCATTTTGACACTTTCCTCCCAGGTCTTGACCCCACACAGAGTTGCCACAAATTTTCAGGCAAGTTGTGTTCTCTTTTTTTCTAAAATAGGTTTTACCCTAAATTTTATTTCTATACAATTGTCATTTGTAGTAGTTTTAATAATCTCATTTATGGGAATTTATCACGTGGAAAAAATTCAACTGAAGAAAAAATTCTTTATATAGAAGTTCATGACAGCTTTATATGTAATAATTAAACGATGAATACAATAATTGTCCAGCAGTGGTAAATCACAGCCTATAAACTGTATGGAATATGACATCAGTGCTTTTTTCAACAGTAGCCAAAAGGATGAAGATTCTGATCATGGTTCTTTGGTCAGCTCCAGGGACCCTAATGGTCAAGCTGACTGTCACAGCAGGCTGAGTAATCTTACGGCAGTGCCTTGTGTGTTATGTCTCGAACAAAGAACTTCACTTGACAGACAGAATGGGAGGAGAAGAGTAACGAATAAGGGAGCCCCAAGGATGGCCCAACCATTCATTGGCATGTAGAGCAAAAGAGAAGCGAAATTTGCCCCCAAATTTGGCAGTGCTACAAGCAGAAATGAGTTGACAAGTTGTAGACTTTATTCTTTCCCATCAAGCTCTTATATAAGGAAGCACTATTGTGGTGAGCTGACCTAGGTCACCTGGCTCTGAAATCCAGGATAGGAGAAAATAACCTGATAGGAAAAGACACTGTGTGGAGGGACTGTATTAAACTGCATTGAAACCCTGGTTGCAGGCAGCCTGGGTAGGGCTGTTCCCATATAGGGCAAACTATTCAGCTCCCAGTGCAAACTGGAAATGTTCTTCAACAGAAAGAGGCAAGGTTGTGACTAATGCCCATGTTACTGTTGAAGTCCTGATCTACATCCACATCAGGACTACGTCAAATTGGCCGGGCAAATTGGAACTTTGGATTTTTGTTGGATAAGGTTGTCCCATTGGAAATACACTTAAGAAATGTTTTAACTTAACATCATATCTTTAACAAAGAACCCTCACAATATGTCAAAATTAAACTGAAAATAAAAATGAATCAGGGTTTTCATGAATAGGTTTGCTGTTCATCAATACATCATCAATAAACGTTCTATTTCACTTATTTAAGATAAGTTAAAGGAAAATGTCTTACATTTTCCCATACTTATTTTGAAATAAGATATCAAAATAATTGCAAACTTTTCTTTAGTGTAACGAGATGATAACCTAAAATATTAATCTATACTTCTTTCCTTGATCTGCCTGTGAGTCATGCCATGCGTTCTCTAGCCAGGCAGCAGGGAAGGTAGTACTGAGTGTTCTCAGCGTCTGCTTATTAGAACAGCAATGCCAGGACTATCAAGTAAGGGTCTTGAGTAATAAAAAAAAGTCAATTTTAGTTTCATGTTCTCAAATGCACATATGACATTCATGGCAGGGACAGTAGTTGAAGATATAAATTTTTGAGTTGTAAGAAAATCAGTGTCAAAAATCAGAACTCTGAAGGACCCAAGTATAATAACCCTGTGACACAAACAAGAGGCATAGAAGAGTATTGGACAGATCCAGGTAACGCCCCAGCCCCAAGACTAGATAAAGTTGCTACAGTTGGGGGAGATGAAGAGAGTCGATAAGAGAGGATACATGGTGAGGGGATACATGTAGTTGTAGTTCATTCCTTGGTGTTTTTTGCATCAGTCTCTCTTTTGTTGAGGTGTGCTACTGCTTTGGAGTTTTGGTTGCATTAAGGATCTATGTCAGCGTGCCATTGTACACTTTTCTGTATGTTTTCTATATATTTATTTTATGTTTGTATATATTGTCTATTGTTTATAAGTATTTTGCCCTCTGTCTCCTCCCTTCCATCCACTCCCTTTAATGCCTGGGCCTTCGGCCTACAGCCTCTTATGGGCTCACTTTCTTCCTCTGTGGCTTCAGCTTCCAGAGACAGGAAACGAGAGGGGTTCCCCTAGTGTGCTTTAAAACCTCCCTAGAGGTCCCTCAGAGATTTGCCCTCACATTTCTTTGTCATTCACAAACCAGTCACTGACAAAGGCAATCTCATTATCACAGCAGAGGCAGAATTACCCAGCTTCCCCTGAAGCATATGGCTTCCCCAAATGCAGACTAAGGCAATTCTCTCTCAGAAGGAAGTGGAATAAGAAAAGAGGGCACTTGCCACACAACCAAGATTATGGTTGCGATGAAATGATGTGAGATATGTGAAAGAATAAAAAATGTTCTTATAGGTTGAGAACTTTGAAGCGTAAAATACAGGATATTTTCTAACTACTAGCGTACCCAGGTTTCAAGGATAACTATGAACAACATTAAAATGATTACTCTTTTTGTAGACATGTTCTATAAAAAACTGGCACTTGAAATGTGCCTCATCCAGTACCCACTGTCCAGAATCCAGTGGAATGTAGGATTTATGGGCAGTCTGTAGCAAGAAAGAAAGTTCTTGTAATTTCTGCTGCTTTACTGTTGCAATAAAAAGTTGCAGGTATTAGACTTGGAAACTGAGGTCGCAAACTAAAATTTCTGTTCCTCCTGTGACCTTGGAAAAATAAAACTTAGGAAGAAATCCATCCATCCATTTGAAGTCTTCTAGGAAAGATTACCTTGGTCAAATAATTTGAGCAAATCAAAAGCATTATATATAGTAATTCTATAGTTATTAATTGGTAATAGAAAGATCATTATATTAAGTATAACAAACTTTCTAAATATTTATATTGTCTGATATCTAGATAAAATTAGAGAGCACTTTTATTTTAGCAACAAGATATGGTTTAAAGATTTAATTTATGTTACATAGAAAAATATGTTATATCTGCTGAGAGCAACTTTATATTGTGGCAAAAGACATTTTGGACACATTTCTTTTACTTTGTACTCAGAGCTGAACTTGTGGACTTGGTAGCGTTATTGTCAGTATTATACATCCACAAGGTCTTTTGATGCCAGAGTAAAGAATGGAAAAAATATTAAAAATTTTATAATAGAGTTTTATAAAAGAATGGTGGCTGGGAGTGAGGGATGGTGGTAAAACTGAGCAAATGTATATAACT
Organism: Aethalodelphis obliquidens; assembly: GCF_003676395.1. Taxonomy (NCBI): domain Eukaryota; kingdom Metazoa; phylum Chordata; class Mammalia; order Artiodactyla; family Delphinidae; genus Aethalodelphis; species Aethalodelphis obliquidens. Next base: position 26,074,257 of record NW_020837959.1, on the reverse strand, counting down.
TGGCCATATGTTGTGTCCATTTAAAATTAGAGATCATAAAAAGAAAGAAATCAAACCTCTTATCCTCTTTCAGTCCATAGATTCTTATCTTTTTTTTTTTCAGATGAGGTGGGGAGGTAGAGAAAGGAATTATAGACCGAGAAAAGACCCTGGGCAACGGTAAGAAGGTGAGAGAAAACAATATGTGCTAAAAACTCAAGCAGTTTAGTGTTTCTGTGCAAGAAGTAGGGTGTGATGAAAGAAGAGCGTGGAGACTTAAGTGGGACAGGTGACGAAGTCCTAGCGCAAGAGATGGGAACCAGAAGAGCTGAAAGAGGTCAAAATGTGGGAGGAGAGAGGAGGCTCCTGATGGATCAAGGACAATGGGTGATGGAGTTAAGATTCCAGACGGTGGGATCTCCTGGGTGTGGATGTAGGAGAGCTTGTAGAGGATGAACAGGTACGCTCTCAATGCCATTCATCTCATTCACAGAAGACAGTTTTCCAAATTATGGTATACTTACTGATGGTAATAATTGTAAGTGGTGTCTGAATGAACATTTTGAATAGCTGTGTTATAGAAAAAATATCTTGGGGACTTCCCTGGTGGCATAGTGGTTAAGAATCCGCCTGCCGATGCAGGGGACACGGGTTCGAGCCCTGGTCCGGGAAGATCCCACATGCCGCGGAGCAACGAAGCCCGTGCGCCACAACTACTGAGCCTGTGCTCTGGAGCCCACGAGCTACAGATATTCAGTCCGCATACTATAACTACTGAAGCCTGCACGCCTAGAGCCCATGCTCCGCAACAAGAGAAGCCACCACAATGAGAAGCCTGCGCACCGCAACGAAGAGTAGCCCCCGCTCGCCGCAACTAGAGAAAAGCCTGCGCGGCAACAAAGACCCAACGCAGCCAAAAAAAAAAAAAAAAATCTTGTATAGCACAACTGGGACCCTTCCGGATGTTATTGCCAATAAATAAATAATTAAAAATTAAATGATTTAAAGAGACATACTAAATGATAGTTCCAGGGTAAATGATTAGAGCAAAAATCATGAAGGTGCAATGTGAATGAAGGAGATTGGGAAACCTCACTTTAAGAGGTGAAGTAAGGTGTTGAGCGGAGAGAATCCAGGAAGGTGTGGGGCTGGAGGAGTGCAGTAAAGGCTTGGAATAGCCACTGTGGGAGTGGGCTATGGAGTTCTAGAGCAACGGAAGAATTGATGGGCAGTGTGGTGGGCCCCGTACTCCAGCCAATCTATGTGGCTGTATGAGTTGTTCCAGCAGCCCAGCCACCTGCAGCAAGGACAGTGAAGACAGCATGGATCCCAGGATGGGGTTTTGCTTGGCTTTGAGCAAAGATTGAAGACGCAGGGGAATTGAGATAAACTGAAAAAGGGAGCCCAGTGATCCAGCATGTAGTGCAATTCCATTCCTGGGGATATACCCCAAAGACCTGAAAGCAGGGACACCCGCGTGCATAGCTGCATTATTCATAACAGCCGAAGGTGGAAGGCATCCAGTGTCCATCCATGGATGAGTGGACAAACAAAATGTGGTATATACATACAATAGAATATTATTCAGCTTATAAATGAATGAAATTCTAACGTATGCTACAGCATGGATGAAAGTTGAAAACATTAAGTTAAGTGAAGTAAGCCAGACACACATAAAACAAATACTGTATCATTCACTTACATGATGTGTCTGGCGTTGGAGGAGGTCATTGAGAGGATGTGACCACTGGTTGACCCAGTAACTGGACCAGGGCGGTTGGAGGCTCTTCACACCCTTCCCTGTCCTTTGAGTGTATGTTTCACCCACTGTTCACACAGTGGGAGCAGTTTTCAAGGATGCAGGCTTGAGAACAATGTGGTGTTGAGCTTATTCAGATGCATACCTGACTAAACCCCGTTAAGGATTCTATACGCACTTAAGATGCTGGCGGGCAGGGGCGGACAGCTACTTGTCTTGCGGCCGCCAAGGCAAGCCTGGTAAGTAAATTCCCTTGCTTGTTAAAACTGCCAATTCGGAGTGGGCTGCCTCTTTCTTTGGCTTCTGCTTGCCCTCTGGGTATGGGGGCTAGTTTTAGATTTCACCCGGGAAGCTCCAGAGTTTGCCATTCCACAGTTGGTGAACCAGCCAGGAGACCGAAGAAATGGATCTTGGGAAAGAGGCATCTGTCGGGAAAATCCCAGGTTGGCTGTTGACCTCCGTGTGGGGAGGGGTGGCCTGGGTTTAGATGCCCGTGGACCACCGCGTGCGTCTGGGGAAGCCGAGAGCGCCGGCTGGCTTCCCGCGCTGGTTTGAGCTGTGCAGGACACGCCGCGGGCTGGAAGGAAGCGAATGGCTGCACGGCGGGCGGCTTCTGCTGGGCTGCTGGGTGGCCACCGATGCCCAGCTAGAGGCTGAAGCTGGAGTTAGAAAGCGGGAAGAAGAGCTGAGGTTACAGGAGGACTAGCTCAGGGCAGGCAGACATGGTGGAGAGCAGGACGCGAGGCTGGAGACCTTAGGTGTGGTTTTAAAACCCTAGGAGGGTGCTACCTGCCACGGCTGAAGGTCCGAGGGCTGGTGACAGAGGCTGATCGGGAGGCTACGAGCTGGAATCCCTGGGAAAGTGAGGAGAGTGAAGGGGAGGATGCTGTGACTGACAGTGAAACGGATGAAATGCCCCCTAAGACATAGGTGCCATGGGACCCTAATAGAAAGGAAAGCAAAAGCACAGCGACAACCCCAGTCGACAGGGCAGCCCCTAAGTCAGGACACGTTCATGATGAGAAAAGTTTCTCCCACTGAGCTTATTGGTATAGCTGCTAAGTTCCAGCGAAAGGGAGGGAAAGTAAACAGGCAAAGTTAGTGTAGCTGTGGGAACAGTGGCATTTTTATGACTGGGTAAGAGGCAGAGAAAATGAGCAACATAGCCACACACCCTGCCCTTCAGTGTTGCCTGCGTGTTCCCCTGGGTGAGGTCACAGTACGTCCTCACTCTGTTACAGGTCGGATTAGTCTAGCCTGTGGGGAGGCTTGGCCCAATGAGGGGGCCCTCGCTAGGCATGTGGGATCCTGGAAATTTATAGAGGAGGTGCGATAAGTTCTTAGGGAGCTGGGAATGAGACAGACCAATCACACCCCTGTTTTTGAAAGCCCCGATCAGGCCACATTCACTGCAGGAATGAAGGCTAAAATACTCCAGTCTGCCACCAGCACCCAGCTTGGACACTGATATCCATGCTGAGCCCCTTGGTGGGCAAGATATCTGTGATGCTAGGCAATCCACTGTTGATCTGGGGGGGAAATGACAAATCCTTGGAACGGGTACGGGCTATGGGAGAGACCCAAGGTAGAAAGGGAGCTCAAAAACCCGAAAGGCTATACCAAATGGCTGTAAAGAATCTTGTAAAAGTAATGCGGAAGCGAATGTGGTTTGACCTCATTGCTGCCAGGACCCACTTGAAACACAGTGTTGGTCTCCTGTGGAAACCCTTAAAACCTGAACAGTGCAGACCTGCCCATCTGCCCCTACCATCCCTGATGCCCTGCCTGCTCCAGCAGAGGCCTCAGGGATACAGTCCTATTCAGGGTGCCCCCTGCCACCATGCCCCGGGTATAGGATGCAGGCCAAGATCACCTCCAGGTGAGGGCCATTGGAGGCTATCGGAGGCATCCTGTTGAGTTCACTATTCACTGACTCCCCCAGAAGTAAACAAAAGGTGACAGTTCTGGTTGACTGGAGCCAAATGTACTCTAATACATGGTCACCCTCTGAAGTTTTCTGGTCCCTTTAGTGCCATCAATGGTTATGGAGGGCGAAGGTCCCTTTGACATTGCAAGTTGCGTGTTCTCCCCCTCAAGAATACACGAGGTTTTTATCTCTCCAATACCAGAGAACAGATTGGGCACTGATATTCTACAAAATTAAACTCTGCAAACCTCTGTCAGTGAATTCTGCCTCCAGGCTAGGGTAATCAAACCAGTGCTGAGGGATATGCCAACTAGGAACCAGTAAATCTACTGCCCCTGGGGAAGAGTGGTAATTGTCAAACAATGTTAACTGCCTGGGGGCATAAGGAAATAAAAGAAACCATCCAAGAACTGGGTATCTTATGTCCTGCCCTTAGTGCTCTCAACAGCCCAGTATGGCTGGTGAAAAAGCCAGATGGCTCATGGCAGATGATCGTGGACCACAGAGCACTGAACAAGGTACTGCTCCCACCCAAGGGGCTGTGCTCGACATTGCCACCATCTTAGATATCTTGGCTGCTGTCCTAGGAATGTACCATGCTGTACTAGACTTAGCAAGTGCTTTTTTCAGTACACTGCTGGCCACCTAGTCATAAGATCCATTTGCTTTCACGTGGGAGGGGCAACAATTGCTTCCCCAGGGCTACCTGACATCCCATGTATGTCACGGGATGGTAGCCCAAGATCTGGCCCTGTTCGTCTTCCCCACTTCAGAAAAATGGCCTGTTACATTGATGATATAGTGTTAACCTCTGAAGTCTTGTCGCTGCTGCAGGACCTTCTGCAGACTCTACTGGAACATCTGTGAGGGAGAGGATGGGCGGCAAACCCACAGAAAACTCAAGGCCCAGGCACCACTGTAAAGTTTTTGGGAGTCGTTTCGTTGGGCAAGACCCAGAGTGTCCCATAAGCTGTGATTGATAAGGTGCAAGCCTGTCTAACCCCTAAGAAGGTGAAAGAAGTGCAAGCCTTTGTAGGACTTCTGGGGTTTGGGAGGACTTTTATTCCCACCTGGCACAGTGCCTCTGTCCCTTATACCTCCTGGTAAAGAAGGGGCACATGTGGGCCTGGGAATCAGAGCAGCAAGCTCCCTTCAAGCAGGCAGAAATGAACTAGTGAAGCAGATGAAAGCTCTGGGCATCTCCCAAGCAGGCCACCATTTGAATTAGAGGCATGTGTGACTCTGGAAGGTATGGGTTGGGCAGTGTGGCAGAGACAACAGAGGGAGAGAGCACCCCTAGGATTTTGGTCTCAGTTCTGGAAGAGGGCAGAAACCTGATACCCCCAGAGAGCACTAGCTCCTTGCTGTGTACAAAGAGCCCCTCCAGGTACAGCCTCCCATGAAGGAACAATATATCCTGTGCAAGAACTTCCCTTCCTATCAAGCGTGGGTTAGAAATATGTTCTGTTGACCTACCTCTGTCATGGCTTAAACTCCCATATTGATTAAATGACACACCCGTTTGTCGCACAGGAGCACCCTGCCCGCCAGCCCACTGTCTCTAGAAACGTGGGTGCTTCCAGGCCCTGTGGAGTATGTGGATCCTCCAGATGCCCCTCCCCGCCCCATAGCTGTGGCGGCCCCTGCAGCCCTTAGAGACGGAGGGGGGAAACTCCCACTGATGTCTGGCATGCAGATGGTCTAGTTGGGGCCATCTGTCCACACGGACTGCAGTCTCTATTAGCCCAACACTGACACCATCTGGATGGAAACAGGAACGAACCGCAGCAGCCAGTGGGCTGAACGGGGCAGTCTGGCTGGCGGTCACTCAGAAGCCCTGGCCGTTAACCCTTTGCACTAATCGTTGGGCTGTTTTAAAGGGGTTAACCCTGTGGCTTGGACAGTGGGAAGCCGAGGGGTGGATGATCATGAATAAGTCCTTGTGGGGTCAGGATGTGTGGAAAGACACCCTCACTGTCTTCCTCGTCCTGGCTCATAAGGTGCTGACACCCCCTGGCAATCGGGAAGCTGCTGCCCTAGCCTGGGTATGAAGCCTAGCAACTGATCCTTCAGTAGACACAGCAGATTAGGGACTTAGAAAAAGTGGCAACCAGAGCACCTGGGCGGGATGGCATGTTGCCAAGGATGCCGGCTTGCCCCTGATAGACAGTGATTTGGTTAATTTGGTAACAGCACGTTCTGTGTATTCTAAACAACACCCATGGCAACTGCCAAAGGAGTCTGAAGCCGTTCACTGGAGTTTCCAACCAGGGACAGATTAGCAAACTGATAATATTGGCCCCTTCCCTCTCTGAGTGAGGGCTCTAAATATGCCCTGTTTTGTGTGGACAGTGCATGTGGCCTAACCCAAGCTTTCCCCTGCTGCCATGGAAACTAGACTGCCACCATTAGGAGATTAGAGAAGCTGAATACCACGTACAGATAACCTCATCAAACTGATAGTGATCGAGGGTCACGTTTCAAAGGTCATGATGTGCAAGACTGAGTAAAAGAACATGACGCTGAAGGGAGGTTCCATCTCCCCTATGACCTGCAAGCAGCAAGGTTGGTAGAAAAGGAAGAAAGGAATATTAAAGCAGCAGCTTAAATGGCTAACAGGTAAAGCCGCCTTGGCCTAGTGGACTAAAGTACTATCCCAGCCTTTATACATTCGCATGAGCAACCAGTACAGCGTTGCCCCATATGCCCTGGGGACCCCTGCTGAAACACCCTACACTATAAAGTTATGGAAGTCACGGGAAACAACTACTGTCCCGATTCTTACCATGGATCAACGTGCTAAGCTGCGGTGAACACCAGGTCCCATCATGCCTGGGAAAGGCGTTATCCACTAGAATTTGCAATGTGATGTCCCATGAGGATGGATGGATTACTTTGCACCCTGGCCGAGGGGGAAGCCCTCAGTTTTTACTGGCATCCTGTTGTCTTGCTGCACACCGGATCTGCTGAAATGCACTCTACCTGGAATGGCACGTGCAGCACTGAGAGACGGGAGAAGGTGCGGGTCCTTGTCTGGCATCTCCTCCCAGTTTTGCCTCCCCAGGCCAACATGGAGGGTCTGCACAACTGGGTCAGACTTCTAACGCTGCAGCCCCATTAACATCTAAGGGTCAGGCCACAAGCGTAATTCTTGTAGAAGGGGAAGACCTTCGCATGCAAGTTCTTACTAAATATCTGTCTTTTCAACATTTGGCTTCTGCTGCCCTTATGGTGTTTGGTCACAGAATGGGCACCTGATGGAAATATTTTTCTTCAGCGGGCCCACTTGAATGCCTGGCAAAGGAATCAATCCAGCTATTGGGTATGTGAGCAGCTGCCCCTCTCTAGCTTGTCAGGATTGCCACGGTGGGCATCGCCACTCCAGGAAGGGGATTGGAAGGCCCTAAAGCAGTACATTAAGGAAGAACAAACTAGGACTAGCGCTCTTAATTCGTCTGATATCACCCATACTGATCCGGACACCTGGCCTGTGACACACACTATCAATATGCATGGGTGTTCTTTTTCTGTCAGTTAAACTACACAGGCAAGCATCAACCTACTGACCGACAGGGCCCTAAAAATTCCATCACCAGACCGATGGGTAACTATACTCAGACTTGGGGTGGGTTCATGTCACTCACCCAGGTAATAGACATTTGAGCACGTGGGCACCCCTATGTTGGGAATAGAAAAATCACTTTAAATAGAACCAACACAATTGTACCAGGAATAAGGGATGGATATCACTGGAACTGTGCAGTCATTCTATCACATTAAAGGAAAGTGACTGGTGTGGCATTGACTTGTTGCACCGCTCACGCCCATGTATTTATTGGGTCACCCCCAGTGGGACCCAGTGGTTACATGGTACACATCTGTGGCTGCGGCTGCCACCTGGGAGATTGGGCAGCTGTGCCCTGGGTTTTCCCTGGGCGCAGGAGAGAATCCACCCCATAGTAACAGACATTACCAACCTCCCTCTCCTCAAGGCCAGGTGCGCATGTTCCCTTTTCCACTGGTACAATCATTTGGCCACCATCTTTGTCCCTTCCATTAGCCTGGAACAAGGCTTAAGTTATACCTGGCAAAGCCTGTCATTACTGAATACTGAAATCTCTAATGAGAAAAGCTGTCCTCCAAAACAGGATGGCCTTGGACGTTATTACTGCCTCGCAGGAGGCACCTGTGTCATTATCCAAACAGACTGTTGTGTGTTCATACCTGATGAGTCTGCTCATGTGTCATCTTTATTAAATCACATGAGGACACTAGTGAACACTCTGAATGATCTGACCCCTGGCCTAGGGGACTTAAAAAATCAAAAGTTTGGATGATGGAACTCTTAATGGAAAAATTCTTACTTATTTTGGGAATCATTTTCTTAATCTGTCTTTTCTCTTGCACGTGCCTATATCATTGCTGTGGTATCGGCTTCCAGTGCAGCCAGAGGGCCACCGAATGAACTACCTCCACGCTAGTGACACCTCTTGCTGACCGCTCAGGGCACATTGCAAAAAACGAGGGGCCTGTAAAATTGTAAGAGCAGGTTGTGAGGTGTAGCGGGTTGGAGGAGGTCATCGCGAGAACGTGACCGCTGGTTCACCCGTGAACTGGACCCGGGCAATGGGAGGCTCCTTACCCCCAACCCCTGTTCTGTGAATGTATATTTCACTCACCATTCCCACACTAGGAGACATTTTCAAGGACGCAGGCTGGAGGGAGCAGTGTGTTGTTGAGACCATCTGAATGCATACGTGACTGAACCCCCTTAAGGCGTCTGTATAAACAGTTAAGATGCTGGCGGGCAGGGCGGACAGACACTCATCGTGCGGCCCCTAAAGACAAGCCTCATAAGTAAGTTCCCCTGCTTGTTAAAACTGCCACCTACCACCCTGGAGTGGGCTGCCTCTTTCTCGGTCCCTCCCTGCAGCTCCATGTAAGGCACCGGTCTCAGATTTCACTGGGATGCTCCTGAGTTTGTGAACCAGTACCTAGGATGGTCAAGTTTGTAGAGCCAGAAGGTAGAAAGGAAGCTACCAGGGGCTGGCAGGAGGGAGAGCGGGGAGCTATCATGGATGTGGAGCTTCAGTTTGAGTTTGGGATGGTGAAGAAGTTCTGGAGACAAATGGTGGTGATGGTTGCACAATACTGTGAATATACTTAATGCCATTGAACTGTACTCTTCAAAATGGCCAAAATGGTACATTTTATGGTATATATATTTTATCACAATTAAAAAAAAAACGCAGACCATGAATGTATTAATAAGAAATAACCAATTAATAAGAAATAACCAACGCGGTAACACAGTATTGATGTCTTGCAGACTCTGCCTTTACCACTTGGGCCCCTGAAACAGCCCTGACTGCACTGAGGGTGTCACAAGATCTTTCAAAAGCTTAACTCTCTTCACTTCTCAATTGACTCCCCTCTCAAAGAGACTCAGAATCAGGCCTGGGTTGTGTAAACGATGCCTGTCCTTGTTCTGTACCTCTCCCTCTCCTCAGGAGCCCCACCCCACTGTAAATATAACCTCCACCTCCTTCTTTAGCTACTTTTCTTGTCCCCGCCATCACAAGAAAAGCCAGGAGATCACATGCCAATCAGTTTAAGAGGTGCCCACAGGGGTCACCAGCTCCCCATTTCAGGATCCAAGTTTGAGCCAGGAAGGATCCACTAGTAATAGAAAGACAGATCATATTATGCTGAAATTAACTTTTTACTTTGTGTTTATTCCCCTTACAGGAAGCTAGTAGAAGGGAGGGGCCTGACTCAAGTGTGTGTATTCCTAGCACCTAAACCTGTGCCAGACATATAAGAGTAGGCGTTCAGCAAATCTGTTCAGCTGACCTGGGGATATTCAAGCCAGTTAAACTAATTGAACTAACATCGAGTAATCCCTATATTACTTATCATGCTGTGTAACAAAGTACCTGAAACTCAGTTGTTTAAGATAAAAATAATCATATATTAACTTTTATGATTTTGGTGTGTCCAAAATTCAGGCATAGCACAGGAGAGATGGCTCCATGGTGACTGGGGCCCCAGTGGGAAGGCTTGAAGGCTGGGGGCTGGAATCTTCTGAAGTCTCATTCACTCACATGTCTGGTGCTTGATGTTGGGTCACCACCTGTGGCCTTTCCATGTGGCCTAGGCCTCTCCCCAACATGGTAGCTGGGTTACAAGGGTAAACATTCTAAAGGAAAGAGAGAAAGCCATATATTGCCTTGTATAACTTAGACTCAGAAATAACATTGCATCATTTTTGTAACATTTAGGACAGTTACAAGGTGTGCCTGGGTTCAAGGAAAGGGAATGTGGACCCTAACGGAGGTGTGTCAGTGTCACTTTGTAAGAAGAGTGGGATGGGTTATACATTAAACGTGGCCATCTTTGTAAATTACATTTGCCATAGTGACTATAGTGGGTCAGGCCCTGTGTTAATGCCTTTTCCTAGGCTTTTCTGTAGAATATCTACTTAAGTTCTTTTAGATGATTGAATAGAAATTAACGATAGCAACATTCTTTTGCTCTTGTTCTTCTAGTTTGAGTTCTCATAAGTCTAAAAAAGCAGAAAATAATTGGCCATCTTCTTCATGATTCAATGTTGATTTACTTATTAATGTGCGTGTTCAACAAGTGTTGATTGAACACCAAAAAGCCAGGCACTAAGGTTGGGTGCTGAGGAGAGAGGTGAACAAAACAGAAATGGTTTCTGCCCACGTGAAGATTGTGGTCTGGCTGGTGATGGAAGAAGGCCTTGTGGCCATCATTTTATGTATGTGCAGAGTCAAGACAGAGTCAAATAATAGAATCATAGATTGATAAGGATCTAAAAGACTTTCCTGAAGACCACCCTTCTTTCTTGGTAGGGCCATGTCAACCAGATGGCTGGCCATTCTAATTTTAAAGCTATCCAAGATATGAGAGGACGTTTCTGATGAAAAAGCCTCATGGCAATTTAAGCTAATTTTTCTCTTATGTGGTTTCTGTGAAGCCACAAAAGTAGTCAGGTCTCTCCTTACAGACACTTGTTACATATTAAGTAGTTTTTATTGATCACTTATTAGCTTTTTCCTTTTCTGGATAACCTTTCTCAACTTCTTAACTTTTCTTCATGGGGTGATTATCTATTCTGTAACCATTTAAATATTTTGTCTTCTTTCTGTAGGGAAACTCAGACTGTACAAAGAATTTTGAATAAAGCCAAGAAGCCAAGAAAGTGAAAGGATAGCTTTCAGGCCTACAAATGCTGTATTTCTGTGAGTACACACGGATCCCACTGACTTTTAATGGGATACCAGATTGTTTGTATGTATCTTGAAGTTCATTGACTCTTTGATTCCTCTTCTTTGTAATGTGGGTTCCAACTCATGCTTGTAAACTTGCTCTAGTTTGTGCTTTGCTCTTTTTAAAATTTTTTATTTTTTATTGAAATATCGTTGATTGACAATATTGTATTCGTTTCAGGTATACAGCAAAGTGATTCAGTTATACATATATATATATTTTCAGATTATTTTCCATTATAGGTTATTATAAGATATTGAATATAGTTCCCTGTATAAATCCTTGTTGCTTATCTATTTTGTGTACAGTAGTTTGAATTTGGTAAGCCCATACTCCTGGTCTATCCCTCTCCCCCTCCCTTTTTCCTTTGGTAACCATAAGTTTGTTTTCTAGTTCTGTGAATCTACTTCTGTTTTGTATATAGATTTGTTTGTATTATTTTTTAGATTCCACATATAAGTGATATCATATGATACATTTGTCTTTCTCTGTCTGACTTCACTTAGTATGATATTCTCTAGGTCCATCTATGTTGCTGCAAATGGCAATATTTCATGCTTTTTTTATGACTGAGTAATATTCCATTATATATATGTATATATATATGCACCACATCCTAAACCAATCATCTATCGATAGGCACTTGGGCTGTCTCTGTGTCTTGGCTGTGGTGAACAGTGCTGCTATGAACATTGGGGTGCATGTATCTTTTTGAATTAGAGTTTTCATCTATTCAGGATGTATGCCCAGGAATGGGATTGCTGGATCATATGGTTTGTGCTTTGCTCTTTGTGTGTGTGTGTGTGTGTGTGTGTGTGTGTGTTAAGTGTTTTGATATTTTTGTGCTTTGTTCTTAAATGTCCATGTTAATCCCCACCATCAGAATTAATACCTTAATTAAAATCAGTGCTGGGATCCTGTTTTCTTGTTTTGCTACTTTAAATATTTTAGCATCCTTTCTGCCCTAGCTTTGAATGTTTGAATTTAATGTGTTTAGAGAAAGCTGTTCTAACCACCCTTGGAACTAGTTTCATTCATTCAGCATTATTGAGCACCTACTAGGGGCCAGCCACTGTGCAAAGTGGTAGGGGTCAAATGCTCAGCAAAACCAGGCGTGGTCCCTGCTTTCTCAGAATCTAGTGTCTGGTCAGGGAACTAGACTTAATTAACTGAGTTACATACCAAGAAAATGCTTGCTTAATAAGAGGCAGAACTGTGTGCTGTTATAGAAAGATGTTAGGCAGAGATATTCGGGCATTTTAGTCAAGTGAAATTTTAATTTTTGAACAGTTTTAGATTTATAGAAAAATTGAGACGATACTACTGAGCTTTCTTATCTACCTGGCACACAGTTTCTCCTATTGTTAACATCTTACATTAGCATGGTATATTTGTTACCATTCATGCACCACTATTGATACATTATCATTAACTGAAGTCCATAATGTATTCAGATTTCCTTAGTTTTCACCTCATGACCTTTTCCCGTCTAGATTTTGTCTAGAATACCACAGTACACTTAATCGTCATGTCTCCTTAGGCTCCTCTAGGCTGAGACACTTTCTTAGACGTTCCATGTCTTTGCTGACCTCGACAGTTTTGAGAAGGTGCTGGTCAGGTGTTTGGTCAGGTGTTTGTTTGTAGAATGCCCCTCAGTTGGAATTTGTCTGCTGTTTTTCTCACAATTGGACTGGGTTGATGGGTTTTTGGGAGGCAGACCACAGAGGTAAAGTGCCATTCTCATCACATCCAATCCTTGTGACTTATCAGTGTTGAGGTTGCCATTGACCACCTGATGGCGGAGGTTGTGTCAGGTTTCTCCACGGTGAACTTACCCTCACGATCCCACGCCGTCCTCCTGGAAGGTCGTCACGGTGCTCAGCCCACACGTACGGTGTGGGCAGTTACGTGCCACCTCCTTGAGGGCAGAGCATCTCTGTAAATTATTTGGGAATTTTTCTGTGTGACGGATTTGTCTTTTCTCCCCCAGAAAGTTTATTTGAATAACCAGCTTTGTCATCTTCCAGCCACGTGACCTCTGGCAAGCTGCTTTACCTTGATGAATTTGTCTCCTTATGTTTAAAATCTGTCTTCTTCACATAAGTTTTTGAAATATGGAAGTCCAGAATGCTTTGTGCTTTATGAACTGTGACTATGCGAGGGCTTTAGTCATTGTTTCTCTTAGTTCATATTTCTCGTCGCCCGAGAGAGCCTTTCCTGGGGGTGACCTGTGGGGTGCTTTCCCCCTGGCTGTTGGGGAGGAACTGTGGTTTCAGGGCGTGGCTGCTGGTCGGGGACACAGACCCTCGGGCCCTGGTTGGCAGTTCTGCGTATCTTGAAATTTCTTACCTTTCTGCCAGGAAAGCTCCTCACCTGGGTGATGGCTGTGGTTAAAATTACCCAACAGAAAGCTGTTTAGGGCTGTTAACCAGGTCAGAGGTATGAGGAAGAGAAGGGCTTTTTCTAATCAGGGAACAGGCAGGAGGTCAGGAGCATTTTGGTCCCAGGATTTCAGTCGAGGCCACCTTCCCTACTACCCTTTGGGGCATCCTCTCTCTCTCTTTGCTTCTCCCTCAGACTTTCTTAGGAATATTTTTGGTTTCAGATCTGTGCAAGTTCCTCACGCAGTTGCCCGTTGTGATTAGGATGATTGTCTTTATAAAAGACACTTGAAAGTCAGGTTGGAACAAGGCACGCGGCACGGTCTCTGCAGAGGATGTTAAGCGTGTTGACTGGAAGCCTGCCTGCCAGGACAAGATCCCTCTGCGAACACGGCACACAATCTGCTATTGTCTCTGGGGATAAGACGGTGCCAGTAAAAAATGCGAAGTCCCAGCCAAGAGGAGGAATACTGCCTTAACTGCTTCACCACTAAACGTCATTAGGGGAAGGGAGAGAGAGGGCAAAAGCCCTGTCCTTGGTTTTCAGCATGCAAAGACACCCAGAGCACAGACGTGAGTGACCAGAGCAAAGCCCGTCGCCTGTCCTGGTACCGTGGAGCCAGTGGTTCCCTCCCAGGCTGGCACCTGTCAGCATCAGAGCTCCTCTCTCCGTTCGGAGCCTTTCTGATGCTGCCAGTGGGGAAAGCCAGGGGCCCCCTCACTTTCCTTTCTGCCTGCCTGTCTTGGTCCCAGAAGCTGTTACCGCAAGGATATCCCTGTTCCAGGACTTGGTCTGCATATCCCTTATGCAGACTGCCAGGTTGGCAGTATTTGGGGAAATACTGGCTTCAGCCACTAAGGGGGTACAGGACTGAGCCTCTGGGGCAATGGTTCGCAATGGTTCAGAGTTCCCTCTTCTCCCTCAGGACAACAGCCTTCAGAGGAGAAGTTTCTGAGTCACCAAGATGCTTAGCTAGGTCCCATTCTAGTTTCATGCACTACAAGTTTGTCTCTGATGCTTTGTGGACTGTCTGTGGTAAAGGGATGTGCAAATCTGCTCTGGTTTTAAAGTTTGGGTCTGATCCTTTCCATATCCGAATCATAACTGGGTCTGGTTCCATGATGGTTTCTTTCCTTCTAGTTCTCTCTCTCGAGTGTGTCTGCTCACCTTCCAGGGAAGGCTGGACCTCACATGTGAAAAACTGTAGAAAGGCTCGAAGATGTTCTCTTTCTTCGGAGAGAATTTCTTTAGATTCTGGAAGGCAGGTAGCAGACAAGCAGATCACCTTAAACCAATTAGGGAACAAGCTGACTTGGGGCCGAGTTCCAATCTTTAAGGCGTCTCTACTTGGGGTTTGCCCTTACTTGAAGGTGTAGGAAATCTCACTTGAAACCCTGAAATGTTTGCCTGGGCACCTCCACGTTGGCAGCCCCCATACTCTTTTTTTTTTATTTTTTTGATCTCCCAGTGCAGTAAGGCTGCCAATAGCTCTGCTCAGTGTTTCAGCCACTTAGCAAAGCACCTTTTGGATCTACTTCCTCATCTCTTGGACTGCACCACAGACGAATGGATGAGTGTCTCAAGAGCAAAAGCGGCTTATTTTCCTGTGTTTCCCTTCTCTCTAGGATCTTGGTTCCTCACACCTTGGGTCTCCTGATGGTCTTGAGCTCCCGTTGTTGACTCTCCTGTCCCATGAGACCGTTCACGGTTGTGCTCAGTTTCTTTGCCTCTCAGCAGCCACTTTCTCTCCGGCTTCTCAATTAACTTTCCTTCTACCAAGGTTCTTGACCCCCTCAAGCTTTTGGCTACTTTCATAGTCCTTCAACATAATTAAATAGGCTGTGTGTGTGTGTGTGTGTGCGTGCGTGCGTGTGTGTGTGTGTGTGTGTATGTGTGTGTGTGTGTGTGTGTTGTCCGGCTTTTCTGGTTTGATAGAACTGGTCTGCTATCAGCCAGATAGCAACATCCTGCCCTCGTTTTAAATGCCACTGGTGGAAATATTCTACACTTTCCCTTCCTTCTGCCTTGTTTTAAGCCTTTAGTTTTAACCCAAGGAACCAAAAATATACTTGTTTGACTTATAGCTTAAATGTAACAGGTCTCATATTTGGGATTGTGGATGTGTTTCTAAAGGACAGGGAGTCCATATTTCTTGCTTCTCCCATTGTGACCTACAGGTTAAGTGCTCTAGAATAAAAGCATTTTATAGTTACCATCTTACTGGTGAGAACTTCCCGCTCCCTGTGAATCCAGCTGAATCATTCAGGGTGTCAGCCAGCCAGAGTTTTCCTGCCTGACACAGAAGAGACCATCTATATCTCACTTGAGACGAAGGAGAAAGGAAGCCAAAGGACAGATCCCTTCAGTTTCTTCAGCTCTAAAATGAACAGGATGATGCTAGATGATCTTAAAGTCCCTTCTGTTGGCGAGCCCACCTTCATTCTTTGGTTCCTTTATTAAGGATTTTGTTGATGTCTGCATCTTTGTTTCCTCTGGCTGCTCACATGTTCAGTGGTACTGTAGTCTGGGTTTTGACGTCTGCATTAATTCTGTGCATCACTATCTGAGTTTCTTAGGGCTACCATCACAAATGACCACAGATTGGGTGGCTTAAAACAACAAAAATTCATTCTCTCACAGTTCTAGAGGCCAGGAAGTCTGAAATCAAGGAGTCAGCAGGGCTGGTTCCTTCTGCAAGCAGAGGGAGAACCATCCGTGCTGCCCTCTTAGCTCCTGGGGGCGGCTGGCAGTTCTCGACTTTCCCTGCCTTGTAGATGCATCACTTCAATCTCTGCCTCCACCTTCCCTCTGCCACCTTCTCTGTGTCTCTACATCTGCTCCTCTTGTAAGGACACCAGTCCTTGGACTTAGGGCCCACTCTGAATCCAGGTTGACTTAATCTCAAAATCCTAACAAAGACCCTATTTCCCGTTGGTCACATTCTGAGATTCTGGATAGATGTGAATTTTTGGAGAACACTATTCAACCCTCTTTAACCACCGAAATCAATCTTAAAGCAACAAGCTTTATGAGGCAGGAATTATGTATGTCTTGTTCACCGCAGTATCCTCAATGCCCAATTCAAGGCATTTAATATTTATTGAATAAAAGAATGAATAAAGTGGAAGCAGGGTCTAAGTGGTAGGAGCTCAGTACGTGTGGCCAGCTGTGTTCAAATTAAGATGTCATCATGGGCCAGTCTTCTATGGTGCTTGCTTTTTGTGAGTTTTTAATGTATTTCTATAAGGTTTTATGCTCCATTGGGTAGATGGAAATGCAGTCCCTTAGCGAAAGGTGTACAACTTTGCAGTCTACTTTAAAAAAATTCATCTTTATATTATTTCCTTACTTTTACTTTCTTTTATTCTTATTTCTCTTTCTTTTGTTTCCTTCCTATCTTCTGTTGGATTAGTTTACTAGCACCAGTTACAAGTCCTCTGTTTTCTGCCCAGTTCTCCTTCCTTTTCAACTCTTTTTTTCCTTTTTTCAACTCCTTTAATTGTGCTTTTAAAATATACGTATACACACTGACATATACAAACTACTATATATATATGTATATGTATACACATATATATGACATATGCACACTACTATATGTAAATAGGTAACTAATAAGGACCTACTGTATAGCACAGGGAACTCTACTCAATACTCTGTGATAACCTATATGGGAAGAGAGTCTAAGTAGGAGTGGATATATGTATATGTATGGCTGATTCACTTTGCTGTACAGCAGAAACTAACACAACATTGTAAATCAACTATGCTCCAATAAAGACTAAAAAATATAAATGGATGTGGAATGTAAATAAATAAACATATATATATATCAAATAAATATATATTTCAATAAGACTTAGATGAAAGGAATCCCAAGCGTTTAGGTAGATTCTAATCTGAAAAAAACAGAATGATACTTACTGATTTTATAATGTTTCCCCGAAGAAAGAAGTAGCTCATTTTGTATTTTAAATTAGTCATCAGAGGAAAAGAATTCCATGTTTTCCAGCATCCAGTCTTTTAAGGTATTACTGTCTGCATCGTTTCTAAGTATTAAACTAGAACATAATGGGGGAGGCAACATTATACATAATAAGCTGCTAGCCATCCAACTAAGAAATCCTTTCTCACGCTATTTCCTGCAGGGTGAGATTGTACGGATGCCTGCAAACATAACTTGCCGCACTGTTTGAACATCCCTATTACCTTTCTGAGCTTCAGATCTAGTTCTTTGATTTGTTCTCTCAAGCTCCTTAAGGCTTCTTCTGTGCCAGTTTGGATGGTATTTAGGAATCTGGATGAATATGCTCATTATCTAATACAAAAGTGACATAAAACACTCCTGCCACGAACTCTGCCACATAACCATACCCTGCTGAACTCCCGTGATTCATTCGGTACTAGATTAATAGCATTTATGTTATTCATAGATCTCAGTTGACCTTGATCTGCTAGAAACTCCCGCCTTTTTATCTCTGTTCCATACTGGGGAGGTTTTGTCCCACACGAACAATGGTTCTTTTGTACATCAAAGCACGTGCCCCGCACCCCGGCAGCATCTCGAGTTTTAATTTTCCTTGCATGCATAATATGTATCTCTCCTCTGTTCAAAGTCTGTTACTTCTTACCTATGTTTAATTGATGGATAATAGAATTTTCTATTTATTTTGCAAACGAAAAGTACTTAAAAATTAACCTTTCAGTATCTGAATAATAAAAGAAAGACTGCAGCTTTGTGAATGAAAATGTTCACAAGTGATTTTGTCTTCTCTTTTTCAAATTTAAAAAATGCAGAGAAACGCAGAGATTAAGTCTCACATATCTCTGTTTGTCCAGCATCTCTCAAATAACAGTATTTATTTGTCTCGGAAAACAAGAGTTTTAAACACACTGAAATATCTGTATTTAGGTTGAGTATTAAATATATATATAAACACACACACACAGAATCTTTCTATGGGAAAGATACAGACATTGAATGAAGGTTTGTGGGCAGTAGTTGAGGGTTTAATTCAGTGAGTCAATTCTGCCATTCCTTTTAGAAAACGTCTTTGAAAAGCACTTACCAAAAACCAAACAAATATGCACAAAACAAAACAGAATCTAAAAACAAAACCCTCATAACACAGGAATTACTCTGTAACGTGAATCTTCCCTACTCTCAATAAGATACCTTAATTATAAAGTACCTGCTTTAGTGGGATGAATTGGGAGATTGGGATTGACATATATACACCAATACGTATAAAATAGATAACTAATAAGAACGTGCTGTATAAAAAAAAGAAATAAAATTAAAAAAATAAATAAAGTACCCCCTTTAATTAGCTTACTTTTTGTATTTGTAATCAGTGAACACTTACCTGGTATTTAGTAGTTCTGTGTAAAATATTTTGTTCTCCAGCAATTATTCTAGTGGCAGCAGTAGGTGGGTAAAATCTTCTAACATTTTCTTTCAAGGAGTCCAATTCAGAGTGTTAAAACAGTCTCTTGTTTTTACTTGTGGATTCAAATTTTTATTAACTTATTGAACGTATTTATTGTTCTGGTATGTTACTTCTCTGTGAGAAGGCATAACTATTTCTGATAGCAAGATGTGTAGTGAGAATTGTCTACCTTACTTAAGAAAAATTATCCGAATTCTTAAACTTTAGTGTGACTATATGGCACCTGGGTAGCTTTTTACAAATGCAGATTCCTGGGTTCTGCCTTGAGAAATGATGATTTAGTAGATCTGGGGGTAAGGACCCAAGTCTGTGTTTTAAGAAATCAGCCCTGTTGATTCCAGTGTGCTGAGCTATAGATCATATTTTGAGAAACATTGTTTTAAAATATTATGGAGCAAGGAGCTTGGTTCTATTGCTGGGGAACTTAGAGTCCGCAGGTTTGAAGGATGCAATGGAAATGTATTCTGGAATGCTAATGTTGCACCTGGAGATGAAACAAAGATACATAAAATATATAAACCAGGTAGAAGAAATATTTCACAGGTCTGGATTTTAATACTTTGTCAAAAGCAGGAAGGGAGAACCCTTGCAGGGACTGGTGTTGACGGTGGTATGGAATGCAGAATGTTGGCTGAGCTGAAGGTGGTAGGGCATTTTCCTCTTTACCTCTGTTGGACTTATTTAAAATGAGCTGGGCCCCACGATTACTCATGCAAAAGACTGGGACAGGCTAAAATGGCTCCATGGGAATAAAATTATGCGCCAACCCATCTACGCTTGTTTTTGTTTTTTAAGTCTTCCCATAATTGTGCCATAGGGATACTTTGGAAATGAAGTGATTGAAATCAATAGTTTAAAACTCCTCCAGGGATAAATTTCTCATTTCCCCAGATGAATAGATGTGGGCTACTCATAGTCTGGATTAACATAATTAGTGCAGCGCCTGTTTTAAAATTAGATCATATAGTTAATTGTTTTTCACCTACATTTGGCTTTAGTTAATTACAGGAGATAATAGGTGTGAAAGTGCCTGGCACAGAATCAGGTGTATGTTAAGTACTGAGGTCCAATAGCCTGTTTAGGATCGCCTCTTGGATAACTTGCAGCCATCTCAAGCTCAATATAAGCCAAACTGAACGATCTTCTCTGCCTCTTCTTCAGAGGTTCCCTAAACCAACCAGTTGCTCAAGCCAGAAACATCTGTTTCATCCTTGATGTCCTTCTCCCCTCCGAGTTTTATCAATTACAAGCCTAACTGATACACATCTCTTAAGTCATTCACTTCATTCATTTATTCCTCAGTAAACCAAACAGTTTATGAAGTTTCTAGGCGGCTTATGTGTAATAGACCTCAAGGTCCAAAGAGCTTAGTACATACAAGGAGCAGAGAGGGTCGGTGTGTAAGCGGGGAGGAAGGGGGTTCCAGAACGTGAAGGGCCCTTTAAGCTGTCTTAAGAGTTTTTGAAAGTTTATCCTAAGGACAATGGGAAAAGTTTGAAGAGTTTCAAGTGTGGGAGTGACATCATCAGATTTGAGTTTTAGGAAGAATGCTCCCTTCCTTTCTCTGATTCCATTTGTCACAAGACTAGATCACAAGCATTTTCCCCCTGGAGTATTACAACCAGTTTCCTCGCCTCGTTCCTTCTCTCAAAAGCATGCTCCAAACTGCAACCAAACAGAGCAAAACCCACAAAAAACCCCCCTAGAAATCTGAGGTTCCCACTCTTGTTTCAAATCTTCTAATGATTTCCCAATGCCCCTAGGATACCATCCAAATCCCTTGACAGGGGTTCCAAGGTTTAGGGTTCCTGTTTACCCTTCCAGCCTCTTCTCTCACCACTTTCCCTCTCACACACTCCAGGTATGCTCAGTTTCTTTCAGCTATTCTAATGAACCGTACTCTCTCTCACCCAGACCTTCCTGTTCTCCATGCCTGGGCACCAATCCTGCCCAGCCCCATTTGGACGGTGAATTCAAGCTTCACTTCTATAGTTTTTTTTTTTTTTTTTTGCGGTGCGCGGGCTTCTCACTGTTGTGGCCTCTCCCGTTGCGGAGCACAGGCTCCGGACGCGCAGGCTCAGCGCACGGGCCCAGCTGCTCCGCGGCCTGTGGGATCTTCCCGGACCGGGGCACGAACCTGTGTCCCCTGCATCGGCAGGCGGACTCTCAACCACTGCGCCACCAGGGAAGCCCACTTCTATAGTTTTTGACTCCGTGAGGTTTCCTGCTCATGATCGCCATCTTTCCTAGTTGTAACATTTATCACTTTTCCCCCGCTCGTCCTGGTTGGTACTTCACCACAGTTCCTCACATAGCCCTGTCCACCCGGCAGGCTCTCAAGACACATGGCAGGTTCTCAGTACACACCTGCAGAATGAATAAATGAGCGAATGCCTACTAGCTGCCTTCCCTTTGCTTTTTACATCATATCTTCCTTCTAAGAGTTCACTGGGAAAAGGAATATCTCAACAATGACATACTTGCTTTGTGTTTAGATGACAAATTTTACAGGGTTGGGAATAAGGGTAACCACGTTAAATTTTAGACAGGAATGTAGGATCTGATAGATTTGGCAAACAAGGAAAGACTTAAGGGAAATTATTTCTCTTCTAAATGAGGGATGCTAAATGATTGTTATATGGAACCGATTTAATCCTTTGCCTGAGGTTTTCACTTATTCCTTTCACAATCATAATAATTATTATTTGAAACATGCTTTATATTTTATAAAGTGCTTTCCAGACACCTAATCTCATTATCCTAACAACCCTATATTATTATTACCCATCTCATGCATTAGGAATTTGAGACCTAGCAATGATGCAAAGTGATTGTTCAGCGTAAGTGGTAGACCAGGACTTGAAACCACACCCTGACTTCAAATCCAGTGCTCTTCTGCTGTATCACACTCCTTCCCTAAACGCCTGAAGGCAAGAACCAAGATAGTTACTTCCGGGCACGGTTTCATGTGCATCATTGTTTAATTCAGTAAAAGTTGAAAACAAATGGGAGGAAAGGAAAAACAACAGGGAACTTGACTGCTTTGGCTGAGAACCAGATGCATCTCTGAAATATTTGCCTGTAGAAGGAGCCCTAGCAGTGTGGCAGATGTGCCCCACCTGATGTGGTTCTCACTAAGCAGGTAACCACCTGAGGAGGAAAACTTTTTTTTTTAATTAAAAAATTTTTCTTTTTACATCTTTATTGGAGTATAATTGCTTTACAATGGTGTGTTAGTTTCTGCTTTATAACAAAGTGAATCAGTTATACATATACATATGTTCCCATATCTCTACCCTCTTGCGTCTCCCTCCCTCCCATCCTCCCTATCCCACCCCTCCAGGTGGTCACAAAGCACCGAGCTGATCTCCCTGTGCTATGTGGCTGCTTCCTACTAGCTATCTATTTTACGTTTGGTAGTGTATATATG
The DNA here is from genome assembly GCF_003676395.1 of Aethalodelphis obliquidens. Lineage (NCBI taxonomy): Eukaryota > Metazoa > Chordata > Mammalia > Artiodactyla > Delphinidae > Aethalodelphis > Aethalodelphis obliquidens. Next base: position 26,052,037 of record NW_020837959.1, on the reverse strand, counting down.
TCCATGCCACTCTCTTTGTCACAGCTTACTCTTCCCCCTCCCCGTATCCTCAAGTCCATTCTCTAGTAGGTCTGTGTCTTTATTCCTGTCTTACCCCTAGGTTCTTCATGACATTGTTTTTTCCTTATATTCCATATATGTGTTAGCATACGGTATTTGTCTTTCTCTTTCTGACTTACTTCACTCTGTATGACAGACTCTAGGTCCATCCACCTCACTACAAATAACGCAATTTCGTTTATTTTTATGGCTGAGTAATATTCCATTGTATATATGTGCCACATCTTCCTTTTTCTTTTTTCTTTTTTTTTTTTTTTGCAGTATGCGGGCCCCTCACTGCTGTGGCCTCTCCCGTTGCGGAGCTGTGGCTCTGGACGCGCAGGCTCAGCGGCCATGGCTCCCGGGCACAGTAGCTCCACGGCACATGGGATCCTCCCGGACCGGGGCACGAACCCGCATCCCCTGTATCGGCAGGTGGACTCCCAACCACTGCGCCACCAGGGAAGCCCACCACATCTTTATCCATTCATCTGATGATGGACACTTAGGTTGTTTCCATCTCCTGGCTATTGTAAATAGAGCTGCAATGAACATTTAGGTACATGACTCTTTTTGAATTATGGTTTTCTCAGGGTATATGCCCAGTAGTGGGATTGCTGGGTCATATGGTAGTTCTATTTGTAGTTTTTTAAGGAACCTCCATACTGTTCTCCATAGTGGCTGTACCAATTCACATTCCCACCAGCATTGCAAGAGTGTTCCCTTTTCTCCACACCCTCTCCAGCATTTATTGTTCCTAGATTTTTTGATGATGGCCATTCTGACTGGTGTGAGATGATATCTCATTGTAGTTTTGATTTGCATTTCTCTAATGATTAATGATGTTGAGCATTCTTTCATGTGTTTGTTGGCAGTCTGTATATCTTCTTTGGAGAAATGTTTATTTAGGTCTTCTGCCCATTTTTGGATTGGGTTGTTTGTTTTTTTGTTATTGACCTGCATGAGCTGCTTGTAAATTTTGGAGATTAATCCTTTGTCAGTTGCCTCATTTGCAAATATTTTCTCCCATTCTGAGGGTTGTCTTTTCGTCTTGTTTATGGTTTCCTTTGCTGTGCAAAAGCTTTGAAGTTTCATTAGGTCCCATTTGTTTATTTTTGTTTTTATTTCCATTTCTCTCGGAGGTGGGTCAAAAAGGATCTTGCTGTGATTTATGTCATAGAGTGTTCTGCCTATGTTTTCCTCTAAGAGTTTGATAGTTTCTGGCCTTACATTTGGGTCTTTAATCCATTTTGAGCTTATTTCTGTGTATGGTGTTAGGGAGTGATCTAATCTCATACTTTTACATGTACCTGTCCAGTTTTCTTCCAGCACCACTTATTGAAGAGGCTGTCCTTTCTCCACTGTACATTCCTGCCTCCTTTATCAAAGATAAGGTGACTATATGTGCGTGGGTTTATCTCTGGGCTTTCTATCCTGTTCCATTGATCTATCTTTCTGTTTTTGTGCCAGTACCACACTGTCTTGATTACTGTAGCTTTGTAGTATAGTCTGAAGTCAGGGAGCCTGATTCCTCCAGCTCCATTCTTCGTTCTCAAGATTGCTTTGGCTATTCGGGGTCTTTTTTGTTTAATACAAATTGTGAAAGTTTTTGTTCTAGTTCTGTGAAAAATACCAGTGGTAGTTTGATAGGGATTGCATTGAATCTGTAGATTGCTTTGGGTAGTAGAGTCATTTTCACAATGTTGATTCTTCCAATCCAAGAACATGGTATATCTCTCCATCTATTTGTATCATCTTTAATTTCTTTCTTCAGTGTCTTATAGTTTTCTGCATACAGGTCTTTTGTCTCCTTAGGTAGGTTTATTCCTAGGTATTTTATTCTTTTTGTTGCAGTGGTAAATGGGAGTGTTTTCTTGATTTCACTTTCAGATTTTTCATCATTAGTGTATGGGAATGCCAGAGATTTCTGTGTATTAATTTTGTATCCTGCTACTTTACCAAATTCATTGATTAACTCTAGTAGTTTTCTGGTAGCATCTTTAGGATTCTCTATGTATAGTATCATGTCATCTGCAAACAGTAACAGCTTTACTTCTTTTCTGATTTGGATTCCTTTTATTTCCTTTTATTCTCTGATTGCTATGGCTAAAACTTCCAAAATTATGTTGAATAAGAGTGGTGAAAGTGGGCAACCTTGTCTTGTTCCTGATCTTAGTGGAAATGCTTTCAGTTTTTCACCATTGAGGATGATGTTGGATGTGGGTTTGTCATATATGGCCTTTATTATGTTGAGGAAAGTTCCCTCTATGCCTACTTTCTGGAGGGTTTTTATCATAAATGGGTGTTGAATTTTGTTGAAAGATTTCTCTGCATCTATTGAGATGACCATATGGTTTTTCTCCTTCAATTTGTTAACATGGTGTATCACATTGATTGATTTGCGTATATTGAAGAATCCTTGATTTCCTGGAATAAACCCCACGTGATCATGGTGTATGATCCTTTTAATGTGCTGTTGGATTCTGTTTGCTAGTATTTTGTTGAGGATTTTTGCATCTATGTTCATCAGTGATATTGGCCTGTAGTTTTCTTTCTTTGTGCCATCCTTGTCTGGTTTTGGTATCAGGGCGATGGTGGCCTCATAGAATGAGTTTGGGAGTGTTCCTCCCTCTGCTATATTTTGGAAGAGTTTGAGAAGGATAGGTGTTAGCTCTTCTCTAAATGTTTGATAAAATTTGCCTATGAAGCCATCTGGTCCTGGGCTTTTGTTTGTTGGAAGATTTTTAATCACAGTTTCGATTTCAGTGCTTGTGATTGGGCTGTTTATATTTTCTATTTCTTCCTGATTCAGTCTCGGCAGGTTGTGCATTTCTAAGAATTTGTCCATTTCTTCCAGGTTGTCCACTTTTTTGGCATAGAGTTGCTTGTAATGATCTCTCATGATCTTTTGTATTTCTGCAGTGTCAGTTGTTAGTTCTACGTTTTCATTTCTAATTCTATTGATTTGAGTCTTCTCCCTTTTTTTCTTGATGAGTCTGGCTAATGGTTTATCAATTTTATTTATCTTCTCAAAGAACCAGCTTTTAGTTTTATTGACCTTTGCTATTGTTTCCTTCATTTCTTTTTCATTTATTTCTGATCTGATCTTTATGATTTCTTTCCTTCTGCTAACTTTGGGGTTTTTTTGTTCTTCTTTCTCTAATTGCTTTAGGTGCAAGGTTAGGTTGTTTATTCGAACGTTTCCTGTTTCTTAAGGTAGGACTGTATTGCTAGAAACTTCCGTCTTAGAACTGCTTTTGCTGCATCCCATAGGTCTTGGGTTGTCGTGTCTCCATTGTCATTTGTTTCTAGGTATTTTTTTATTTCCTCTTTGATTTCTTCAGTGATCACTTCGTTATTAAGTAGTGTATTGTTTAGCCTCCATGTGTTTCTATTTTTTACAGATCTTTTCCTGTAATTGATATCTAGTCTCATAATGTTGTGGTCGGAAAAGATACTTGATACAATTTCAATTTTCTTAAATTTACCAAGACTTGATTTGTGACCCAAGATATGATCTATCTGGAGAATGTTCCATGAGCACTTGAGAAAAATGTGTATTCTGTTGTTTTTGGATGGAATGTCCTATAAATATCAATTAAGTCCATCTTGTTTAATGTATCATTTAAAGCTTGTGTTTCCTTATTTATTTTCATTTTGGATGATCTGTCCATTGGTGAAAGTGGGGTGTTAAAGTCCCCTACTATGAATATGTTACTGTGGATTTCCCCTTTTATGGCTGTTAGTATTTGCCTTATGTATTGAGGTGCTCCTATGTTGGGTGCATAAATATTTACAATTGTTATGTCTTCTTGTTGGATCGATCCCTTGATCATTATGTAGTGTCCTTCTTTGTCCCTTCTAATAGTCTTTATTTTAAAGTCTATTTTGTCTGATATGAGAATTGCTGCTCCAGCTTTCTTTTGGTTTCCATTTGCATGGAATATTTTTTTCCATCCCCTCACTTTCAGTCTGTATGTGTCTCTAGGTCTGAAGTTAATCTCTTGTAGACAGCATATATATGGGTCTTGTTTTTCTATCCATTCAGCCAGTCTGTGTCTTTTGGTGGGAGCATTTAATCCATTTACATTTAAGGTAATTATCGATATGTATGTTCCTATTCCCATTTTCTTAATTGTTTTGGGTTTATTATTATAGGTCTTTTCCTTCTCTTGTGTTTCTTGCCTAGAGAAGATCCTTTAGCATTTGTTGTAAAGCTGGTTTGGTGGTGCTGAACTCTGTCAGCTTTTGCTTGTCTGTAAAGGTTTTAATTTCTCCATCAAATCTGAATGAGATCCTTGCTGGGTAGAGTAATCTTGGTTGTAGGTTTTTCCCTTTCATCACTTTAAATATGTCCTGCCACTCCCTTCTGGCTTGCAGAGTTTCTGCTGAAAGATCAGCTGTTAACCTCATGGGGATTCCCTTGTGTGTTATTTGTTGTTTTTCCCTTGCTGCTTTTAATATGTTTTCTTTGTATTTAATTTTTGATAGTTTGATTAATATGTGTCTTGGCGTGTTTCTCCTTGCATTTATCCTGTATGGGACTCTCTGTGTGTCCTGGACTTGATTAACTATTTTCTTTCCCATATTAGGGAAGTTTTCAACTATAATCTCTTCAAATATTTTCTCAGTCCCTTTCTTTTTCTCTTCTTCTTCTGGAACCCCTATAATTCGAATGTTGGTGCGTTTAATGTTGTCCCAAAGGTCTCTGAGACTGTCCTCAGTTCTTTTCATTCTTTTTTCTTTATTCTGCTCTGCAGTAGTTATTTCCACTATTTTATCTTGCAGGTCACTTATCCGTTCTTCTGCCTCAGTTATTCTGCTATTGATCCCGTCTAGAGTATTTTGCATCTCACTTATTGTGTTGTTCATCATTGTTTGTTTCATCTTTAGTTCTTCTAGGTCCTTGTTAAATGTTTCTTGCATTTTGTCTATTGTATTTCCAAGATTTTGGATCTTTACTATCATTATTCTGAATTCTTTTTCAGGTAGACTGCCTATTTTCTGTTCATTTGTTAGGTCTGGTGGGTTTTTATCTTGTTCCTTCATCTGCTGTGTGTTTTTCTGTCTTCTGATTTTGCTTATCTTACTGTGTTTGGGGTCTCCTTTTTGCAGGCTGCAGGTTCGTAGTTCCCGTTGTTTTTGGTGTCTGATGCCAGTGGCTAAGGTTGGTTCAGTGGGTTTTGTAGGCTTCCTGGTGGAGGGGACTAGTGCCTGTGTTCTGGTGGATGAGGCTGGATCTTGTCTTTCTGGTGGGCAGGTCCACGTCTGGTGGTGTGTTTTGGGGTGTCTGTGGACTTATTATGATTTTAGGCAGCCTCTCTGCTAATGGGTGGGGTTGTGTTCCTGTCTTGCTAGTTGTTTGGCATAGGGTGTTCAGCACTGTAGCTTGCTGGTCGTTGAGCGAAGCTGGGTGTTGGTGTTGAGATGGAGATCTCTGGGAGATTTTCGCCATTTGATATTACGTGGAGCTGGGAGGTCTCTTGTGGACCAGTGTCCTGAAGTTGGCTCTCCCACCTCAGAGGCACAGCACTGACTCCTGGTGCAGCACCAAGAGCCTTTCATCCACACGGCTCAGCCTCCTCAATTTGGGATGATTCGTTATCTATTCAGGTATTCCACAGATGCAGGGTACATCAAGTTGATTGTGGAGGTTTAATCCGCTGCTCCTGAGGCTGCTGGGAGACGTTTCCCTTTCTCTTCTTTGTTCGTACAGCTCCCGGTGCTCAGCTTTGGATTTGGCCCCGCCTCTGCGTGTAGGTCGCCGGAGGGCGTCTGTTCTTCAGTCAGACAGGACGGGGTTAAAGGAGCCGCTGATTCGGGGGCTCTGGCGCACTCTAGGCCGCGGGGAGGGATGGGTACGCAGTGCGGGGCGGGCCTGCGGCGGCAGAGGCCGGCGTGACGTTTCACCAGCCTGAGGCGCGCTGTGCGTTCTTCCGGGGAAGTTGTTCCTGGATCCCGGGACCCTGGCAGTGGCGGGCTGCAGAGGCACCCCGGAAGGAGGGTGTGGATAGTGACCTGTGCTCGCACACAGGCTTTTTGGCGGTGGCAGCAGCAGGCTCAGCGTCACCTGCCCGTCTCCGGGGTCTGCGCTTTTAGCCGCGGCTCGCGCCCGTCTCTGGAGCTCTTTTAAGCAGCGCTCTTAATCCCCTCTACTCGCGCACCAGGAAACAAAGAGGGAAGAAAAAGTCTCTTGCCTCTGTGGCAGCTCCAGACTTTTCCCCGGACTCCCTCCCGGCTAGCCGTGGCGCACTAGCCCCTTCAGGCTGTGTTCACGCCACCAACCCCAGTCCTTTCCCTGCGCTCCGACCGAAGCCCGAGCCTCAGCTCCCAGCCCCGCCCGTCCCGGCGGGTGAGCAGACAAGCCTCTCGGGCAGGTGAGTGCTGGTGGCACAGATCCTCTGTGTGGGATTCTCCCCGCTTTGCTCTCTGCACCCCTGTTGCTGTGCTCTCCTCAGTGGCTCCGAAGCTTTCCCCCTCCGCCACCCGCAGTCTCCGCCCGCGAAGGGGCTTCGTAGTGTGTGGAAAGCTTTCCTCTTTCACAGCTCCCTCCCACTGGTGCGGGTCCCGTTCCTATCCTTTTGTCTCTGTTTATTCTTTTTTCTTTTGCCCTACCCAGGTGTGTGGGGAGTTTCTTGCCTTTTGGGAGGTCTGAGGTCTTCTGCCAGCGTTCAGTAGGTGTTCTGTAGGAATTGTTCCACGTGTAGATTGATTTCTAACGTATCTGTGGGGAGGAAGGTGATCTCCGGGTCTTACTCCTCCACCATCTTCCCCCTCTCCTGGAATCTCTCTTGAAACACTTTTTTGTCTAAACGATTTCTGCATGTGCCATACATTGTGCTGATGATTAAAGGGCCTCTCCTACTAGTGTTGGTGGGTCTGCTGCAGAGGCGGAGGGTGGTGGTGGCTCACCGCAGGGACAAGGACACTGGCAGTGGAAGTTCTGGGAAGTACTCCTTGGCATAAGTCCTCCCGGAGTCCGCCATTAGCCCCAGAAAAGAGCCTGAAGAAAACTCTTAAGGAGGGAGGCTTCCAGCTGCTGTCAGAGTTTGCAATCTTTAATAGCCAATCAATCAACAGAAGAAGATAAAAGATTCACCTGGGCAGTTAATGAGATGAAAGGAAAAATAGAAAGCAGAGGTTGAAAAGAAAAAGAAAGAGATAATTCTTGTCCTGATGAAACTTGTAATCTTTGAGGGAAATATATAAGCCCTCAAACCTCTACCAACACCATGAGAATAGCTATAACTTAAGAACAGATGATTTATGAAGAGTCTGTGCCAGTGGTTCTCAACCTTGGCTGCACATTAGACCTTTAAAAATTCTTTAAAAATTCTGCTGCCCAGACTGCAGCCCAAACCAATTAAATCAGAGTCGCTGAAGGTGGGACTCACGCATCAGTAGTTTAAAAAAACTCTTCAGGTGATTCCAATGTTCAGGCAAAGCTTAAGTGTGAGAAATACTGCTCAGAATACTCTTTTAGCTGATTTAAAAGGAGTTATCCCAATCTTAGTTTTACGATCCCTGATGCGGTATTTCAGATTATTTTAATGAGTGCTGAGAAATTCCCAAAATATTGAACCAAAACTTCATTTGAATCTACTTTCACTAAGTGAGCACATTACAACAACCAATGTCCACTAGAGCACTCATTAAAGCCCAGCACAAGGCTAACAGCTTTTTCTAATTTATCTCATTTAAACCACAGTCCTTCCTTGGTATCTTGGGGGATTGGTTCCAGGACCCGCGATGGATATCAAAAGCCACTGCTACTTAAGTCCCAAGGTGGGCGCATCCACGATTCTGCGTGCGCAGACTCAGCCAAGGAGGGGTAAGTAGTACTGTCGTGTTTATTGAAAAATATCCGCGTACAAATGGACCCCTGCAGTTCAAACCTGTGTTGCTCAAGGGTCAACTGTAACTGAATACTCACAGCCCTGAGGTTTCATTGTTATCTTGTTTGATGATGAATAAGCTGAGGTGCAAATAAGTACATTACCTGTTTAAACTCATATAGCTCTCAAGGAGTGGCAGAGATAGAATTTGAACTCTTTTGCCTGAATTTACGGTTATCAGTTTTTAAACCATTCTGCATATTCACCAGGGAAAAGAGATGATATTAAAGCAAATAACAACAGACCTTATATCCAGATAGGCTGGGCCTTGCTGGGACTCACTTTACAGCTAGAGTACATAGACTTAGGTTTCATTTCTGCTGCTACTTTCAAAACCTTCAAAAATATAATTTTTAGGCCTCAGTTTTCTTAATTAGAAATGGAAGATGACGTTATTTACAAATTTTATGTATTTTTTTTCATACATACTTGTCCTTGTTGAAAAATTCAGAAAGTTCAAAGAGGCATTTAGAGAAAAGTAAATCTCCTTTCAGTTCCTATCCCTCAGCCACTGGTTTCCTCCAGAGACAGTGGTCTGGAGGTTTTATTGTATTCCAACAGGGAGAATGGAATGACCATGATCGATTTGCACACTTCAAGACTAATCTCCTAGGGCTGGGGAGAGGATTAGCGAAGTACGGCCTGTTAGCAAAACAGATGTTGGAGAATGATCATCATGTAGAAAAGCAAGAGTGCTGCCATGGTTTAGATGACTTGTCACTTATTTAAGCAATGCCCTACTGATGGCAATTTCCAAACTTTTGCTAATACAAACTATGTTACAGTGAAGATCTTTATGTAAATATTGTTTTGCACATATGCAAGTATTTCCACTGGATGAATTCCTAGAGGCAGAATTTCCATAAGTATGTGCATGTAAATTTTGATAGATATTGCCAATTGCTTTCCATGAAGTTTGGACTCATTTACACCCAGCAGCAATTTAATTCCTGGTTCACTATATACTTGCCATCACTGTACCTCATCAAACTTTTTGAACTTTGCTAATCTGGTGGGTGAAAAATGGAATTTCAGTAGAGTTCAGCATTTTAAAATTACTCTTTATTGAAGATCTTTTCATATTTTTAGGAGACATTTGTATTTATTCTTCAGTGACTAATCTGCTTCTAAACTTTGATTGCTTTTTGTTGGTCTTTTCTTATTGATAGTTAGAAGCTCCTGGTATTAGAGAAATTAGACTTTTTTTTGACATGAATTGCAAATATTATTCTCAGTTTGTTTTGGGCATTTTCTTTCTTTCTTTTTTTTCCTTAACTATTACCTCTCTGATCACTAGACAGACTGCAGATTAAAAGCTTTAACCCTACTATGGACAAATACATATAAGGAAATATATTCTGAAAGTTTTCAGATTAACTAAATTTTCAGTGGCCCACATGTTTAACCACCCACATCCATAAAATCTCAGTTGTGTTGTGTTATAACGTAAGTTTCCGTACTGAGTTTTAAAAAGTTTTGTTTTAAGGTTACTTATTTATTTAATTCTAACTTGGATTACAGTCTTTTCTAAAGAATGATGATTAGATCCAAAATTAGTTCCTTACCACCATAGATATGGTGTCTTAAAAGCATTTTCCACAAACCATTTTGTATCACATCACATAATAAATAAGTATATCTAGTGTTTTTATCTCTCTGCTTCTTGTGAGTATGCAGCCTATTCCAAGAATGCCACTTTTCTTTTTATAAAAAAATTACTTAATGACCCCTTCACTCATTTCACCCATTCCCCATCCCCTGTTCCTGCTCTTGCAGCCACCAATCTGTTCTTTGCATTTATGAGTTTGTTTTTTGTGGGGTTTTTTTGTTTGTTTGTTTTGTTTTTGGATTACACATATACAAGAAATCATATGGTATTTCTATTTTCTGAATGACTTCTTTCACTTAGTATAATGCCTTCAAGGTTCATACATGTTGTTGCAAATGGCAAGATTTCCTTCTTTTTTATGGCTGAGTAATATTCCATTGTGTGCACGTGTGTGTGTGTGCGCATGCGCACGCATGTGTGATGTGTGTGTGTGTATATATATATTTTATATATCACATTTTATTTATCCAGTTATCCATTTGATGGACACTTAGGTTATCTTGGCTATTGTAAGTAATGCTGCAATAAACACAAGGGTACATATATCTTTTTGAGTTAGTCTTTTCATTTTCTTCAGATAAATACCCAGAAGTGGAATTGCTGGATCATACAGTAGATCTATTTTTAATTTTTTAAGGAAACTTCATACAGTTTTCCACTGCAGCTGCACCAATTTACTTTCCCATCAGTAGTGCACAAGAGTCCCTTTTTCTCCACATTCTCACCAACATGTTATTTATTGTCTCTTTGATATAATATCCATTCTAACAGGTGTGAGGTGATATCGCATTGTGGTTTTGATTTGCATCTCCCTGATGATTAATGATGAACATGTTTTCATGTGCCTGTTGGCCATCTGTATGTCTTCTTTGGAAAAATGTCTTTTCACATCTTCTGCTCTTTAAAAAATTGTTTTTCCTATAAAGTTGTATGAGTTCTTTATATATTTTGGATATTAACCCCTTATCGGATATATGAATTGCAAATACATTCATTTGTTCAGTAGGTTGCCTTTTCATTTTGTTGGTGGTTTCCTTTGCCGTGCCAAAGCTCTTTAGCTTGATGTAGTCCCCCTTGTTTGTTTCTGCTTTGGTTGCTTTAGCTTTTGGTGTCAGATTCAGAAAATCATCATCCAAACCTGTGTCAAGGAGCTTACCGACTATGTTTTCTTTTACAAGTTTTATGGATACAGGTCTTAGGTTCAAGTTTTTAATCCATTTCCAGTTAATTTTTGTGTATAATGTAAGATAGTGGTCCAGTTACATTCCTTTGCATGTGGCTGTCCAGTTTCCCCAACACAGTTTGTTAAAGAGACTGTCCTTTCCCCATTGTGTACATGAATTGCAAATAATATTTCCAGTTTGTTTTTAGCATTTTGACTTGATTTAATATATATATATACACATATTTTTTTTACCATATAGAAATATTCTATTGCTATTTCATCAAATTTTGTGGTTATTTTTGTTGTTTTATTTCTAATTTTTTATTTTCTTTTTCATTTAGTATATCTAGTTTAAAAAATCCATGTGCATGATTATTAGAATTAAGCTAAATTTACATACTAATTTAGGAAAAATCCAAGTTGATACTTTTGCCTTTCTATCAAAGAGCATGGTATATCTTTCTTTTTTTTTTTTTTAAACCTAGTTTTTATTTTTAAACTAAAGATGTTTGATTCTACTTCTCAGGACAAATTTGTATTTAGGAAATAGGAAAAAGTGTAATTTGAATCCCCCCCCACCAACTCTTTTTTGTTTATGATCTTTAGATTTGGTCAAAATATTTTCCTCAAGTCACTCACCAATTTTGTAACACATTAATGGAAAAAAATTAAGTTTACTGTCATGAAGTCTCATGAATACTTGGTGCTGGAAGTCTGAGAGGGTAGATGAGTCCTTGCAATGCCAAGTCTACTTTTTTGTACTGAGAGACTTGGCTGGGAAACATCAACTATAAATACTAATTAAACAGTCCTTGCGATATCACAGCAGAGTTTTGCAAGTTCTGCTGGTGTGTCCTGTGGCTGTATTTCCCAAAGTTTAATATACCTTGTTGTGGCCTTGAGACTTCAACAGCAATGCCAGGTCATCCAGTTCAGGTAACACCATGGCGGTCAGCATATTAACATTTCATAATCAGCCTCAATTTCATGCCAACATTCAAAAAGGACAACCTAAACAAATACTTATTTACTTGTTTAAATCTTGTCTTAAATTCTGCAAACGAATCCTGAACCTTTTTGAAGTCAGCTTGGTGAGTAATAAAAATATTCTTATTGGTGTTGGGCATGCGCTGTAATCACAGTGTCATTGTTTTGGGAAGTACGGAGATTATGGCTAAATAATCCTTTCAGTTTGTAAGGAGCCACTGTGTAATCTTATGAAATAGTTCTGCCATCTTCACATGCTCTGGCTTGCCATTAAGTAAAGAACTTCCTCTCACACCTAACCAAACTTTCTGGATTCCTCACTGCTCTAAGTTTTAGAGTGCCTGTTTCTCAGAGATGTACTTGTTTCAGTCGAAATTCTTCCTATTTGTACCACATGTGCCGACACCTCTGTTCTAGAGATCAGCACTTTTTCTTTTAAAAAAGTATGTTTAATTGATCATACTTTGGGGACAAATGGAAAATTTGAGGTTAGTAGTACATTAACCTTATTAATTTGTGCAGATATTTTGGGTAAGATTTATTATTTATTTGTTTTAATTATTTATTTATTTTTGGCTGCATTGGCTCTTAGTTGCGGCACGTGGGATCTTCACTGAGGCCTGTGGGATCTTTCGTTGGGACGCGTGGGCTCTTCGTTGTGGTGTGCGGGCTTCTCTCTAGTTGTGGTGCACGGGTTCCAGAGCGTGTGGGCTCTGTAGTTTGTGGCACGTGGGCTCTCTAGTTGAGGTGTGTGAGCTCAGTAGTTGAGGCACTGCAGGCTTAGTTACCCCGTGATGTGTGGGGTCTTAGTTCCCTGACCAGGGATCAAACCTGCATCCCTTGCATTGCAAGGCAGATTCTTTACCACTGGACCACCAGGGAAGCCCCTTGTGCAGATATTTAATTTGGGAAAAACCTCCTGAAATATACTTGCTACCTTTTAACATTTTGCTATATTGCTGCACAAGGTCCAATCAGGACCCATTGGAAGTAAACCTGAATTTCAAAACCAGATAGAAGGAGGGCACTGACTGCTTTTTATTTATTTGATGCTGCACAACTTTCAGGAACTCATCCCACTATCTGCCCATTAACTTGGCCAACTTTAAGTGTTTTTCTTGTTGTTTGTTTGTTTTGATTTGATTGGTTTTGTTTTTTGGTCCTCTAGGAAGAATCAGAAAGAAGGAGTGATTGATTGTTTTGGTGACTAGGTCCAAGTCCAAAATAAAACAGGGTTATGGGATAGAGAGGGACTAGGGGATAATGATAACTTTAGGTAGCATGTTCAGGGAAACATAGTGAGCAGAGACACGGGCTCCTGAGGGAGTTAGCCACATGAAGACATGAAGAAAAAGCTTCCCAGGCAGAGGAATAGCTAGGGCAAGCCCCGAAGGTAAAGTCAAGCTTAGTGTATTCAAATGGAAGGTGGCAGTCTCAGGACAGACATCAACTCTTAGCAACAACGTTAATGTCCTTGCTAACCATTGGTGATGGCCACTTCTGTGAGCTACAGTGATGTAGCCACCATTTTTGGCCTCAGCAGTGACAGAGCTGTCACTATAGAACAGGAGAGAAAGAAAATTGTGGATGGCAAATTGTAGCCAAGAAGGCCCTTCTTGGGGACTTTTCATTTGTTGAGGAATTTACCATGGGTTGCACTTTCTCAATTGGCATAGAATTGGAGAATACTCTTCTCATGACCCTATTTTTATCTCCAGGATGTGTTCTCTGGAAAGCTGGGGGTTATATAAGAAAGAGTCATTTAAAGAGGACTTCTGTATTTGTTGGAAAACCATTGTCAAGAACATTAGCTATTGAGCCACACAGTATAAAATCCTAGATGATATTAATAATACTATTTTAGTCAAGAAATTGATGTGCTTCCACTTCTACATTCAAAGGGTCAACATAGGTGATTGTGTTTCTTATTTTATCCCTACCTCTCAGGATGATCACAGATAAATTTCACTCTCAATTATGTTTTTAGAATATTTGCTTTCTCCTCAATACTTAAGTTTTTATTTTATAATTTCATTTCTTAATCAGTGTTAAGATGTTAAGATGTCTTTTTCTGTTGGGTTCTTCCAAGCTTTTTTATTTTTGAGAAAGATGAGGGACTTAAATAAAACATTTTATGGTAACACAATATTGTATTATAAGTGTCCTAAGTATTTTCTATACTGTGCATTATGGCACAAGGATTTTTCTACATGTCACTAACCTTTTACTTTGAAATACTTCTCATTCTTGAATAGGAAAAAAGAGAAATTCAGATGATTAGATTGAGTTCTTCTTTGTCTTTTGCCCTTTTTTTTCAAATAGAAAGGTTTGGGACACTGGCCATTTTGAGAACTGAGTGCTTTTAGAAAAATTATACAGCCTAGGTGAGGTTAGACGTGTTTTTGGAATGAGAAACTTGTTGACTGAGTAGAAAGAGTTGAAAGGAAGTTCTGAACTAGAAATATGAGCCTATGCCCTCCAAATACTTCCTCTAATATATTTAGAATAAAAATTTCTTTAATGTGATATTGAGTTCTATTTTTTCCAAACCATTCTTTTCTTTTAAAAACTTCCTGGTATAGCATGTGACATTGTTTTTCCTAAATGTAGCATCTGTTACCTCTGATATTATTCATGGATGAATAACCAGTAAACTTGATGGCATAGAAAAAAATTACTATTAAAATTTCAGATGTGCTAAGATGAAATTACTAAATAAGTAATAGGAGGGATCCACCTTGTATTATGTCACTATTTAAAGAAATCTTCACAGATGGGATGACCTTACTTGTTGACTTTGTACTTGAACTTATTGGTTTTGATTTGAGACTCAGGGGAGGATTTATTTTCCTTATTGGGAAAATCTTAGAGCACAGTCTTGTGATAGTTCCTAAATAACAGTTTCAATAATTTCTACAGTATGAATAACTCGTTGAGAATATGTATTTTTCTTTCTCTAAGTCAATTTTTACACTGAAATAATAAATTTTCTTTTTCCAGTTCAGTAAATCTCAAACAGACAATGTTATACTATATAACCTGTTAACTTATCAATGGAAAGCTCCAGATCTAAGTTGCTAGTTTGTATTTGTAATGAATGTGCTTAATATGGGATTATTGCATAAACAAATTAATGAACAAAAGAAATAATCCCCCTTCAAGTTCTGACCCTTTTGGGCCTGGTTCTATGTCTCTGTTTGTTACAAATTAGAAAATCACCGGCATCTCAGGAATATTTCCCCCACGGTCTGAAGCACAGTTGACCAATGACATATGCTACAGATGGTAGATGCTGTAGATCTGGTGTGGGCATTCTGTCTCTGGCCAGCTTCGTATGTATGCTAAAAATGTCTGAAGTGATCTGAGATAGGTTTCACACTGAGTCTTGCCTTGTACAAACTTAGTCTAAACTTGACAGATTTCTTTGGAGTGTTGCTATATAAAATGGTGACATACTATAAGTCACCTAGAGCCACAAGCCTCCTCAATTATACAGGTATTAAACATCTGAAGATAACTTTTGAGAACTTTGTAGTGTATTTATTCTCAATGTTATAAAAGCTGGCACTGTATACAAATGAACCAATTTGTGCATGTCTACAAGAAATGTTGTATCAGTTTCACTTGAGGTAGAATTCTCTTGAAAACCAATAAGTAGTATTCTTTTTGAACATTATGTTTGTTATGATTAGAAAGTTACATGTTCTGCTCAGATTCACTAATCAAACTTCAGAAGCCTTGAGTGTTTCCTGGAGGTAACCCTGAGCCACAAACCTATGTTATGATCCACCCCATTTTAGAATATGCTCCATCTTAGAACACAGTACTCTGTCAACATTTTTTTCAACTTGATTTATAGAAATTTCCTTGTTTTTCAGATTAGAGCCTTTCTAAATGATCAGTTGATCTAAATGATCAACTGACCATTTTAATAGGTGGAAGGTAGTCATGGTTGCCAACTGAGAGGCTTTTACAGATGGAATCAGCTCCCAATTTATTTACTGACCCAATGGCACAGTGGACTCCACAGATCAGTTTCAGTATTTTGGAAGGCTTTTGTGATTTAGGACATTGCTGTGTTCACCAAAGCAGAATTTGAAAAATTTACACTAAAATATACATTTCAGAGTTCATCTGCCATCCGAATGAAATCCATTAATGATGTTAATACATTAACATCAATAGCTCTGATTTCTCTTCTGTAAAATGAGGAAGTTAGACTGAATGAGTTCCCAAGTCTATGTGAGTTCTAAAATTCAAGATTTTTAAATATAATATAGCTGCCATTGCAATCTTAAAATTTATAAGATATAGTAGACTCTTGATGTTCAGGAGGGTTGTGTTCTAAGATCTTCATGAATTCCCCAATTCTTGGATATGGAAAAACATCACATTTCCTAAGTATAGCTTCATGACGCAAGTTAACCATCTCTCCAATATTAGCTGAAATTTTATCTCTCACTTAATGGACATCAAAAAAAGTTGAGTGTGCATGATGACTGGTAGAGAAAAAGAAAGATTTATTCAGATAGGAGTGCTGGACTATTTCCTAGATCTCAAATCTGGCTTTACATCGCTTTGATCTTGGGAACTGAAAAAAAAATACTGGTGCTCAGGCTTTATCTTAGATCCATTGATTCAGAATCTGACTGGTAGGTAAGTACCCAGATAGCTTTAGTTTTAAAAAGCTGTGATTCTGAGACATAGCCAGATTTGGGAAACACACATAGGTCTAGCTAAGAGATTTGCTTGAAATTACCAGCCTTGTTATTTGGTGCCTTGGGAAAAATACATGTCACTGATTTGAGTTATTCTCTAAGAGTTTATACGTCATGTATTTAATCCTTGAATGCCAAAATTCTACAGTCAGGATTCACAGTACCAGGTGGTAGGAATCTTGTATTCTGTTTGGGGTAGATCACATCTTTAGGGATGTTAAGTTTCAGGCTGCATGCTTTCCAAGAGAACACTGACCTTTTGAATGTGCCATCTGGTACCTCCACTCCATGCTACTCTATTTCAGGAGAAATGTGTCAGCACCTTTAGGTGGCAAGTTAGTTAGATTATTAACAAGTAATACGATTCTTACATTATCATTCTTGCCTTATTGAGAATCAAATCCATTTTAATTCTTGTGGGTAAATATATTCAATTGTGGGTAAAATATACATTTTTATTCCTGACCTCATTTGATATATTATGTTTACTGTTTAGCTGACTTTTGCATGACTGATCCAATATCTATACCATTTTGGAGGGCTATTATTTGCTTTCACATTAGAACATAAATTATCCCAATAACCAAGAATAGATACAATAAAAAAGACTGGGCTTATCACTCTAAAATACAAATATTTAATAAAATTCTAAGGGCTTGTTTCCTTTTTGGGAGGTAAGTGCTAATTTCGAATTAGCATTATATTATGAAAAGAGTAAGTGGCTTGTGCCAGCCTAACATCTAAAAGAAGGCCCAGCCCACAGTAGAGGCTCGATAATAATTTATCGAATAATTTAATATGTTTGATTTGAGTTTTGACAATGAACACTGTTTTGAAAGTATATTTAAAAATTTCATTTGTGTTCATTCAACAATTTTTTGGGATGATTTACCTGAATGACTCGGGGTGCATCCGGCCTCAGGGACTTCAGAGACTAAAACAATGTTAGGTCTGCTATCCCCGCTCTACTTCTCTCTGCTTGTTGGCCACATTCTCCCTATTTCAGATGTGCTTCCTTCATGTGGTTGAGAGCAGGAGGTCATGGCCACAGGCTGCTTTAAGTTAGTGACCCCCCCACTCCTTGGGAAGAGGGAGCTCCTTCCTGTGCAGGGACCACACAGGTCCCTGCTTGGGTCACATGCCCACCTCTGTGACTAAGGGCATGTGTGATACCCATGACTGATGAACTGGGATTAGAAGTTGGAGCCACACAGAGTGGGGAGCAGGGGGAGAGTGCAGTAGTTCCTCAAAGAAGCAGGAGTGTTGCTACAAGAACGTTGAAAATGAGACCAGGCAGATGAAAGAAATAGGTATCTGCAACACATCTTCCTGTTCACTGGGGTCCGAGCTAGAGGGTGGTCTTCCTGCTTTGAGTGCACTCAGTGAAGTGGAGAGAAAGACATGTAAACTGACAAATAGCAGTTCGAAGGGGAGGTGTCTAGAGGGGAAGGTTCAAGGTGCCGTGGCCCAGAGAAGCCTGCTTATCTTGGGGAAGACAGGAATCCCTTCTCAGAGAGGATGTCATAAAGAGTGAATTGGAGTTGGCAGGGAGGGTGTGTGTAGCACTCAGTAAATATTTGTTGGGTGAATGGATGAAAGAAGGTTGAGATAGCATTTGAGGCAGAGTGATCAGCTTATATAGAGGCCCAGGCTGTGAATGGTTGTCGTATTTGGGGAGTGGTGAGAAAGACATCGTGTCTGTCCTTTCAAATGAGAGGTATTTAGAAGAGAAGGTAGCGGGAGGAACTGAGTCTTGAGAGCTCAGCAGGTCCTTTCATTTATTCAACAAGTATTTTTTGATATGGCAAATACATGCCAGGCACAGATAATAAAAATAAAAAGAATAAATCTAAAACAATTAAATTTTGTTTGGTATGTGAGAATGAAGAGTCATGTGATCAGATTTGAGTTTTAGAAAGAAAATTCTGGCAGCAATGTATAAATGTGTCTTTCCAAGGTAAAGGAAGATATTTATTCATTTATGCATTCATTTTTACCATTTATATTCCACTCTAGCATGCCTACGTCTCTGAGTCTTTTGACCCCTTCTTTACTATTAACCATGATAGTTGTGGCATTTCTACTCATTTAGTGAGTGCTATCACTTTCTCCAAGCTTCCCAGAGCCGTCCTAACAATGTATGAGTATTATCTCCCTGGATCCTTGCCGGTATGTGAAGTTGTGTATCACAGAAGAGTGCTGCCATCCTAGAAACTCTTTCTAGTCCAGTTGTATGTTCTGCTCCTATTGATGTGGTACTTGGAATTCCATCTTGTACTCCTCCAGTTTCTGCTCGTACATCTTTGGGCCCTGAGGCAATATTAAGGTATAATCTCTTTGCTTTGTTAGCAGATCCAATACTTCTTCAGCAGGATTTTATTTTGACTTAGTCCTAGTTATTGTCTGGTGGCCAGGAAGTGGGAGTAGATCAAGAATGCTGTGTGTGTGTGTGTGTGTGTGTGTGTGTGTGTGTGTGTGTGTGTGTGTGAGTGTGTGTGTGTGTGTGAGAGATCTTGTAAGGCAGAAGTTCCTTCATCATTTTTAAGAAAGGGAGGTCTGTCACTAGTGATGACATATTTAAAATCGTTTACAAATCAAATGGAGTAACTGTGGCTCAGGCATCCAAAATGGAGCCGAGTGGCCATTATGGGTGTGGTTTCAGACATGTTTCTGCATCACTGAGAACTTGAATTTTCTGAACTGTATCAGAGTCAAGGATACCACCAGCTGTTCTCAAAACAGTTATCTGCTACCAGCTCCTAGCTGCAACCTTATGGTCTTGAGGTCTCCCCTTGTCACTATGTGACCAATCCTTGTTTAACAAGCACCCTTACTTCTTGCCAGCTCCAATCCTAATTCTTGACAAACAAGAATTTGTTTGTCAAGAATTTGTGCAGTTTTGCAGTTTTTGCCTAGATAAGCCTCCTCTGCTTTGTAGTCCAGTGGAACACAATTCGAATGCTTCTCGAATCTCTGTCTCCCTGGCTAGAGCCCTCAACTTGGCTCGAACAAAACTCTCTTCTATTCCTCATCATAGATTGTTTAGTGACTAGTTGCATTGACACTAGCCTTTAACAGGGAGGAGTGGACCACTTCTGCAGGCCCAGAAGGCTCAGGAAAATCTTAGGATTTAAGATTTTTTTTAATGTATCCACTCAGATATCTTCACCCCATATCTTACGTTCCCACTACTTCAGAATCAGACCCCTGACCTTGGAGTCATGAATGGGTCAAGATTGAGAATACAACCTCTCCTGGAGCTCTGCTGTTCTTAAAGTAATTCTGGGGTTGGATCCTAAATTTTTCTTGCCTTCTGGTTGTAAAAGATGAGAGTCTCTTTGTGTACAGCTTAAGGAGTTCCCTGGCGTGAACAGTTATACTTTAATTGGTGACAGTCACTCTCAGGAGTTTATGGTCTTTCCCCAAAGCATCTATTGATCCCAGCAACATGCATCCAAATGTCTGATATGTGGCATCAGCGCATGCATTCCCTGGCATGGTACGGAGGCCCAGATCTCCACTTGGGAAAGTTTTAACAATTGAACTGCTACCTGTGGGAGGGGCTTTCTGTGCTCTCCCTTCTCCCAGTGAGGCAGTCCTTATGTCCAGCAGGCCAACTGTTCATCCTTATACAAAATCCCTTCCCGGATAGGACTGTATTTATAGTCCTTAAATATACAGGACAATATTTAAGCAACAGACCTTTCATGATTTTGAAGACTTTTGAGAGAGGAAGCATAAAGTCTGGATTACTGGTAGCATTTCTTCCACATGCAGTATTTACTTTTGCTAAGTCATTTTGTGACCTTGTTATTTCTAACAAAGCCTGAATTATTATAAAAAAGAACAAAAAGCTTACTTTATAGAATTCCTTCCCTGTTACAAATAATTTTGTATATTCTTTCATATTTTTACAAACATTTTCTTATTTTTGTCATTGCCCACTTTTAAAGACAGGACACCGAGGCTTTTAGAAATGACTTATCAGAGTCCACACTTATTGCTTCCTAGAGCGTTTGACCTTTCCAAATACTACAAGACTTTGGATTTGTTGATGGTCTTTTGCAGCCAGATAATTTAGCAGTGTATCTATAATTCAGGAACAGAAGGAGGAGTGGGGAGAGTGGAGGAGAGAATGTGAAACTTTCTGAAATAAATCCAATTACATGGCATAAAAGAAGAGAAGCCTCATTTTGCCTTGGGCAGCAAAATACCTTGGACCCACGCTGGATATAGGAAGGGGGAAAAAGACCAAAGGGATGTGAAGAATTCAAGAGATTTACCCTGGGGTAGGGAAGTGATCCTGATGAAATGGCACCTGAAAACCACATTTGTTCTGGGAGGCTGAGACCAGGAAAGATGTAGACGTTTTCTTGGAAAACGTTCCGACAAGGAGTCAGGGAGATGATTGAGGGGGCTGGAGGGACTGACTTAAGAGGACACGTAAGGGAATTAAATAGGTTCATCTGGGCTTAGCGACAGCAAAGATAGGCTTTGATAACCCTCTGCAATTATTGGGATGTATAAATACCAAGGAAGGTAACGTGCTGCTTGGGGTGGAACAAAAGAGTATAATTACCTGAAAATTAAAGGCAACGAAAAGAAACCTGAATATGAAACAATTCATGTTTACAAGAGTGTTCATGGCAGATCTGTTATAAACTTTGCGGCTTTAAAGGACCAATGTACCAGAGAGAGAAACTGTAGAACCTAGTTTATTACCTCAAAAAAGAATCTGGTTTTAATGCTATAAATTGTATTGAACCTGAATTTAACTATTATCTAAAAGAAAAAAAGAAAACACTACAGGAGTGCACTAAGCAGATGACGTGGTTATTTAGCTGGGTGCCAAAGACGCCCCTTTTGCCATTTATTCCTGACCTGTAGAGTGACCCTAGGTGACGAGAAGACACTGGATGTTCTCTCCAGCAGGGAGGTTCAGTGACCTAAGGAATGGTTGACAACCAGAGACCCCTGGAATGGTCAGCAACAGGGCAGTGGTTGCGCAGGGCTGTGGTTTCTTCTATGTGCCATGAAGAAGGAACTATGCCTTGTCAAACCATCTTGTGTCCTTGATGGTAACGTTTAACCTTCACTTTCAGATTCTGTCCTTGACATCTGCTATTTTGAAGTGCAGTCTTTACCTCTTTGTGCATTGTATGCTGTTTTTGATAAGCTGGTTAGAAAATTCTCATATTTTTTGAGTATTTGCATTTCTTAACTATTACTTATAAAGTATTTTGAGATGGTGTATAGAATTCCTGATACATGCTTATTTTCACCTACACCCATTAGGGGTTGATTTGCTTTTGAGAGGAATTTGAGTCCAACCATGCTTCTCAAACTCTTTGTGGTGAAGGATAAGTTTCTTTAACCCTCAAATTTTTGTGGGCTGATATACTTTTTAGAATACAGTGAAATTAATTATGAGAAATGAAATGAAAACTCCCAGGACAGAGATCAGCTCTGTGCTCTGTGACCGCCTGGAGGGGTGGGATAGGGAGGGTGGGAGGGAGGGAGACGCAAGCGGGAAGAGATATGGGAACATATGTATATATATAACTGATTCATTTTGTTGTGAAGCAGAAACTAACACACCATTGTAAAGCAATTATACTCCAATAAAGATGTTAAAAAAAAAAAAGAAAACTCCCAGGACATAAAGTACAAACCCTAATTTATTTTTTAGATTCAACAGACAGAATGTGCTTTGTAAATTGCTATAAAGGTTTCTAAACACTCTCAGTTCTGTGTTCCACAGAAAAGTCTAGGGTTCTACATTTGATTTTTGCCATTTGCTGATCATGGTGCCTATGGCAGCTCATTTACCCACCTAGCGCATGAGTTTTCTTACCCCTGAAACGGATCTAACAGCTCCTGCCATTTCTCTTGGGCCTGGTGAAGGTCATGTGGCAGGAAGGGAGGAACTTGACTTGTAACTAGTGAGGTGCTGATTTCACGTTACAGACCATTGGTTCCTGTGGGATGTGCTTGAGATAGTTTTTATTTGTTCTAGCAAAGAAGTGAATTTTTCATTGAGTTAAATCTTTTACAGTTAAGGAATTTCCTTAAATTCCAAACTACTTAATTTTGAATGTTTTTCTTTAAGGAATATTTTTTTTACATTTAACTGGGCAGTCAAATCTTAAAGCCAGGGAGCCATTGGTGTAGGTCTCAAGACGTTATGTGTGTCAGGATAAAGTACAGGATTTTTTAAGTCATACACATTAGCCCCTTGCCCCAGATTCTGACACACCTCCTTCTCCCCAGGTGGGATATAATTTTTCAAAGTTCGTATGTTATGCCTCTTCCTTAAGGTTTTTGTAAGTGTCTTATAGGTACACATTAAAACAACAGAAGGGAGGAGGGATGGGGCAGGGTTCTTTAATAGAATTCAGTATCTTAGTAGGAGACGCATCACATTTTTGTGGTCAGTCTTCCCATTCAGCAGGAATGTGAAGGACCTGATATGGCAGTTTTTCATGATTGCAGGTCTGAGGCACAAACATAGGATTAAAGTGGAAAGACTAGTTTGTAGCAGCGTTGTTCACAAAAGCCAAACGGTGGAAGCAGCCCAAGTGTCCAACGATAGATGAATGGATAAATGTGATACATGCTACAACTGAATATTATTCAGCCTTAAAAAGGAAGGAAAATCTGACACATATGCAACATGGATGAACACTGAGGACATAATGCTAAGTGAGATAAGCCCGACACAAAAAGACAAATACTGTATGATTCTACTTATATGAAACACCTAGAGAAGTCAAATTAATGGATATAGAGAGTAGAATGGTGTTTGTCAGGGGCTGGGGGAGGGAGTTGTTGTTTAGTGGGTATAGAAATAGATTCAGTTTTCTGCAAGATTAAAAGAGTTCTGGAGATTGGTTGTATGTCAGTGTGACTATACTTAATACTACTGAACTGCACATTTAAAAATGTACAGTTTATGTTATGCATATTTTACCACAATTTAAAAAAAAGAATATAATAAAAAATCCTAGGAAATTAAAAATTCCTGTGGTTTCCAAATCTTTTTTCTTTAATTTATGACCTTGCATAATCCACTGAATGATTTTTGAACTGTAATAACCTTGGTATTAGGACATCAGGAATATAATTTATACAGTTAGAAATATTATCTCTCCAAATGACCCTCTGCCCATCATCAAGACTGTGTAAAGAGGGTTGTGGAAAGGCTAAAAAAGGCTGCTGGAACTTATCCGTTTGCTGGAACACATAATGCGTATATCACTTTTCTCTGATCTTGGCCGTGGTAGGGTACAGATCTCATTAAGTTTTTCACTATCCTTTCCTCAGTGTGTTTTCTTCACGGGTTTTCATTTCTGTCAGTCAGTGTCACCTGGCACTTCCGGTCTCATCCCTGCTTGACAAGGTTAAGCCAGGTGATGATCTGCAGTTCTGTTCAGCTTTATTTTCCATAGATTTCTCCTGATAACCGTAGCATGAACTCTAGAGTATGTGTTAGGAACTGAAAAGAAGCCAAAAGCTTTTTATTAGCATTTGTATTCCTCCATTCAGTAATTTTCTGAGGGACAAAAAGTGCCAATGTCCTCTATGAAAAAATATAGTTGGGAGAAAAGCATTTTTTTCTCTTTTGCCCTACATTAAATAAAATTCAAAGTGTAATCTTACTGATGACATCTGCCTTTTATGCTGTCTCCAAATCAATGTTTTTACTGTTTCCCTTTATCCACATTTTAGAATATAATTAAATATTCTGCTGTAGGGAATTGCTGCGGTTAATTTGATCGTTAAGCTTCAGTAGACATTCTGGGAGTATTTGCATCTGCATCAGGTGTTAAAATAAAGATAGATAATGATTGCTTTTACTCAATTATTTTGTGTTGGGTAGACATAAATATGACCAGTGTATATCTTGATTAAGCTCAGATCATAACGGAAAAATAAATGTAAATCCTCTGTGCTAATTATGGCCCTTCCTTTTCTACTGCACAGAGGATGATGTTGGTTAAGTGTTATCTCCTTTCAGAGCATTGTTAACCAACTCATTTGTCCAACTCAGCTGATACATTATTTTCTCGGTATTTGGAGACCGACATACTAAAAGACCACAGGGAACTTTATTTTGCTATTTTCAATAACTGGAGCAGATTATGAGTAGTTCCCTTAAACCAAAGTCCAAAGCTTTCTAACAGTTTGTAGGACCCATACCTTATCCTGAGTTAAGAGGTTCTGAAAATAAAGCAGCTTTCCAGAACTCATATTTGGGAACAGTTAGCAGGATAAGGATACCACCTGCACGTCGTAAAGTCCGTTCTGGCCATGAAACAAGATGGCAATTCCTGCTAAGCTCTAGGGATGGAGTGAGGAGAGAGAGATCACTGACATGGAGGGGATGGAGGGGAGAAAGTGAAAACTGAGGATGGGCCTGTGTGAAGCCCAGTCCTTTCCCATAAGTTCACACATCAAGGACAGACTTGGGTCCGGCTCTAGGGAGGGGTCAGTATGGACATTCTTCTCTGCCAGGGAGAGTTAAAGGTACATTCTGATAGTTCCTTTTCAGTGATGGCAATGCTCTGTATGAAAAGACAGTCGCATTATGAATTTGCGTTTCCTATCAACGAAAGGGCCACCAGAGAATTGAGGCCACAGAAACACAGACTGAATTCTGCAGGAACCAGCTGGAATTGAGAGCTAGGGTTCTTCCTCCAAAGAGAGCTTTGAGCAAGAACTAGGATCTGGCTACCTGAAGAAAATGTTTTCAGAGCCCAGTTACAAATGTACCGGGATGCCCGTGCTCACTGATCCAGGGAGGAGGTGGCAGCTGGAATGGGGTTAGGACAGGTAGGACTTGCATGAAGCAACGTGAGGTAAGGTTGAGAAGGGGATGGGCTTGATTTTTCTCCCCTAGTCCTTTCTCCCACCCTGTAGTCAAGTCATTTGACTCCCACCTGCTGGTCTAACCTTACCTGAATTCCAAGGTTTATTTTTGACTTTAAATCAGAGGTCCCTGTAGGACAGGGTTTCTTGACTTGGCAGTAAGTCATTCCTGCTGATTAGGGGGCAGTGATCTTTTAGTTCTGATAACTGAGCTTCACTGTCTCAGTAACTTTCTGGAACTCTGTTGTCTTCTTCTTAGAGCCCCCAAATTTATCCAACAATTACTTATTGAGCACCTACTATCTACCAGGCATAGGGGGTACAGCAGTGAGTAAAACAGATAAAAATCTCTCCCTCCCCGTGATCTCTAACTCAGAGGTTCACCTGTCTGCTGCTGGTGTCCTTATGCTGAAGCTAATTGATCTGTCTTGATTGCAAGCCTCTTCACTTGTGGGTCCTTTATGGCCGCCATTCCATCCAGGTGTTTGATTCCCTCCTTTTAGATTTCCTACATCTAACCGACTGTTCTGCTGCTACTCACCTAGGCTCTGGCTCTCTGACTCTCATTCCAGCACTGGCTTTGCCCCACTCACTCCCCACCCTCACCTCTGTGAGCACACCTGCTTCCAGGTGTGTCTTCCCGAGTCCGCCTCATTCATCCTGGTTAACACGATCCAGGACGTAATGCCAAAAGGATGATCGTTTTCCAAGTGCAGTGTCATGAGAAAGTGTGTGGGCTGGAGACACATCTCGATTCAAATCCAGCTCCACTATTTAGCAAGTAAGCCGAAACAAGTTGCTTAAACTTTCTGAGTCTGTTTCATTATATGTGAGTTGCTCAAAATCAGGGTATTTGAGAGGTCTAAAAGGGAGACCACACATCACAGAACTCAGTGATGGTTCTGTCTCCTTTGGACAGCCTCTTTGTATCATTTGATAGTGACAATAACCACGGAGAGAAAACAGAGCAGGGGTAGAATTCCTATTCTGCAGATATAAAAACTAAGCCTCAAGAGGGTTGTGAGTTACTCACATCAAATAGTTATTTGTCAGAGGAGGAACTAGTATGAAAAGCCAAGACTTCTAACTCTGTTCAGTGCTTTTTTTCATTAAACAGTACTGCTTTTACCCCCCCCCCCCAATAAATAAATAAATAAAATGAAACAATATAAAACTGCAAAAACAATTCTACCACTACTTATTATATTTTTAAAAATCTTGGTTAAAATGGCTAAATAGCTTGTGATTCTTCTTTGCTTACTGTCAACTTTTTCTTGTTAATCTGAACATAAATGCTATGTGGGAAGGAGTAAGAGTCATTGTTCAATAACCAAAATGTATTTAGTTTTCACCATGTAGCAGGTCCTGAAAGTATTTTAAATGTTGACTCATTTACATTCCTTATCCACATTTTAGGATAATAGAACTGAAATAAAGAGAACTTAACAGGAGTCCATGTTTACAGAGCTAGCAAGTGGTTGATTGTGTTTGACTAAAGTCTGCCTGGCATTGGAGATTAAAACTGCTTATTTTCTTAATTATCTCTTTATATAAATATTGAGTATACTTTTAATTTATTGCTATCTGTCTTAGCATTTTATACTGGTAAGTTAAATATCTGTTTATACTAACTTGGAACGAAGAGCACAGAGCCAGCACAAAGTGAAAAGAGGACTTTGGATTTCCAACTTACTGCTAACAGGAACAAGCTTAGAATTCTACTCTGCTATAACCTTGGGCTATTTTTATGGAAAAGGAAGGATGACTCAGAGGGTAGAACCAAGAGCACAGAGCCAGGAGTTATAGAGAATTATTCCCAGGGAGTAGGACTAGACTGGGCTATAATCAAGAAAGTGGTCCTAGCATGGGCTAGGTGGCAGACAGAAGAGGAAGGGAGGAAAAGAACTGTAAAGGAAACAAGCACATCACTTATTTCATATGATTTTATAGTCTTTGTGCAAGAAAGGATTTTTTAAGACGTTAAACATTCAAACCATACATAGAATAATTGATGAATTACCACATTAAAATGAACAACTTTTGATAACTACAAAGAAAATGAAAAGATGAGCAAAAAGCTGGGAGAAGATATTATGAACATCTACAACTACAAAGGATTGGTACTGTAAATATATAAAGAGTTCCTACTAATAAAGAAGAGAGACATACACAAATTTCCTCAATAGTAAAGTAGGTAAGACATGAACAAACTTGTCTTTTATAGAAAAGGATACTTGACTGGCTGACACACATATGAAAATGTTTACTTTTATTAGTAATCACTAAAATGAAGCATAAAACTCCAATGAAATACCATATAATACTTATCAAACTGGCAAAAATGAAAAGTTAGATAGTACCAAGTGTTGGAAAGGATGTGGATCAATGGAAACCTCATCCACTGCTGGTGGGAGTGTTAACTGGTAGAGTCTCTTTGCAAAAGAGTTTACCTCTATCCAGTAAAGGTAGAATTTGTGTTTAGGACCCTTTGATAAAACTCCTGGAAGAATTCCTGCACGGCAACATTATCAGACATGTACAAGAATGTTCATAGTAGCATGATTCTGAGGAGTTAAGAACCAGAAAAAAACCCCTAAATGTTCACCAACTATAGAATGTATAAATAAATTCTGGTGTATTTGTACTATATAGCAGTATATATAAATGAATGAATGAAAGCTACAATGTCAACATAGATGAATCTTAAAATATATTAAGTGGAAGAAGCAAATCATGTAAGCATGCATACTCCATGATTTTATTTATGTAAAGCTCAAAGCTGACAAAACTAACAAATTGTTTAGTGATCCACATATACAAAGTAAAACTATAAAAGGAAAGGAATGATTAATAAATTCAGGATGGTGATTGTCCTTGGAGGGAAGGGAGAGGTGTTCAAGGAGGGGCACCCAGGAGTCGTGTGCTATATTGGTAACATCTATTTCTCTATATACATTCTATATAAAATGTATACAAAAGAATGTTTTATATACTATTTGGTAGGTAGATTATAAAAACATTTTTTAATGAAAGAAAAATATTGCCTGGAAAATAGCTATTTATTAAAAACCTCTTGCTCTTGTAGCTTTGTGACAAAAGCATAGACTATAGTCTCTCCCTGGTTTGTTACTTAAAATGACCCAGGATTTTTTAAAAGACATTTCACTGTTTAAGAATGGGGTCATGAGTTTTGAAGCTGTTTCTCTGATCAAGAGAAAAAAAAAAGTGAAGATAATAACTTGGCTTTGGTTCCATCCCACACTTAAGTTACTAAAGAACATTAGTCCACACTCGGCCATCTGCCATGCAATGTGCAACCAGGGCAGGGAAAGTAACTTGTGTGAATTCAGAGACTTATCTCTTTGACATTCTGGCCCAGAAAAGAGAAACAGAAATATAGTACTGTCCATTGAGCCAACATTTTCCCACAGTCTGTTTCAAATTTCATAGCTTTTGTTACAAGTAAGTTGATAATATCAGTCCTATTCCCAGTGGGCAAATGTTAATGTCATTTAAATAGAATACGAGGAGGATATTTGATGAACCAAAAAACTTGCTGAAGGTATTGAGACATTGAAAGCGGAGAATGCAAGAAGAAAGCAAAGATTCTTTGCCCCACCATTTTGCAAATTATTTAACCGTGTGCTTGAGGGAGGGAAAGCAAGAGGGTCTGTCTTTAATTATTTTGCTTTACTGTAAGTAGGTGTAACTCTCTCTAGAACACTGATTTTATTTTCTTTCCTCTTTCTCTTTCTCTGTCTTTGCTTTATTCCTTCCAATCTAAAATAATTCCTCTGAATATTCTTAGTTATAAGAATTGGATAGGGACAAAGTCAAGGTTAAAGATTAAGTGGGGTGGTTATAGATTTGTTTTTCCCTTTTGTTTCAAATACTGATCACCGCAGGCTGGGTGTGAGAATAACTTTTTTCACTGCCACTTGCTTCAAGACTTAGAAACAGAATAAGCAAAGTATGTGACCTAAATTGTGGCTTTCCGATAGAAAGACTTTCTGTCAATTATCTTTTGTAAGTATTAAGTCAATGTTAAATGAGTGACAGAACTTGAGGAAACAAGAAAATGGGAATGTAATATGGTCTTTTTTGATGTATGAGGTCCTGTTCTCACAAACACAGACGTGGCTGTGTTTCTTCTATTCATATCTGCGTGCATGTCTGTGCAGCACAAAGTGAAGGCGATATTTGATGAGTATTTAGGATATTTTATGCACTACTAATTTGAATGCTTGGACTTACTACTTTTTGTTTGGTCGTGTGAGAGGATAAAAACATCCATGTTCTAAATTCTAAAATGTCATTCTGTGGTTTGGAAATAAGATTTTTTACGGTATTTCAGTTATAGGTAGTAAAATAAATAATTCTGCATGGTTGCTAAAAGGAATAGCAAATGCATTGTATCAATTATTTTTTAAAAGACCTCTACTCATGCCAAACAAAGAGTCACAGTAATTCTACTTTTCTTCTTGTAGAAAACAATTGGGATAGATTGAAATTTCCTAGGAATTTTTGACTGCAAAACAAGTTTCCATATGAAACCTGATTGATTCTCCAAAACCATATTCTAATTAGAAGAAATGGAATTTAAGAGATTGAAAAATGATTATCAACATGGGATGATACATCAGCAAAAATAGTTTCTATTGGCTTGAAAATTTTACCAATCAGAATGTATTTCCAAAAAAAAAAAAGAATGTATTTCCAGAAAACTATTAAAATATGCAAATTACTTTGGGCAAATAAGACATTAATTACAAACATAGATATTAGCATTCCAGCATGAGTTTGTTTCTCAAACTCAGGAGCAAAAGTGAGAGAAAAAAAACGTGAATAAGTGAGCATTCACAATAGGATAAGAGAGAATTAGAATAATTGCAGTGAGAATGAGCCAGCTTGGCACTTTGCTTTTAGATCCTTTGTTACTCTTCTTGCAGGGTTTTCCATTTTAACATGGGATCAAACTTTTAAATTAAAGGGATTAAGCTCTTATTGGGGGGATTTCAGGCTTCACCCAGTGGGTGAGAGAGTTATCTGGGGAAGATATTGAGGCATTTTTCATGTCCCTAAACTCACACAGAGGAGGCAGCTACTTATTCTCTTTCTGAGAGATGATTATAAACTTCAGACTCATTATCTTCGGCAGTTTGTAAACAGGCTCTGAAGGCAGTTTCCAGGAAAGAGTTCTAAGTTGAAACTGGTGGTTAGGGGCTAACTAGCCCCCTGAAGTATACTTTGAAGCACAATACCATATGTTCTGGTATATCTGATAAGAGTCCCATTCAAATATTTCCACCTCTCAGGAAGATTGCCACATGGAAACAAGAATAGGAAGAGTTTTGAAGAAGGAGAAAAAACTGTTTGAGTTTGGCTCTCATGCTTATTAGTTGGGTGACTTTAGTCTCAAAGCCTCTCTAAGCCTCAGTTTCCATACCAGTAAAATGGGAATAAAATCTTTTGTGTGGGGGTGGTCTGACATTTATTAGAAAACATTTCCTGAGCTAACACAGTGGGTCGTAACAGAATTCTGATATTTAAGGAAGAATGAATGACACTGACCGTGTCTTGCTCAGAATAGGCAAACAGTGAATGCAGTATTGGTACCTGTGATGTCAACCCAGACCAATTACTGGGCATCTTCAAATAATTATCAAAAATGGGTTAACAGAGCTTCCCTGGTGGCACAGTGGTTGAGAGTCCACCTGCCGATGCAGGGGACGCAGGTTCGTGCCCCGGTCCGGGAGGATCCCACATGCCGCGGAGCGGCTGGGCCCGTGAGCCATGGCCGCTGGGCCTGCGCGTCCGGAGCCTGCTGCTCTGCAGCGGGAGGCGCCACGATGGTGAGAGGCCTGCGTACCGCAAAAAAAAAAAAAAAAAAAGGGTCAACAAAATTATTTTTCATTGATGTGGTCCTCAACTGAAACAATGTTAAAGAGGAATAGATCCTTCCTCAAGCAAATCCTTAATCCCATTGGCATTATCTGCATATCTGATGCTTATTGGTACTTTATATTAATATCATAAAATTGATGCCATTTTTATTCCCTGAATTGGGATTTTTGTAATTGCTTTTCTAACAGTGAAGCCTGTATATAATTCCATGCTACCTTAATTAAGAACCATGGGTGTGTCCAAGAACACTGCATGTGAGGCCATCATTGATATTTGTTTATTTTCACACCTAGCTCCTGGCATGGGTCAGCATGGTTTGTCAAGGCTGGTCCTTGCATCAGTGCTGAGGTGTTGCCCCCTCAGCCCAGAGCTACTGTATGCAGGTTGGTTGCCCCTTATCCTCTCTGGTCACCCACCTAGAGATCAGGTTGCATTAACCCTCTGAATACAAATAGTTGGTTCTTTCTCTTATTGTCATGCGTGATAGCATACTGGGTAGGGTTTAGACATTAGACACCCAATGTCTGTTTAGCTTTCCTGGGTGAAGATGTTCCTCCCCACAACAAGGCAATCAAAATCATTTCTTACTTGCTAAAGCAGAGAAAATCAAAGTACAGTAATTTCCCTACACATACATGAACGAGTCCTGTTCTGAGAGCGCGTTCGTAAGTCCAACAAAGTTAGCCTAGGTACCCAACGAACACAGTCGGCTATATAGTACTGTACTGTAATAGGTTTATAATACTTTTCACACAAATAATACATAAAAAACAAACACAAAAAATAAAGAAAACATTTTTAGTTTCACAGTACAGTACCTTGAAAAGTACAGTAGTACAGTACAACAGCTGGCATACGGGGGCTGGCATCGAGGGAACAGGCAAGAAGAGTTACTGACTGGAGGAGGGAGAGGAGGTGGGAGGTGGCAGAGCTGAAGGATCGTCAGCAACAGGAGACGGAGGGCAAGCTGCAATTTCACTCACGCCTGACGTGGATGGCACAGGTTCTGGCTCCTTGCTGGATTCAATTCTATCGACCTTCTTGAAAAAACGATCTAATGATGTCTGGGTAGTAGCTCTTTTTTTCTCATCATAGATGACACAGTAGCACTGGATTGCATTCTGAACAGCTGTTGCAACCTTTGTGTACCGTTCTACGTTTGGGTCCTGTGCCTCAAAAATAAAGATACTGTACTACTGTACAGTAAAGTACACAAAAGCACAACCACTTGTAGAGGATGTACGCACGTGACAATGTACCCCAGACATGTGAGCTAACTTACGTGATTGGACAGGTGATTGCACGGTCGCATCTTTGAAAGTTTGCAACTTGAAGGTTCAGACACAGAAAGACAAATATCATATGATATTGCTTATACATGGAATCTTAAAAAAAGTGTACAGATGAACTTATTTACAAAACAGAAGTAGAGTCACAGATGTAGAAGAAAACTTACAGTTACCAGGGGATGGGGGGAAGGGATAAATTGAGAGACTGGGATTGATATATACACACTACTGTATATAAAATAGATAACTAATAAGAACCTGCTGTATAGCACAGGGAAGTCTACTCAATACTCTGTAATGGCCTATATGGGAAAGGAATCTAAAAAAAAAGAGTGGATATATGTATATGTATAACTGATTCACTTTGCTGTACACCTGAAACTAACGTAATGTTGTAAATCAACTATACTCCAATAAAAATTTAAAAAATAAAGTTATATCAAAAAAGAAAGATACTACCTTTAGAAACTTGTTGCAAAAGCCAAAGGCTGGAAAAGAGAAACTTAATTCTTCCCTTTCTCTTGGTGCTCAAAGCCATTCCATCAGCAAGTCCTGTCAATCTCCCTCCAAAGTACATCTCAGCTCTGCTCTGAGCTCCATCTGTCTGCCACGATCATATTCCAAGATACCATCCTCTCATCCTTGAGCCACTGAATGCCTCTGTGCCTTCATCTGTTCCCTCTCCCCCTCTGTTCTCCTTAGCACAGGGAGACTAATCTTTTAATACATGTGATCACATCACTTTCCTGTTTAAAAAACCTTTCAGGGGATCCCAAATGTAAACCAAATAGAATCCAAACTCCTCCATGATTGGACCTTGCTACTTCTCCAAACACATCTTTGCTCCTCTCCCCCACCCTGCTTCAGTTCCATGGATTCCCTTCCCCTTCCTTGTTCCTGTCTGTCTCTTTCTTGGTCCAGAGACTCCCACCCACAAATACCACCACTTTTTTCTCACTGCTGACCCAGCATTTCTCAGGTCTTGGCTTAAATGACACCATAGAGAGGCTTTCCTGACAGCCCTGTCCAAGTAGGTTTCCTCCTCCCATGTCTCTACATCTGCCACTTGCATTTCTTATATTTTACCATTTGTTTCCTTTGTAGCACTTATTATCTGAAAGTATACACTTATTTGTTGGTGAATAGACTAACCTCTATAAGGAGAAGCAGCCTGTTTGGTTTGGAAGTGCTTGGCAGATAGTAATGATCCATAATTAATTATCTATGGGATAAAGGCATCAAAGAAACAGAACTCTAGACACAGAGAGGACTAGGGGACTGTGCCAGCAAATAGGCCCAAAACCTGAGGCCTAGAGGAAGAAGCATATTCAGTAAGACAGTATTTCCTAGTGGAAGGAATACTGGATGGAGAATGAGAGGTCTGATTTCAGCTCTTGGCTCTGCCATGCAATAGCTGCATTAATTGAGTGAGTACTTAACCTGCCTATGATTCTGCTACTTCATTTTTATGAAGGGAATAGTAATGCCTCCTCTATGCATGAATTATTGCAAAGATTATATAAGACTGATGCCCATGAAATTGCCACGCAAAGTTAAGTCATTACTCAGATATAGAGGCAAAGAGCCAGTTATAGGAATTGTTTAAGGCGGGGACTTTGTCACGGCAGCTGACCGAAGGCCAAACACGAGTCCTGGTTATAGGACCAGAGCCTGAGTGGCTGCAGGTGTGACTGACCTTGAGTTTCCAGAGCTACTTAATTCAGGATCCTCAGTTTTCATTGTCAGGGTCAGAATTTGTCTGCAGTTTCGCTGAGGATGAAGGTATCTCTGTGGGTCCCAGGGCTCTGGCTATAGGTTTGAGAAGACCTCAGAGGAAGGAATTCCACAACCATCCTCCTGGTCCTTTTTCTCCCCTCCATGTACTCAGGCTCTCCTCATGCCGCTTTCACGCTACCAATATCTTCTCTAAAGAAAGGAGTAGAGAGTCGTTCACGATGTAAATAACTGAACAGCTGGAAGCACGTTTACCTTGTAACAGGTGGTCACAGTCTGAACCTAAATAAAAGACTTTGTAAAATTTCAGGCATTGCCCAATGAATTGGAAGGCATTTGGGAATAATTCGCTTTGTGTGTCTCCTCATCCCTATAGGTTTGTGCTTGCGGCAGAGGGGGCGCTCACTTGTCTCTTAGAATTTGTGTTCCTCCTTCCAAGGTGTAGACGCCATGGAAGTGGCTTCCCAGTAAGGACTGCATGTGAGAGTCCCCTTGACTCTAGTTCCCTTGCCCATGCATGATGTGTGTCGCTTCAACGCCAAGGCATCTAATCAGGGCTGTACCTTCTTCATGCTTCCTGTCCCTTCCCACTGCTGAATGCAGATGATGACATGTTTCTAAGGAACGGGAGAAGGGGAGAGCCATGGCCCGGGCAGAGCCTGGGTCCTTGACTCCTCGTGTGATGGAAAGCTCATTGCTGTCCCAGAACACACACCCTGGACTGCTAGATGAGTGAGAGATAAACTTGTGTTGGGTTGAACCATTGAATTTGCATACTTATTTGTTACAACCACTGGTGTGGTAACTGACACAGAAAGTACATCCTGAGATTAAAATTGAAGACAGGAAGCAATTCTGTTTAATATTCAAATTAGAAGATCTCTAATCATATCATAAGTAAACATTGTATGACAAATTATTTACTGCCCAAACAGATGTCAGCACCAGTTATGTAATCGAAAGATCACCGATGGGGGTTAATAACTTCCCAAGATGAAAATACCTATCAGCCTTAGCAGAATAAAATGTGCTAATACATAAATCAGTTTGGAGACTTTTTTCTCCATCTCCTAAGAAGGTGACCAAACTGCCGAAGTTGAATTACGAAAACCTGTAAAGCAAGTTAAAGGCTTGCTTTGTAATCTTTGTATCCATCAGACAATGATGATTTATTTTTATTTTTGACATTGCATCTTCCTGTCCTTCTTTTCTTTGTCTGCCTTATTGTTTCTAATATTACTTTGAGAGTAAGCCAGAAGGTGGTAAAAGCCTATGTTTCTTCAAGTCACGGAAACAGCTGACATCCTGTCTCTATTAATGAGTAATAGACAGGTGGATATTTACCAGTGGCTCCAGCTGAATTATGACAAGACCCGTCATGAGCTAGGCTGGGAGGCTTGTCTACTGGGTGAGTTAGGCTGGTTCAACAGAACAGCTTCTGGGTTTCTCAGCAAGTGGGGACAGGTTTGTACGTTGCTGGCTGTCTCTAAATAGTCCTAACAGTTGTTTTTGTAAAAGGCCTTACAATTATTCTCTCTGCTGATGTTTGTTCTGTAGAAAATCTCTGTTAGGTCTTGTGTAGGTGAAGCTAAACCATGCAGAGTTTCAAAAAAATCGCCGAGGATTAACACCGGCATTAGAATTCAGTGTTTCTGAGAATTCTACATGTTACTGAGGCCCCTGGCAAGAAACTGGCTTTTTCCCTTGGAAGCTACACTAATAACGGCAGGGCGAAACAGTGAGTCTTCTTGGTGACACACAGAAATCATGCAGCTTGTTAAAGTGTTACCTGGGTGCTTCCCTGGTGATGCAGTGGTTGGGAGTCCACCTGCCAATGCAGGGACACGGGTTCAAGTCTTGGTCTGGGAAGATCCCACATGCCACGGAGCAACTAAGCCCGTGCGCCACAACTACTGAGCCTGCGCTCTAGAGCTCGTGTGCCACAACTACTGGGCCTGCGAGCCACAACTACTGAAGCCCGTGTGCCTGGAGCCAGTGCTCTGCAACAAATGAAGCCACCGCAGTGAGAAGCCCACACACCGCAGCAAGGAGTGGCCCCTATTTGCTGCAACTAGAGAAAGCCTGCGCGCAGCAACGAAGACCCAGCGCAGCCAAAAATAAATAAATGAAAGAAATTAAAAAAAAAAAAGTGTTACCTGGGTGAAATCTGTATATGGTAACCTTAGTTTAGAAAGTATCCAGGGTTTACAGGTATGATTCATTCTTTCATCAAGCTCTTCATCATTGACCAGGTGTGAAGTATTATGCTGTCAGAAAGGCGGTGGACACAGAGTGGTTTGCTGAAGGGGTTGTTCACATCCAGTGTTCTCTTACTTCTGCCTCATCTACCCGAATGCACTACAGTGGAGGGAGGCACTGTATTTGGGAGTTACTCCCTAGGCCACTCTCAGTGTGTTATCAAGCCTGAAGTACATCTCATAAATATATGTCAATAAATATACAATGGAATATATGAACCAAGGAGGCGAGGTTTGAAATGACGGGATTGTAGAGTGTATTGTCAAGACTCCTCTTTCATTAATATCAAACTCTGGATTGTGCAACTCCCACATAATTCTTCTTGCAGGTAGTTTCTTTTTTTCTTTTTTCTTTTTTCTTTTTTTGAATTTTTGAATTTTATTTTATTTTTTATACAGCAGGTTCTTATTAGTCATCCATTTTATATGCATCAGTGTATACATGTCAATCCCAATCTCCCAAGTCATCACACCACCACCCCCTGCAGCTTTCCCCCCTTGGTGTACATACGTTTGTTCTCTATGTCTGTGTCTTTATTTCTGCCCCTGCAGGCAGTTTCTTAAATTGGGTCAACCTTGCTTTTGTATGCAGATATTTTGCACACTTGCAGTCCAGCATATTTAATAAATAATAGCAAAACTCCCTTGTGTTGTAAGGTGGGAACTCAATAACCCTATAACCCTCCATAACTTTGCCAATGACAAAAAAGGTGAAAACAGTTGTTTGGGGATTAAATAATATAGCAAAAAGAATAATAGCATTACCTTGATAAATATAAAGAAAAATGAGTTGCACAGGGGAATTGAAGGAGAAGAAGAACAAAACCTAGGCTATACGTGTCTTCTAACATGGTGGCACAATTCCTGGAATGCTAGTGTTGACTCATTGGTCTCTATCCTAGAGAAGAAAGATGTTGACTGTAGGTTAAGGGTGCAATTTAGATTTTTCAGTTTGAGTCTTTATATTGAATATTTTAGAAGAAAGGCATCTGATCTAATTCAAAAACCATGGGCTCTAACTTCGTTCAGACTTCTGTTTATATATGTGGCTTTGTCACTCACCAGTTCTGTGAGTTTGGATTTAATCTCTCATTCAGTTTCCCTGTTTATAAAATACTTATTTCTACCCTCATTGTAAGGTACCCTTACACTAATTATTATTTTATTGCATTTAACTATGTAGTTTGACTAGTCTTTTTGAGAGTAAATTGTCTTAGAAGATATGTGAGAGAGTATATTTTTCCTTGTTTCATGATCATTTTGAAAGATTTTTAACATGTCAAGTACCATTATTCTGTTATTTACTCAACTTTAACAAAAAAGCTACATATTATCCATTATGTAATAAGTCATGTAAAATATATGAGTTAGGGTTGCTTGTGGTGGACGCTCACTAGCTCATTACATAGCCTTCATCCCAAGCCTAGTGGCTGGAGATAGCAAAGCAATAAGAAGCAACAATCTTAAAGCTAGAGAGTAAGTCTACTCTGGAATATTAATATGGGTCAATTTAATTGAAATAGATGTATAGCATCTGCAAATTTATGCATACATACAAACCTATTTCCTTAGAGAGCACGGCTGTCTGCTGTCTGTAGTAGCTATAAATATCACGTGAGAGGACTTTATTTAGTAAACAAATGGTGCTTTAGATTGAGTTGGTATGTCAAAATCAAGCCTCTTATTTCTAAAATTTTTTTAGTAGTTGGTAATTTTACTGATGCTTAAATAGAACTGTGGGGGAAATGTTGTCTAGGACAGTATTTCTTAATCTTATTTTCTTAATGAAAGTTATTTAAAAAAAACTTTTTCAATGGAAAATTTCAAGCATGCTAAATAGAACAGTGTAATGAACTTTCCCGTACCCATGACCCAGCTTCAATAATTATTATTTCTGGGTCTAATCCTGTTTCATCTATTCCCTCATCAATTCCCTCTCCCCAGGTTCTAAAATTTTATTTTTTAGAACAGTTATAGATTTACAGAAAAATTGGGAAGATGTTACAGAGTTCCCACATACCTCACACCCAGTTTCCCCTGTGATTAATGTCTTATATTAGTATGATGCATTTGTTATAAATAATGAACCAGGACTTCCCTGGTGGCGCAGTGGTTAAGAATCCGCTTGCCAATGCAGGGGACACAGGTTCGAGCCCTGGTCCAGGGAGATCCCACATGCCACGGAGCAACTAAGCCCATGCACAACTACTGAGCCTGCACTCTAGAGCCTGCGAGACACAACTACTGAGCCTATGCATCACAACTACTGAGGCTGCGCGCCTAGAGCTGGTGCCCCGCCACAAGAGAAGCCACAAGCAAGCCACCGCGTGCTGCAGTGGAGACCCAGTGCAGCCAAAAATAAATAAATTTTAAAAAATGAACGAATATTGATGTTAATATCAACCAAAGTCCGTAATTTATTTAGTTTTTCTTAGTTTTTACCTAATGTCCTTTTACTGTACCAGGTTTCCCTCCAGGATACCATATTGTAGTTAAAACTGTTCTAACCACTTCACTACACTGCCTCTTGTCACCATGATCATAATGGTCACAGTCTGAATGACCTCAGAAACCCTGCCATCCTCCAGGGCTTAATTCTTCCTTTATGACACATTGGATTCATTTCCTCCTGTTTTCATCATTCATGAAAGTATGCAGCACAAGGCTTGAGTTTCCAGGTAATTTGTCTACCAGATATGTCCTTTTAGGGCCCAGATAAAGGAATATAAAGAACCCAAAGGCACCAAGTTTCAAGGAAATCTGGATTTGGAGTTAGTTGAATGAGTGATCTCCTGCAGTACAAAACCATGAGCAGCCTACTTCTGCAGCGGAAGTGGTGTATACAGTTCCTCTTCATAAATGAAGATGACAAATTTGACCTTTGTGGCTGCAACTCCACTGTAGAATCTTCCTTGTTGTTTAAGTGGGAACCCCATTTGCTCATTGGGGCTGTGTAAGAGCCTGGAAGAGAGACTTTCTAATGGAGAAAGATACCCAGACAACTCAATATCTTAAGGAAAGACCTTTTCCTGTGAATGGTGGCTAAGGAGGAGTAGACCTGGTCAAAGACCTGTCATGGTCCTGGCTCTGCCACTCAAAGGCAGTCAGTTCATGTTTCTTTCTGGTCTACATATCTGAAAAAAATCATAAGATGGGCTAAGATGTCATGGGTAAAAACTGAGGTTGGATGTAACCTTACTGGAAGGTTCACATTTCTAGCTGCATTTATTGGACACTTAGTGTGACGCGGGCCATGCTAAGCAATTTACCTACGTTATCTTACTTGATCCTCATAACTTAATGAAGTTAGACTCATGTGCCCATTGTACAGATGAGGAAATTGAGGCGTAGACTGGTGAAACAACTTAAAATCATTGTACTAGTCAGGCTGGTACTCAGAACTAGATATGTGATTGTAAAGTTTCAACAGGTAATTCTTGAGTACCTACTAGCTAAGCACACAGTAGGTACTCATACAATAAAACTTACCTTCTAAGTACCAAATATAGTGCTAGGTACTGGGGATGTTAAGAGGAATAAAAGAAAACTCCAGCCCTTAGGAGGAATGTATCATCTTCCTTGCAGGTCACGACCCTCACCTTTCATGTATCTTTCCACCTACACATTCATCTTCACCTGTGATGACATTCCTTTTTTAAAAAAAATTTTATTTATTTATTTTAAATTTTGGCTGTGTTGGGTCTTCGTTGCTGTGCACGGGTTTCCTCTGGTTGCTGTGAGCAGGGGCTACCCTTCGTTGCGGTGCTCAGGCTTCTCATTGCAGTGGTTCTCTTGCTGTGGAGCATGGGCTCTAGGCGCGCGGGCTTCAGTAGTTGTGGCACGCGGGCTCATTAGTTGTGGCTCGCGGGCTCTAGAGCACAGGCACAGGCTCAGTAGTTGTGGTGCACAGGCTTAGGTGCACCGTGGCATGTGGGATCTTCCCGGACCAGGGATGGAACCCGTGTCCCCTGCATTGGCAGGCAGATTCTCAACCGCTGCGCCATCAGGGAAGTCTGTTATTCCTTATATACATATTTCACACTCATGTAAATAGATACACACACCTGCTATCTTCTTTCTTTATGGTTTCCATCAGTAGGAGAGAGAAAATGTAGTGGGTCATGACAAACATGGATAACTTAACACACATGTCACCCAAAGGGACCTCTGATTCATGCTGACCTATTGGAGCCTCAGTTTCCCTAGCTGTAGAAAGGATAAATTATCTTTGGCAACTATTGTCTAGCGAAACATAGATAGTTTATGCTTAGAAGCATCCCTAAGGATGAATATTCATTAAATATTTTGTAGTTCGGAGCATTGTAATGTATAAGCTTTCTTACTGTGACTTATTACCCAGTTCATTTCCCTATGTCTCATCTCCCTTGATACTAGAATATACTTTTCAAATTCGTAAAAGCAGGCCTGTGATTTTACAGAGTCACAAAAATATAAGCATGCTATCGTTGTTTAAAAATGTGAGATACTCATTTATCAACTTGGATCAGGTCCAATCACTTGATCCATTATGAGCTTTCCTACCTTCTAATCTCATTACTTGGTCCTGGGGTTTTATATCACTCAGAAACCCAGGCACAAAGAAGCTCTCATTAGACAATTGTGGCTAAAAATATGGTTTGTGTTATCAGACACCCTATGTTTAAACTATAGTTCTACTACATTTGAGCAGTTGATTTGGACACTTTGTTTAATCTCAAATCTCAATTTTCCCATTTATAAAACGAGGGTAATAGTACTACTTTGTAGTGCTGTGAAGAAGATAATATAATGTGCTTATTAGTACCTGCCACAAATAAGTAATAAATATTAGTCATTATTAATGTTATTTAAAATAATATCAAGTTATTAAGGTGTATAATATATACTATAGTTTTATCTTGTATAAATTGATTTTGATCCTCTTGGTCTAATTTTTTTCCTTTTATGATGATTTATTCATTGAAAAATTATTTTATTTCTGCTACAGTGTTCTCGATGTGCTTGGTGTCATGGAAGAAAAAAAGGAAAAAGCTAGTTTCTGTGCTGAGCAATTGATAGTTTGCTACAAGCTTAGGTAGACACATACTAAGCATTTATGCAAAAACAAGACAGTATGGGATCATTAATGTCACTGATCTGTGCTTCTGAAGCTTTAATGTGCATGTGGATCACTTGGGGATCTTGTTAAAAAGCAGCTCCTGACTATATATTACAATCTTGTAATAACCTATAACAGAAAATAATCCAAAAAAGAATATATATATATATATTATATATATATATATTATACTTAGAAGCATCCCTAGGGGTGACTATTCATATATATTATATAATATATAGACATACTATATAGATATTATATATATATATCTGAATCACTTTGCTGTATACCTGAAACTAACAAACATTATAAATCAACTACATTTCAATAAAAATTAAAAACAAAATAAAATGAATTTTATAAATGTTAAAAAAAAAATGCGGCTCCAGATTTGGCCGGTCTGGGCTGGGGCTGAGAGTCTGCATGTCTAACAAGCCCACAGGTGATGCTGTTACTGCTGGTCCTGAGAATACACTTTGAGTAGCACAGTCGATGCTGCAGGATTTCCAAAAAGCCAGAGATCAGTGTTGACCCCACCTTGTCCATATATTAACAAAAGAAAGAAAGCAATCGTGTGCTTTTTCTTAAATTTATTTATTTATTTTTGGCTGCATTGGGTCTTTGTTGCTGCGCGTGGGCTTTCTCTAGTTGCGGCGAGCGGGGGTTACTCTTCGCTGCGGTGTGCGGGCTTCTCATTGTGGTGGCTTCTCTTGTTGCAGAGCACGGGCTCAAGGCGCGTGGGCTTCAGTAATTGCGGCGCACGGGCTCAGTAGTTGTGACTCACGGGCTCTAGAGCGCAGGATCAGTAGTTGTGGTGCACGGGCTTAGTTGCTTTG
Source organism: Aethalodelphis obliquidens (assembly GCF_003676395.1). Lineage (NCBI taxonomy): Eukaryota > Metazoa > Chordata > Mammalia > Artiodactyla > Delphinidae > Aethalodelphis > Aethalodelphis obliquidens. The sequence continues at coordinate 26,009,634 of NW_020837959.1, read as the reverse complement.
AGGCATGTGGGATCTTCCTGGATCAGGGCTCCAACCCGTGTCCCCTGCATTGGCAGGCGGATCTTAACCACTGTGCCACCAGCAAAGTCCCAACACGTGCTTTTTCTACATCATTTCATAGGTAGAGATTTTATATTTTTTCATGACAATGAGAACAATTATTCTCTACCAGAAAGACCAGGGCAGGGTTTGACAACTCATGCACAGCAATCTTGCAAACCATAAAGCACAGAGTAGTCATATTTTTTTGTTTTCCTTCTCTTCGGTTCTAATTTTTCTTTAAATTTCTATACTATTAATTTTATTACACATGCTTTTGGCTGTAAGTCACCTCAAATCTTTACTTGAACGAGGTAACAATATAAACCAATGCCTTTAGTTCCATTGTTTTAGTCTGAAAGAACTGGTTTCAAAAATTTGAAGGTTTTCAAACTGAGAGTTAAATCCAAGTGAAATAGACCACATGTTAAATAATTCGAATGATGCAGCATCTTTTATCCATTAAATCAGAGGCTTTTTCTATCTTTTTTGTGGAGGGTTGGGGAGAAGAGCTATGTGTGAGAAACATGTGTTAAACACGATCTCTGTATATTTCTATTTAAGTATTAATAGAGATCAACTAACAAGCTCTGATATTGCGCTTTAGAAATGACAAGTAATACTGAGGACTAGAATCCTGGTTGGATGATTCTGCTGAAATATTTCTTTACGCTCAAGTGTTGGAATGTCAGTGAGCGTTGTCAAGACATTGCTGGGTTCAAAGGAGGGTGACTTGGGTGGATCTCTCTTATTTATTTCACAAACATCTCTGACCTATTCACTTTTATCTAAAGAGTTGCTATTATTTCTGCTTTTGTCCTACTTTACTTTCATCTTACATATCAGGGATTGAAATCCTGGTTCCTCTAATTGTGTCTGACATGAAGCTGTCAATCTTATCTGCGAGGCCTCTATTGAAATGTTCCAGATGTGTGGCAGACTCTAGGCTTGTAGGCGCGAATAGCCCTTGATTCTTAAATGGTCAGTGTATCCTCTCTTGCCCCAGCCTTCAGGGCTGTCCACCAAAGTCATGCGTGTAATGATAACTTCAAAGCACCTTTTTTATCCAGCCTTTTATTTTCTTCCTTCAGAAAATAACCAGCATAGTCTGTCATTTTCTCTTATTGGCAGTCTACAAGTCTCCAGTTCCCAAGGGAGCACACAGATCAACCTCTCCCAAAGACTTTACATCTTCAACTCACCAGTCTAAGCTCCTATGAATTGGACTTAGGAGTAAAATTTTAAATATCATTTCCGTATTCACATGGGCCCAAAATCAAATACAAGTATGTTGAAGGGGCGTGTCATAAACCCTGGATCATCTACACACCCATTTATTGTTTGTAAGTGACCTTCTAAAATTTTAAATCACCAGAGAGTTCTTGTTAGAGCCATTTACGTTTTTTTACAAGTGTTTCTCCTCCAGTCTCGACAATGGGCAGATGTATAGACCGAATGATTCATTTTCAGGACATTCTCCTCTAATTGAACTGTATTCATCTTAGATGCTCAGATCAATGTGGCTTGTCTAAAATCTAGCTGTACCCATTGTTCTTTTGTTGTGAATATGATAAGCTCAAGATGACATTGTTACTTTCCCACCCCCAATTCCTTTTTAGTTTTATATCACCAACTTATCCTTCCTTGATGGTCACAATTAACTCCAGAATTTGTTACTCCAATCAATATCCTTCCTCTACTTCTGAGTGGTGAAAACTCAGCAAGATTAGCAAAGATATTATTGGATATTCTTCATTCAGCCAAATAGCACAACAGCCTTTTGATTAGTTGTGGCTCTTTATCACTTTTTACCTTGTATTTATGCCATTTTTAAAAAAAATTAGTTTTATTTATTTATTTTTGGATGCATTGGGTCTTCGTTGCTCTGCGTGGGCTTTCTCTAGTTGCGGCGAGTGGGGGCTACTCTTCATTGCAGCGCACGGGCTTCTCATTGCAGTGACTTCTCTTGTTGCAGAGCACTGGCTCTAGGTGCGCGGGCTTCAGTGGTTGTGGCACATGGGCTCAGTAGTTGTGGTGCACGGTCTTAGTTGCTCCGCGGCATGTGGGATCTTCCTGGACCAGGGCTGGAACCCGTGTCCCCTGCATTGGCAGGTGGATTCTTAACCACTGCACCACCAGGGCAGTCCTATTTATACCATTTTTACACATTTTCCATCTGACTGCTTATTCCTGTCTTATTTACTTGGAGGACATGGATTCAGTCTTGACCTTCTCAGTGAAGAGATAAATGCCTCCCTCTCAGTGGGAGCCTAGTCCATCGTCACTGAATGGTTGAAAATCTGTTCTTACAAAAATATGTTTATCTCTTAGTACAAGTTATAAAATAAAATAGCTGTAGATATTTTTCTAAGTTCTGAAAATTATTTTTATTATTATAAAAAGGAATCACATGCATCAGGTGAAGGAGGTAATAGTTAACATGGGCAGACCATGCTTTCTTCCACTTAAATGTAGATATGAATATAGAACGTAAAAAGGGGCCTAAGATTCGGGATTTCTAAGAAGCACCGAGGTGACCTGCTGTTTGTGTCCTGGGGGCCACATTCTGAGTGGTGAGGCCCTAGGGCCTTAAGCTTTCTCTGCTCTTAAATCACAGCTAATGATCGGCTTTGCCCGGCAGTTACTTTTATCTTAACTGTTTTTCCAACTACCAAGATCTGTTAAAAACACTTCAGATATTACAGGCATTAAAAATGTAGGAAGTAAAAGTTCTCAATAATCTTTCCTTGTAGAAACAGCTGCTGTCAACAACTTAATGCATATTCTTCCCAATTATTTTCTCTGTATGTATGACTATCTTTCGGGAAATGAGCTCATTCAAAACATTCTTTTTTCGCTTTTTCACCTTCCAGTATATTTGGGGTTTCTTTCCCCATGTAAAAACCTAAAGGGTTATTCTATTTTAAGGGTGGTCCATATATGCCTTAGGTGTTATTTAGAAATATTTATGTTATTAAGAAGATATTTATGCAAACATAGCTTTTTAAATAAAAACAACAGCATGTTTGGCAGAAGTCAATGTTACATAAATGAACAGATTAAAATAGAAAGAAGTTAGCTTGCCTGTAGATCATGCCGTGATGACACTTTTAAAGGAATGAGAAGACAGAGAGTCGAATGAGACATTCTGAGGTTAGAAAGAAGACACAATCATTTCCCTCTGTGAAGTGACAGTCTCTGGAGACTTCCCTGGTGGCCTGAAGCTGGGGTATTTAAGGACAATGACTCTATATGGATATAAAGATACCCTAGGGGTTACCCAATGTCCTGAGATCAGAGTTACCCTAGGAGATGCCTACTGCCATCACCCCCATGCCAGGGCTGGGGTCACCACAAGCCTTTGGCCTCAGGCATAGGGTGAGTGAGATCCACACAGCTCCCTGGCAGCCGATGGTTTTGCAGTGTGTGGCCTAAGCAGCTCCTCTGCCCAAGGCAGTGTGACTCTAGAGGCCGTGTCTTTCTCAGAGGGCGAGACTAGCCCTTCAAGCCCAGCTGGGAGGCTCACCTTCCCCCGAGGGTGAGACTGCCGGCCCAGGACCCCTGACAGAGACTGAAATTCTCCACCCAGGGAAGGGTGAGTGTTGGTGCAGCAGAGCTGTTTTATACAAACAGTAGGCAGAATACATACAAGTTACTCTTCACAATGGCAGTTGAGGCCACAGGGCCACCTGTATTAGCTCGAGCTGTACACCTTCGATTCCACACCAGGAGTTCATAAAGGCAAATAAATATAGTATGTCCTTTCTCTGTCTCTCCCTCAAGAATAAGGATTTCTGGCTGGAAGAGGCTCTAAATTTCAGTCAGGATTGGAATGACCAGCCTGAGAGCTTTGCAGTGAATCTGGCTGAAAAGCTTTCCCCAATGAAAAGACACTCTTCAGCCCCGCTGCACCCCTACCCCCTAATTCTGGCTGGAAATCTGATAGATTCGGTTAATCTTCAACAGGCAATTTCAGCCGTTTTAGACCCACTTCTTCAGGGTGATTAATCGCCGGGGTGTTTGACAAGCACTGAGCAGGAGAGGCTTGTGGGCAGGAAGCGGAGCACAGGCCGCAGTGGGCCCCCCGTTACGGCTCAGGGCCAGCCTCTGTTCACCCTCAGCAAAGCACAGCTGCGCCATGTCTGTCACAAGCAACGGGATGACATTTCCCACCTGGCAGTTACCAGGAGGATGCCTGTTGATGCCTTTTGGAACTGCCGATCTCAAAGGTAACTCTTGGCTCCGGCCGAGTTCAGTGTGTCTGCAGGTTTGGCTTTTGATCTCCATTTTCATACTTGAACTGAAAGGAAGATATGTGTGGAGACTTGTATCTCCCTCCCAGCACCTCTCTTCCTTCCCCTCACCTGTCTGCACGGTGAGAACATCACAGAGGCTGGAATCCTCTGTGCATGCTGAAGAAGTCTGGTCTGGGGGTAAACTAGGACAAAGGTGCCAACAAACATTCATGAGAGAACCAACGTGAGTTATGTATGAAGGTATTTATATTTTCATGTTCTGTGGGGAAAAGCATATAAGCCATTATTTTCGGGGACTTCCTTCCTTATAATTTGGTGCTCACCAAAGAGAAGAATTCTGAGAATTCACTGAATTCAGCAATCTAGGAAACACACTCCAGTTGACATATCTCTGTACATTACATATGGCATCAGGATGCATTTAATAGGTAATTTTTGAAGGGAAATTAATGATAGTCTAGCTGGGTAGCTCTATGGGAGGAATAAGCCTCTAAACATGTCATAAAGAAATAACGATGATTCACTCAGCGATGATTTATGGCAGAGGTGCTATATGCCAGGCATTGTTGCAAATGCTGAGAACTGGAACGGTACCAGATGGAGCTGGGGATGGGAGCAGGAATAACACCATTCAGATTGCTTATGAAAGTGAAGTCGAGACACACTTTCACTCTACCTGTCCCAGACTCTTAAAGTCCCAGACCCTTTTTTTTTTTTTTTTTTCGTTACGCGGGCCTCTCACTGTTGTGGCCTCTCCTGTTGTGGAGCACAGGTTCCGGACGCGCAGGCTCAGTGGCCGTGGCTCACGGGCCCAGCCGCTCCGCGGCATACGGGATCTTCCCAGACCAGGGCACGAACCCGTGTCCCCTGCATCGGCAGGCGGACTCTCAACCACTGCACCACCAGGGAAGCCCGCAAGTCCCAGACTCTTAAGCATGAACTCGTTGCCTCACTTGGCCTATTTTGATGATAAAAGAACTGTTGCCTCTGACCATAGACTTAAAAGAATTTTAAAAAAAGACATTGAATGTAGGTGGATTAAAGAGCCCTGGCCCATGGGCGTCACTGAGCTGGATAGGCAAGGAGAAATTGAGGGCAATGTAGCAATTTAAAATGGTTAAGAAAATTTAAAATACATGGAAAAGAAGAAGAGAGAAGAAAAACGAAGATTACTTGGTACAGATTTGTTGCTCAAGGAATGTGGTGCTTTGACAAGAGTACCAAGACCAAAAGTAGATCGGTGGCTGCCAGGGGCTCGAGGTAGTGGGGAGTGAGCGGTCCTTGTTAAGGGGTTTAGGGATTCTTTTTGGGGTGATGAAAATGTTCTAAAATTAGTGGTGATGGTTAAACAACCTGAATATACTAAAAACCATTGAACTATATTCTCTGAAGGGGTGAAGTTTATGGTATGTGAATTCTATCTCAAAAAAAGCTGTTATTAAAAAAGAGACACTGGTTCGAGCTTGACTAAGGTGAAGCACCATCTTCCTGTGAGGTAGGAACGTAAGCACGTGTTCCATCAACTTGACAGTCTTACTTCAGAATCTCTAATAAACTTCATTCTGTAAGGGGTGATTTTGGAGAATTTTGCCCAAGTATATATTTTAAGGGCTAGACTTTGGTAGCTTAGGAAATGGGAGAGAGAAAGAACATCAATTATTAGAAGCTATTAATATGGTAGAATTGATATTATATATATATTTATGTATGAAAAAGGAATAGGATTTCCATTGTTGGTAGAAATGTAAATTGGTACAGCCACTACAGAAAACAGTATGGAGGTTCCTCAGAAAACTAAAAATAGAATTACTATGTGATCCAGCAGTCCCACTCCTGGGCATATATCCGGAAGAGACGAAAACTTTCATTTGAAAAGATACATGCACCCCAATGTTCATAGCAACACTATTTACAATAGACAAGACCTTGAAGCAACCTAAATGTTCATCAACAGATGAATGGGTAAAGAAGATGTGATACATAGGTACAATGGAATATTACTCAGCCATGAAAAAAACAATATTGCCATCTGCAGCAACATGGATAGACCTAGAGAGTATTATACTAAGTGAAGTAAGTCAGAGAAAGATAAATATCATGTGATATCAATTATATGTGGAATCTAAAAAACATGATACAAATGAACTTATTTACAAAAGAGAAACAGACTCACAGACACAGTAAACAAATTCATCGCTACCAACAGGGAAAGGGGAGAGAGAGATAAATTAGGAGTAGGTGATTAACAGATACACGCTTCTATACATAAAATAAACAACAAGGATTTACTGTATAGCACAGGAAACTATATTCAATATCCTATAATAATCTAAAATGGAAAAGAATCTGAAAATATATATATATAATTGAATCACTCTGCTGTACACCTGAAATTAATACAATATTTTGAGTCAACTATACTTCAATCAAAAATGAATAGGAGAAACTGGCCAAAAACTGATAAGATGTGGGAAAGCTATAGATCTGTGCTGTCCAGGATGGTAGCCTCCAGTCACACATGGCTATTTAAGTTAGTTACAGTTGAATACACTTTAAAGTTTAGTTTCTCAGGCACACTAGCCACATTTCAAGTGCTCCATAGCCACGGGTGACTAGTGGCTATTGTATTGGACGGGGCAGATATAGAATGTTCCATTGGACTCCTCTGCTCTAGGTGTTAAGTGGTGTGATGCTGTACCTGACAACACCCCAGAGTTTGCCTCCAAAGGAGAATATAGAACAATGTCTCTTTAAGGATCTACGTCATAGTCCACTGAAATCCAGGACCATCCCAGTGAAAGTGTGAGTCCTCATTGCGTCACTTAGGGCTTCAACCCATAGTAAGTTCAGAATTCCTCAAAATTATTAGTTTTGCACTCATGAAACTTAGGTTTTATTTTGAATTCTGCATTAAGTTTCTTCATGGTGTTTCAGATATTTATTTCACTTTTTCTGCCTCTTCTTTTTAGGTACTTAGTTTAAAAATCTGATAAATATTTGGCAAACACTAGTGGCCATATTCCAAATATTTGTCCATCAGGACATTATTTACTGTTGAGTAAATAATTTCTCTCTTTGTTTTCTTTGTCTGTGAAGTGGAATCTGTACTTTCCTCCATTATGACATTTATAAAATTAAGATTTGGGGATTATCTTAATAAGTTACCACAAACAAAAGAACTGTGTAAGGAAAAGTTAGTGTAGTTATTATAAAGTTTCCTTTTAAAATGACTTCTAATGTCAATTATTGACAGGAATGTTGAATAATATCCAAAAAAAGTACATAAAGAAAAAATCTAAAAGCCACCTTTAGGTAAAGCCACCATCAGAGGTAAATGTTGTAAACATTTGCTTGTATTTTTTCATCTTTGCTTTATATACTGTATATTCAGTTTCACAAAATTGGAGGTGTATTGTCTATATCCCTAACTTTCAGTCTCAAGCTTAGCCAACTTCGCTGTGTAGCACAGTGGTTAAGAACGTGGACCCTGGGGCTTCCCTGGTGGCGCAGTGGTTGAGAGTCCGCCTGCCGATGCAGGGGACGTGGGTTTGTGCCCCAGTCCGGGAAGATCCCACACGCCGCGGAGCGGCTGGGTCCCTGAGCCATGGCCGCTGGGCCTGTGTGTCCGGAGCCTGTGCTCCGCAATGGGAGAGGCCACAACAGTGAGAGGCCCGTGTACCGCAAAAAACAAAACAAACAAACAAAAAGAATGTGGACCCTGGAGCCCTTGTGGCCTGCCTACAAGGGCCAACTCTACAGCTCACTAGCTACCTGCCCTTGGTCAAACCACTTAACCACTCTGAGTTTCAGTTCCGTGATTTGTATGATGAGGATGATAATAGTGCCTACCTCCTAGGGTAGTTGGGGGGTTCACACGAGTTAATGTGAGTAAATCATATTGAATGATGTCTGGCAGATAGCATTTGGTACTATCATTACAAATTTGACCTGTTTCAGCTGCAACTTGCAGAACTGAAGACCTTCCTGCAAACCCCTCTGCACTCAAGTATTCCTGAAGTCTCCAGAGGGGAACCAACTAATCTGTTTGCTCCAGTCTACAAGTAGCATCTACCGTATTCTTTCTCTCTCCCTCTGCCTTCCTTTTGTGGATGTCCTCTGCAGTTGAAATGGCTCTAGGTATCTCTTTTTTTTTTTTTTTTTTTTTTTAGCAGTGAGTGGGATCCATCATGAGAATCTGTGTCCATGGCAAAGGTGTTACATTCCAATTCTTTCAAAGCCAGTACTCTTGGAGGGTGCTAGACTATTGTTGGTTTTCATGTAAAAATAGAGAGAAAGCCCCCTTCTAATTTTTTTAAAAAATTAATTTTATTGAAGTATAGTTGATTTACAATGTTGCATTAATTTCTGTTGTACAGCAAAGTGATTCAATTCTACATACATATACATTCTTTTTCATATTCTTTTCCATTATGGTTTCTCACAGGATATTGAATATATTTCCCTGTGCTATCCAGTAGGACCTTGTTGTTTACCCATTCTATATATAATAGTTTGCATCTGCTAATCCCAAACTCCCAATCCATCCCTCCCTCCCCCCACCAACAAGTCTGTAATCCCTTCTAATTTTGTGTTGTAGATGCTAACGGTACTCCTAAAGGGCCGACTTTCGTTTCTTATTTTGTAGAGTAGATGATTATAAATCCAAAGTTTCTCTCTCTTGCTAATATTAACATTCTCTCAAAGTATAGTTTCTATGAATTATTATTATGAAAGTTCCTTTACCTACCAAAGGTGTGGAGAGGATGAAACAAAGTGGAGTGGTGAGAGAGGAAAACCCTGCCTTATTTCTTACAACTTCTTACCTACACAGAAGTGTAAGCTCCTTGCAAATAGGTACTTTCTCTTAGTCTACTGTGTCCTATATTATCAATACAATTCTGGACATAAAAACCCATTAGATATATTAAAATGTATTATTTCCCATGTTACAAGAAGAAGAAGAAAGCAAAATGATATTTATTAAGGATCTAATATGTGCCTAACACTCTAAATATGTTATCTCATTTAATTTTTATAGTGACTTTCTGGGGTCAGTTATTATTTTCCTCTTCTTATAGATGAGGTAACTGAGCCTACGAAAAGTTAAGCACTGTTCTCAGGTCACGCCATGAGTAGGTGACAAAAATCTGGGTTCCACTTCGGGTCTGCTTAATAGACCCCAAGCTCATTCCTCATACAGCAATGCTTGGTTTTAGGGTAGGTGGAGAGAAGGTTATTCTAAAGTAGAGCACGTTGAACAAATGGAAGTCTAGCAATTTACAACAGCATAACATTTTTAGAGAATTAAAATATCAACTCAAGGAATGAACTAATCATTTGGCCATGAGCAAAATCCAATTTTCATTAGTCGAATTTATTCTGAGTTTAGAATAAATTTAGGTTCATCTTTACCAGTCAAAACACCTACTACTTACTAATTCTTAGGGAAAAAGATTTGGTAAAAAATGTCTCATATCTCTTTCACATCATATAGTTCTCCAAAAGTACATAAGGAAAAGAAGCGTATAAATTACGTATACCTTGAAATATGGATTTAAAAATGAAGTCCTTTAATTAAACACTTCAGTTGTAGTGATCACCATTTTATTTTAGAAAGTTTAAAGAGGCTCCCAAATGTAGATTTCCCCCCTTTTTCCCTCTGAGACACCTAACAAATGAGTAGAATTCATTGATTATCTCTAAGACAGCTTTTCAAACATTCTTTTGAGTTCCTCTCTCTTAGGTTCTTTATTAAGGCTAGTTTAACTTTAGCCAAGTCATGACTTTCTAAGAGACATCATTTTCTCTCCTGCCATCACTGTGGATCACTTAGGAAAAATGTGTTTGAACAAGGAGCCATGCTATCTACCTACTTGGGCATTTGAGCTCCCTTGTTGCTTAAGGACCATTCACATCTCGCTAGGCTTCAGACTCAACAGAGTCTTCATAAAAGCTGAAATTGTAGTGAAATAAATCATAAAAAGATCTGTTTACTTTAGGTCAGATATAGAGGAACTTCTGATATGTAGTCATTAAGGTGAGTGGAAGTAAACATCCTCTTAACTAACCGGGATAAAGAAAGTTCACAACCATTTCTCTTGTTCCTTATCTGTGTTTCAATGAGGTGTCACCAAATGGCAGTGACTGGAATGTGGCCATTTCCCCTGCTATGTGTTCATGGGCAGATCTGTATCAGCTGGTCTAGTTTTCCTGTTGTTTAACTGTGTGATGAAATAACTAGTGGTAACTTATTTAATCAATACATTCTCTTAATATGCTTTGAGCGTAATGGAAATCAACTTCATAAAAGTGTTGGGAAGTGATTGCATCTATTCCCCTTCCTTCTCTTACTAGTGACCCTTCAGTTATTAGAGTTCAACTTTCCTGTGAAAATCATGATGTTGAGTTAAGCATTACACAGAGTAAGAGATGGTCTTACAGGCTTGGTTTATTATATTTCTTATTGGGTACATTTTATTAGGCTTTTCCAAATGCACATTGCATCTAATTATGAAGTGTTCTGTCAGATCTAAATATTTTATGATATTGGTATGGTGCCTTTCACCTTTAAGGAGAAACTATTATGTAACTCCAAATATTGACATCACCATAACAGATGGACCGGTTTGCAAAACAAGTGGCAACAGCTATAGATACAAGGTGCAACGCAAAGAATTAAGAACAGTACATACAGCAAATCCTGTATTTAGACTTGACATAATATAATGACCAGGAAGAAATTTTACACAAGCATTACGAAGGCATGCTTGAACGTTTCTTTGGCATGACATTAATTAGAGAAACTCCTAGTGAGAACATGACTCTTTTTGATGCTAAAGGCATATAGTACGCTGCACATTAACATAAGCAACTGGCTTACAAAAACAGATATGTGGCTACTGAGTACAAAATCTGATGGAAAAATCTTAATGATAACATTCTTTCTCCAGGTAAAGTGTGTTGTTAATCAATGTCATTGTTCCAATAAATTCATTTCACTTCATAATTACTTTTATTTATAAAAACTTCTATAACAACCTTTCTACAGTTTTATTAGATACATTAGAACACACCCTTTGAAAGGCAGTGTGCCAGGAACTGTGGAGAGAGCCCTGTGTTAGATTACAGTTGTATCTCTAGAGGGAGAAAGACAATACAATATGATAAACACAAAAATATTTATATTTTGGAGCTATATTCAGAGTGATATGGTGGGAGTATTGAGGAAATATCTAACTCCTATGAGCAAACTAGGTGGATTTTTCAGAGAACACGTGCTACCCTTCACCCTCACCTGGCATCCACACATCCTCTCTCGCCCACCCGAGGGTTATGTCAGACTCTTCCAAAGCAGCCTTACCCCATTGGCAAAATATTCCTACATCCCTCCTCACTGCACTAATCAGAATCTTGGAGGTAGCGGTAGAGTAGATTTCAGGCATACTTAAAAGAGGCTTTCAGATCTTTCCTCTTTCTGTATAGATGCTAGGACTTAATTTTGTTTTTCTTTTAAAAATTAATACAGTCTTGGCATCTTGCCACGTGTATCTAGTGCGGTGTTGTGTCCTGGAACAGGGAATGGAGGAGGGGAGAATGTAAGGAGAGTTCAGAGGATCCTCTGGAAATAGTTCCAGACGTTTTCTCTTTTTAATGATTTTTTAATAGAGGTCATTAATTTGTCAATGTATTTGGAGAACTCAAGGAAAAGGTCTGAGAAACTTTGCTAAGGATGTCCTCAGCTGTTTTTGCCCAGACTTCCTCCAGACCTCTGTATTGTTTTCACTAATGGTTTGTGGTTAATTCCTAAGAAAGCCAAATGTAAATGGACCAAAAGCCAGCAAAACAAACTTAAGTCCTAAAATTCAACCTAATAGTGTAATGATGATGGTTCTACTTAAGCAAATTCTTACCAAGGACAAAAAATTATTTGTGTTAAGCCAAACCACTTCAACTATCCAAGGAATAGTAGCACAATGGAGTCATCCCCATGGAATATCAACCGCACACAGTCACACATTCCCTCCTGACCACAGGAAGTTACTGCAAAGATTTCTAGAGTACTTAATGGAAGATAGTTGTTAGACTAATCTCCTTTGCAATTACAACTTCAGTCCAGCAGCTTGAGGTAATAGGATTCCTTGAAAAGAACCAATCTGATTGTCCAAAACTTGATACAGAAGGATTTTGTAATGTAAATTCCAAATATCATGAAAAAATGCCTACCAAATATCCAAGCTCCATTTAAAAATCCTGAGGTGCTCATTTGCTTCTAGAGACATCTTTTTAAAAAGAGTGTTATCAAGGTGTATTGTACAAACAATTTTCCCCCATAAATGTTCAGCTCAGTGGCTTGAGTTCCCCCATGCCTGTTTGTAGAGAGGACCCACTCCTCTTCCCAGTCCTAGGCAGTTACTGATCTGCTTTCTGTTTCTCTAAATATGCCTTTTCTGGACATTATATAAGTGGAATCTTACAATGCATTGTCTTGTTTTGTGTGTACCTTCTTTGACATAGTATAATGTTTAAGATTCATCCATGGTATAGCATAACTCCATAGCTTATTTTTGTTGCTTTATAGTTTTCCATGTTATGGAGTTGTGTATGCATGGAATCTCATGTAAGGAATGTACAATATATACATTGTTTTATTGAGGTATAATTGACAGGTAACATTTTGTACATACACTTTCCAATTCTCAGTGTCTCTCTCTTCATGCACAGAAACACTATAGTAGCTTCTTTTTTTAAATTAATTATTTTTGGCTGCGTTTGGTCTTCATTGCAGTGAGTGGGCTTCTCATTGCAGTGGCTTCTCTTGTTGTGGAGCACGGGTTCAGTAGTTGTGGCATGCGGGCTCAGTAGTTGTGGCTCGCGGGCTCTAGAGCACAGGCTCAGTAGTTGTGGCGCATGGGCTTAGTTGCTCTGTGGCATGTGGGATCTTCCCAGACCAGGGCTTGAACCCATGTCACCTGCATTGGCAGATGGATTCTTAACCACTGAGCCACCAGGTAAGCCCTCCCCCATCTCCTTGACTTGGGAATCCTTGAATCCTGGAGTAAGTGAATCCCATTAAATTCCATGCTAAAATCTGTTAACATTTTTCCCCCCCTGGGGAGATGGTCCATAGCTATAAACAGATTCTCCAATGGTCTGTTACCTGAAACAATTTAAGAGCCTGTCTTAGTGTTCTATTTGTTTCCATCCTTGACCCTTTTTCCTTCTCACTCTATCTATTTTCTTTGGAGAACACTTACTTTCATGGCTTCATGACTGTAACTACCAGCAGATAGATTACTTGGAAGATCCAGATAGAAATTTAATTATCTAAATTATGGGCCATATGAAAGTTTTAAATGTATTTGGAATGATAAGGAAGCCATCCTTTTCTAAGCATGAACAGGGGACATGGAAGCTTGTTTCCCTTTTTGCCTTTATCCCTCTACCTTAAACCTTAAAACTTAAACTTTCCCACCTTGAAGACACAGACAGCCTGGAACTTTGTCTTGCCGTTTTCTCTCCATCTATCACCTTTCACCAGTTATGTCTGTCCCACTGAGGCTGAAAACCACTGCACCTTCCTCAGCACTTGCCCACGTGCACATACAGTAAATGACACCAATCTTGAATGCACAGTTTGGTGTTTGAGTGAGGAGTGAAACCCCCACTTTCAGATTACACATTCATTGGTATACTCTTTTGGATCTACCTACAGCTCTATCATTTTTCTCTATCCACTGAACACTTAACTATGGATATTTTTCTCTAAGGATCCTAGGAAATGGTCTTGTGGTGTGGCATTAGACAAGGATGCTTTGTTTAGAATTTACTTCCATTCTAAAAGATGGAATTACTTCCCTTCCAAAAGAATTTCTTCCATTTGTAAGGCCAGGTCCCTTCCTCAGATTGCAAGAGAAAGCAGCCTTCTGTCCTGTGAATTTTCTGAGAAGCTGGAATACCACAACCACTCAAGCAGTCAGTCAACCAAAAAAGCCTCTGATCCTAACATCACTGTGCAGGGGATGTAAGAAAAACATTAAGAGGAGAAGAAGCAAAGTCAAAATACCTCTACCATCTAGATACTATTATTGATGTTCATATTAACCTTCAAGTCCTTTTTGTTTTTTGGCAGTTTTTTTTTAAACTGAAGGATAGTTGATTTACAATGTTGTGTTAATTTCTGTTGTACAGCAAAGTGATCAGTTATATTACATATATACATTCTTTTTCATTTCATTCTTTTCATTCATTCATTTCATTCTTTTTCATATTCTTTTCCATCATGCTTTATCACAGGATATTGAATATAATTCCCTGCTCTATACAGTAGGACCTTGTTGTTTATCCATCCTATATATACTAGTTTGCATCTGCTAACCCCAAACTCCCACTCCATCCCTCCCCCACCCCCTCCCCCTTGGCAACCACAGGCCTTTAACCTCTAAGACTTGAGCCATTTCCTGAACTCCAGACCTGACTGTGCAACTACCTGATGGATAGCACCATCTGCGCGTCCTCAAGACAGTTTCATGCACTACACGGCCCCAGTTGAACATCTTATCTTGCCTTTCATAACTGCGCCTCCACCTTCATACGCCATCTTAATGAGCGGGACCAACATCCAGATCGTCTCAGTTCCTTCCCCTCACTCTCCGCCCACCTTTAATTGTCAGCAAGGCCAGTCAATTATACCTCAGAGATCTCTGTTGTATATGGTCCCGCCTCCGCATCCTCACTGCCACTTCCTTATCTTGGGTCCCCCTTCTCTCTTCCTTCGATTCTTGCAGGAGTATTCCAACTGATCTTGTCAGACCTGCTATCACCAGTCCATCCCCACACTGCTGCCAACATGCTCTGCAGCTTCAACACCTTTGCTGCAGCCCACTGCCCAGGTGAAGCCTAAACCCTGCTGCACGCAGGGCTCCTACGCAATGTGGCCCCAGCTTTCCTCTGTGGCTCCTCGACTGCCATTCCTCACCGTGCACCGAGTTCCACCTAACCCAGGCATCTCTACCTTCCCTAAAATGCCATTCCTCCTCATATGTCTGTGTTTGCAGAAAGCCTAAAGAACTAACAGTATATCATCTTGTTGTCCGTTCTCTGTTCTATGTTTGGCATTCTCCCCATCCTCAGCCCCTCATCCTGTCCTTTTTGTTTGCTGGACTACCTCTTACCCCACAGGTCCCTGTCCAACAGTCATCTCTTTTGCACTACCCTCACTCCCATCTCCAGGAATATTTAGATCTCCTCTGTATGTATCTTCCAAGTTCCCTTTCATCCATGGATATTGTTTATATTTCAATCTCATTCGCTATGTGGGCTCCTAGAGGCATCTTGTATACCCAGTGCCTAACACAGTGCCTGGCATACAGTAGGTTTGCAATAAATACTGAACGAATGAATAATGAAGTTTGCAAAGAGTGTGGTAATCATATAGCTTGCCTTGCTCATTTTACTAATGCGGAAATTGAGACCCAGTGGAATTAGAGCTGCATAATTAGAAGCAGATTCTGGAATAGAACCAAGGTGTTTTGACTTAGTTGAATGTGCCTTCCACTACACAGCATGGCATAGTTAATTTGATGGATTTCTAAGGAAAGAATCTTTAGTTTTAGTGACAAAATGTAACTCAGGGAGACAAGGAGATTTATTGGTGAAAGAAAAAAGAAAGCAGTTTGTTTTATTTCACAGTTTATCATATTATTCTATTAATCTTTGTATCTCAGTCAAAAAAGTATGAAGGTGATTGGAAGAGAGTAATAATTCCGTCCCAGAGAATGATTCTAATGAAGAAATGACAGCACTTTACCTAAATTGATCACTTAGTACTGGGTAATTTAGAAAGATTCCTTCTCTTAAGCTCTTGAAGTAAGTGAGATGTGGAAACTTCACAGATCCCCAGGGATCCGTGCTTGGCTGAGGGACTGGCAGTGAGAGGAACAGGAAAGCAGTATTTCTTTTGACAGGGGGCCAAACACATGTTTCATTATTCTGGGTTCCCAGTTTGAGGCAAGTGACTTTATTGAAAATATTCAGTTCTAGAAAGAAGCCGTAGTTTTTGTTTACATTTTCATGAAAATTTAAAACCATATGGCTATAAAAGAAGTCTGGAGAGAAGAACCGAGATTAATATTTTATTTTCAAAAGAAGATGCTCAGAATTGGGGTACATATTGTGGAAATGAAAAGATAGAATTTAGGGCATTTATTTTATTCATAGTGAAAACAGCTACAAATGAGAACAATTTGATAGGGAAATAATCACTCTCATACAGTTCTTTGAACAGAATGTGTCTAGCTTAACTTACTAAACTGAGAAAGACACAGAGTATATGAGAGAGGGGCAGATTATATCTGAGAGGTAGATTTTAGGAATTAGAAGTTAATTTTAAAAAAAAAACTTAAAAAATTAATTTTAAAGCACATACATTTGGAAGAATGATGAATTTCAGTGCCATCAACTCAGTTGCTGGTAGAAGGGTGCAGGGGAATGGTAACTTCGTGTCGGGAACCAGCTGCTGTTCTCTAGGAGGACAGGAGAGGAGGAGAACCATGGGGATCTGTGCTGGGGCTGAAGGCGAGGGGCAGGGGGACCAAGCTGAGACCAGAGGAGAAGGTAGAAGCAGGTCTGAGCTTCTAAGAGCTAAAAGGTGAGATGCTGACCGGCTTCCAGAAGGAAAGAAGAGGGGTTTGGAAACTGGAGAGAGCATGCTTATGGGAAGTATCCTCGGAAATGATTTCTAAGATTATGGAAGAATAGAAATCTGCTGTACTCTCTACTGTATATATAGCAGAGCTTTGTTGAGATGGTAGAAGAATCAGGGTTAATTTTTCTCTCTGTCTTGTTTATAGCTAAATTCTTTTTCTCTGTTTTCTAAAATTATCACTAAGAACATGAGTTCTAGGGCATCTTCTGGTTTCATCACTTCTCGGACAGCTGCTCTGAGCACTTAGGCTGGTTCCACCTACACCTTCATCCAATAAGCTCAGCTTGGGCTCCATCTCTTTCTCTTTGGCCATTTACCCCATCACTTTCCCTGACTTCATTGAGCTACCTCACTGCCCAACCATCTCACACTCTCCCCTTTTCATGGTCTGAAACTTTTATCCTCTCTTTTCCTACTCTCTGCCCACAATCTTAATTTATTCATTTTCTTTGGGAACTTCTCTACTTTTTAAGAGACCAGGCTGGGCCTGACAAAGTGCTCTATCTGTTTGTGATGTTACCCATCCCAGACAATGCCTTGGTATTTAAAACATGGCCTGCTGGAAATAAAAGAGTGACTCTGTTGGTCGTAGGCTCAGGTATCATGAGGTCGTGTAGGTGGCTACTTTTGGGATTAGAACCTGAGGAAATGTTAGAGGAACAGGAAGCCTTCCTGAAGCATTTTTAAAGTGCAAAATTCTAATTAAGAATTATAATAAGATAACATGTGTGAAGAGTTTCTGGGTACCTTGCATGGAAAGTCCTAGTCAAATGCCCAATATGAGTGTTCCTGCCATGATAGAGTCCCAGAGGGAGAGGCACTGAGGAATTTGCAATTGAATATCCTCCTCCAGGCCCTTTAGCACCTTCTAAAGATTTCATAAATCAGGGAGTATGCCACGGTTTGCTGAAGGGATAAGTGCGTGAGAGGTGATGAAGTTTACTCAGAGAATTCCGAGTTCAGTTTTATTTGAACTAAAGCTGTGAATGGACCTACAGTGCTGAGGATCCTTCTGGGCCTGTTTAAATAGTAGCTCCAATTCCCTTCTCCAGAGTTTGGCTTGTCAGCCAGTGAGGACTACAAATGCTGATCTGTACTGCATGGGGCCCTGCCCTGGGACAGGCCATGGGTCTGAACTCGAAACCTAATCCTTCAAGCACCAGCTCAAGTCGCACTCCTGCCATGAAGTTTTTCCTGACAACTCCAGGGGCTGCTGATCCTACCTCCTTTGAAGTCCTAGGCGCTTGTTGGTGTTAACGTTATTAATTTAGCCTTTCAAGGATGTGTGGCAAGGAGAATTTCATCCCCCAGAAATTCTGGAGCCTGCAGCTGCTTGGGAGAAGAGTGACATTCGCCCGGTGAGGACGGTCACTCGGTCACTCGTAGAGAGCAGGGTGGGTCCAGGAGGACAAAGGAAGAAAACAGGGCACACGGCATGGGGTGAAGGGAACTCCCTGCATGAGAGAGAGTAGGAGAGATTGTAAGTGGCTTCTCTCAGTGCGGGCTTTTGGGGAGAGAAAGAAATGGATACCTAGAAATGAAGAGTCATAAGGTTTTTTTTGTTTTGTTTTAGCATGGTACTGGCTGGATGTAGTTTAGTCTTAGAATTGCTCTAGTCTTTCTGTTCATTTATTTACTTATTCGTGTATACAGCCATCACATCTTTATTGAGTTCCCTTTATGTGCCAGGCACTATTCTAGGTCTGGAGATTTAGTGAATAAGACATATTCTAGTGGGAGAGATAGACAATAAATAACAGGCAAGGAGAGTGGAAACAGACGAGATAATGTCAACCATTATTAGACCTATGGAGAAAATATAACAGGGGAATATGGTAGAAAGTGATTTTGTCCCGCTTTTACATAGATTTCACGTATATGCCCTATTCATCCAAAGTAGATGTGAACTGCCCAGGACTCTGCCTTACACATCTTGTTACTTTCCATTCTTCCCCAAAACTACCTTATGCCTTACTAGGTAGTCCATATCTCAAATATACGAATGAATCCAAGAATAGAGCTCTGTATGAGACAGCTACTTTCATTGGGTTTCTTCACCTTTCTTGTGCCGTGGAAGCTTTTGGAAGTTTGATGAAACCTATAGCTACCTTCTCAGAATAATATATTTAAATAGGCACAAAACAGGATTACTGTGGAAACTAATAGGTACAGTCTACAGTCCTCTGATTCCAGGCTGATAATCACTGAGAGACAATATAAGTACTTTCCACAGAAGTATTGTGAAGGAGAAACTAAGTTTTGGAGATCACAGCGCTTTTCATCTCCACAATATGGACTGAAGAGTGACTCAAGCAAACTACATCTGACATTTAGGGGAAAAGCATGCCAATGAGTCTTCTGGACTGAGCAAGCAGGAGAAGCTCAGTTAATGAAACAGAAGTCCAGAGTAAATGCCAACTTACTGGTTTGGTACTCCTAGGCAGGCTGTGGGTCCCTAGGTTAGAGCATGAGATATATACCCTGGGAGGGTAATCACCTCACTGGAAATAATTTCACTATGCACAGGCTGACAAGGAAGGGAGCCATGAGGCCCAGTCAGGATGGAACCTGCCTGGAGCTAGTCTATAGAGAGACCTCACAGAGGGGCCTAGAGGGCACAGATAGCAGGAGATGCAGACCAGGGCCCAGAGAGAAAGAGTGAGCATCAGTGCAAGGGTCTACAAGCTTTCAAAGGATGCAAATTGTGAGTTTCCAGGCTTTCCCAGAAGTCCGATTTTAGGGGGAATTCCCCACAGAATTACAGGTTATCCAGAAACAAGTCTAGTTTTTCCATAGAGTTGTGCTGTTGAATGGGGTTTCCTCTTTGGATTTAACTTGGATGACTCAACAATGTATAGGATAGCAACAAAGCCACCTCCCTGGGGCTTCTGACGCTCAGAAAGCAGGAGGAGCAGGTGGCAGAGTTGCTGGCACCATCTACTCTGCTCTTTCCGTCTTTCTTTTGTCTCCTGTGGCGGGTCTTCAATTGGATGTGACCCACAGTGACCTCACTTCTCCAAGGCTGATCTTATCATCTTCTAGCTTTCCTTTGTTGGCTTATGATCACATTCTTTTCCAAGTTACATTAATTTAAAAAACAGTGGAGCTTTTAACATCTTTTTCTTCATGATTTGCCATACGCCAGCCCCATGGTTCATACATTTAAAACAGATCTTGTATCTCCCTTATTCAAGAGCAGTAGCTCTTGAGAAGGACATTATTACCTCATTTCTAGATTTTCTACCTAAGACTTTCAACTGAGCTGCTTTTTTTCACATCTTTCATTAAAATCTTTTATTTCTCCCCCTGGACCCCTACACTCTCCCCTTCAGGAAAGAAAACTATCCCAAATGATTAAGATTCTTTATATTAATTTTTCCCTTGGTCACAGGTCATATTTTCTTGCTTCTTTGCATGCCTGATATGATTCAATGCCAAATATTGTGAATTGTACAATGTTGAGTGCTGAATTTTTTTTTTTTCTTTTGGTACTATAAATATTTCTGGGCTTTGCTCTGGGGTGCAGTTAGGTTGCTAGGCATCTGTTTGATCCTCCTGAGGCTTGCTTTTAGGTCTTCTTAGGCAGGTCCAGAGTAGCCTGTAGTCTGTGTCTCACGTGGCAGCACTGCTGAGGTCGGACCATTCTGAGGGCTCTCTTCCTTGCTCCCTGGAGGATAAGATCTTTTCACTCTGGCTGGTGGGAAGAGGGGCTCTTCGTAGCCCTGTGTGAACTCCAGGGATTGTTCCTCCTGCTTCTTTCTGGAGGTTCTTCCTCTGGCTTCTGTAGTTTCCTCACTCACTATTCAGGACTCAAGCACGGGAGCCTCTGTGGATTTCTGACCTCTCTCCTCTACAGTACTCTGCCCAGCTCATTCTAGCTGCCCTGGTCTCCTGATTTTCAGTTGTGTCCTCTACTCAAGGGGTCTGTCAAGCCCTGTGTGGTTTTCCTCTCCCTCAGCTGTGCTGGAAAACCCTTTCTAGGCTTGAGGCAAGAGTGAGCTGGGCCACTGTGAGCTCACCCTGTTTATCTTCTTTCAGAGATCACTGTCCTCCACTACTGGCTGTCCACAGTCTGAAAAAGTGTTGTTTCACATATTTTGCCTGCTTTTTTTCTTTTTAAAATTAAGGCAGGTGGGTAAATGCAGTCCTTGTTACTCTATCATGGTTAGATGACCAGAAGTGTAAGTCAATACTTTTATTATTAGGCTACATTTTACCTACTTATCTTTATCTCCTACTATTTTTTGGTTTAATATTTTAGTTGGATTTTTAATGTACTCTTTTTTTTTTTTTTTTTTTGCGGTACGCTGGCCTCTCACTGTTGTGGCCTTTCCTGTTGCGGAGCACAGGCTCCGGACGCTCAGGCTCAGCAGCCATGGCTCACGGGCCCAGCCGCTCCGCGGCATGTGGGATCCTCCCGGACCGGGGCACGAACCTGTGTCCCCTGCGTCGGCAGGCGGACTCTCAACCACTGCGCCACCAGGGAAGCCCTTTAATGTACTCTTATACTTAGCCTAGCAGGAGTAATATTCCACATATCTCTGGATGGTTAAAAAGTGCCAGTCCCTTTCTCTTGCAGATATTATAATCTAGTAGATGAACAAGTGCTACACAAATTCCAGGCAGGGTAGTATTCATATTTGAAAGTGCCTATTTATCCTTTAAAATACATGTAGAATGAAACCAATTTTATCTTTTCAGTTGGGTGAAAACTAAACTTCCTCGCACAGTTCTCTTTAATGTCCAGCACCTCCGTCTCACCGTATTCCATGTATCCGCTCATTCAGCAGGTGCTTGCTCAATATTAAACCAACTGCAGGGGCAAAGGGAGTAGTCACAGACCCCCTTGTGGCTCTCTGAGTATCATTAATACAAGGGTACCTTCTAGCCCTAATGGTGACTGAGGTTTCTTACAGTTGGGATGTTGAATCGACCATAACTCATGTTAAGTCATATTATAACAGTATTAAGACAAGATTCATTCTCAGTTCTGCAGTTAACTGTGAGCTTAAGGTGGCAATGATCCAACATCTGGGGTTTACACTGCTAGACTCAAGGCGAATGTTCTTAGAATACAGGTAAATCAAGCAGAGTTCGTGTGTGCATGACCAGACACATGCAGGAAAAAAGCCCTGCTGTTCAAAAACAATGAGAAAACAACTTTTTATGAAGTGCCAAATCTTAAATTCACTGCATGAGTCATAATTGACATATATTAAGATAATTTTCTTTTAGTTGACCAGAATATTTTGTCTTTATGACACATAAATCTTTGTGTTACAAAATACCTGGAATTATAACTTAACAAGCAACCATAGAACGTTTGTTCTTGAAATAGGTAGGTCTCACTCCAGCAGAAGAACAAGGGATTCTTGAAGTAGAAAAATTTGATTGAATTACATGAAAATTGTCCCATCCACCACCAGCGTCTACTGTTCATAAACCTTGACAATCAAATTTTGAGACATTCTGCTCTAATTTTTAGTGCAGTTGGAATGTTATATTTCTGCTTCCAAATGAAATGTAGAGTAGGCTCATGATTTTTTTTTTGCTCACTTTCAGTAACACAAACCCCTCTAGTCACTTTTAGTCATTAAGAGCCTAAGTTGAGAAATACATCTAGTTAAATGCAGGGACTAGGGGCATGGTTACCTCATTCTCTGTTTCCATGCCTACTACCTCTACTCCTCTTTCCCGGTCACTGGGCTACCCTTACTAAGTTAACTTCTCTAGAGTTAATTTAGTAAGGGTAGAAGCGGCAGAAGAGACAGAAGGGATCTTTCTGTTTTTGCTTTTTTTTATTGAGCGAAAGAGTCTTTAAATTCTATAATGTTTTACAATTTTGAAAATTTTCACACACATGATTTCATAAAATCCCATAATAATCCTTTTTTCCCCCCTATCCCGATGTTGCCTCTCCCCCTTCCCTCTCTTCACTGGTAACCACTAGTTTGTTCTCTATGAGTCTGCTTCTTTTTTGTTTTATTCACTAGTTTGTTGTATTTTTTAGATTCTACATATAAGTGATATCATACAATGTTTGTCTTTCTCTACCTGACTTATTTCACTTAGCCTAATGCCCTCCAAGTCTATCCATGTTGCTACAAATGGCAAAATTTCATTCTTTTTATAAGTGAGTAGTATTCCATTGTATGCATATACTACGTTTTCTTTATCCATGCATCTCTTGATGGACACTTGGGTTGCTTCCATACCTTGGCAATTGTAAATAATTCTGCTGTAAACATTGGGGTGCATGTATCTCTTCAAATTAGTGTTTTTGTTTCCTTCCAGTATATACACAGGACTGGAATTGCTGGGTCATATGGTGGGTCTATTTTCAGTTTTTCGAGAAAGCTCCATACAGAAGGGATCTTCCTCCAATGTCTTTGACATGATGAGGATTTACACTGACCACAACAGCATCTCAAGGGTGCTTGGGTTCTTTGAAGACATTCTGCCATCCTCCACCATCTCTTGGGTCTTATCCATGAGTTTCCTTGATGTAGATGAGTGCATCTTCTGTCACGATTGTTCAGGATTCAGTTGTCATTTCCTGAGAATTCCAGCAGTTCCTCCAGCATCTTTCTGCTGTTTCTTTGTCCCTCCAGGAGACCCTCTTGCACAGGATCTAAGATGACTTCTCTGCCACTAACTTGCTTGTGACCTACATTTGGTGTTATGAGAAATGCACACATGAGACTCTCTATCCAGAGGGATGATACTCTTTCTCAGGCTACAGCTTGTGCTCTGCTGCCCAGCCAGCCTCTTGTCCTTGGATTACATAGGTGAATCGGACATGTCAGTTCACTCTGTCCTTCAAACCTCAGGGGACACATTTCGAGCGCTCTGAATGGTCTTCTGAAGGTCCCTATATTAGGCTTGAGGTTGGAAGACAATATCACACTCCCATTTCACTCTCAAAACGGGAGAGGATAGAGATGCGGCACAGCTCCCACTGTCTCTAAAGAAACCCTGTCTACAATTTCCAATTCCTCTTGGCCCTCCAATTATACCCTTTGTATACTTTATATAAAGGTATAGGTTTTTTTTGAGGGGTCAGTGTCACAACTGTTTTTTGTTTTTCCAGCCATTACTTTGCTAATTCTGCGTAAAGATTGTATTTTTGAATGTTGGAGTAGTTGGCACTTACTTGTATTAAGACCTCAGCTGAAACCGGGACCAAAATTGTTCCATGTTAAAACTCCTTTACACTTATATTTTAAGACGCGTTATCTTGTCCAGACCACAAAAAGAAAAATATCCCCCAGAGAAACGCTTAAGAAATGACATTAAGTGTTTGGTCTTATATTCTTAATGTGTGGAACAGCAAATTTTGTGTTTTTAAACGTTATTTTCTGATTAATTTTGGGATTTTATGTTCCATTCCAAGAATGGAATCTAAATTTACAGCATTCTGCTTTTAGGAAAGAAGGTCAAGGGGCCAATTAAATTGTAAATCAGGGAGTTCTTATTTATGCTTTGTCCAGAAAATTCCACAGTTGGTGTAATACTCAAAAGTGGAAACAATGGAGAAGGTCCACCTCACAATGTAAGCTCCTTCTAAAAGAGCCATATGGGAAGACTAGTGTCTCCTTGGGAGCATAAGGTTATTCGTCACGCGTGCTTTCTTCTACAGAGGTGAAAGAGAAACCTTCTTAATTTCCCACTTTTGGCCTTCTTTAGAACGTAAGAAGGTGTTCCATCTTCCACGAGAAACTATTATTCTCTGCAGCCTAGGTTGAGTCTAGAATCTAGCGCAGTGAATCAGCAGGTGGCCACCAGGGGGCAGCTATGCACAGCTTTTGGGCTTCATTCTGTAGGCACTGGGGAATCATGGAAGGTTTCAGAGCAGGGGAGTTACCTAATGAAAGTGTGCGAGGAAGATCAATTTGGAAGCTAGGGTGAAGGAGAAGGAACAGACGTAGAAAGTCAGATCTGGGACCGCTGCTGTGATCCTAGAGTAAAGAAGGGGTGCAGTGGCATCAATGCAGAGACTAGGAATGGAAAAGGAATTCCAGAGACACTGTTAATAGAAATGTTGACGCAGGACTGCTTGACTGAGTGGATTTGGAGGGAGGAAAAAATGGAGAACAAGTTTCCTGCTTGGAGAATGTTAATGCTGATAATGGAAATAAATCCACTTAGCCATCACTTTTCCCCTTTTATGCGTTATTTATCTCATTTTAATAAAATTTATCAAAAATTTGAGGATACTCTTAAAATGTTCATATACCAAGAGAGGCTTTTTGGAATATTTGAAATTTCAGTCTCTGACAGTTTCTGGAGGTTTTGGAGAATAGTGGCAACTGGCTTCTTTTCTTGGGGAAGAGAAAAAAAAAAATCAGAGTAAGGCAAACTTGGTATCTACCCTTCTTCTCTAGCCCCTCATTTTTTCCTCCTTCATTAAATGGTAGGTGTTTGGAGACACAAGGCCCTGACTCTACCTCGCTGGTTGGGTGGAGGGCAAGTCAGTGGAAAATTGTGTCGTAGGGAGGACATTGCCTCAGGAGATCTTTGTGTTAATACCCATGTCCACATTACTTCAAGGAGCTTACAACCTCACCGTATTAATAAGACGGGTATTAAGTCTAAAGATTTCCCCAAACGTAAATACCTGCCAAATGCATTGGAGGGGAGATCCCTGTGTATTACGACCTTAAGCCAATAATGCCTCTGAATCTTTTAAAAGGTAAAGAAAGAAGCCCCTAAATGGAGGCTAGAAGCTGAACTGCGACAAAGAGCACTCTTTATGGGCTGATGTGTGTTATGAAGTTTTCCATTTCTGTCTTTTAACTTGTTCTGGCCTTTAATTTTTCTTTTTCTTTATACGTACACAGTTTTTGAGTGAAAGTGGAGAAGACGAAATACCACAATAAACACAATGAAGTTCTAAGCCTTGCCACCGGGAAAGCTGAATCAGTAGTTTTGATATAGAATTCAGGACAAAAACATCATGCCAGACCTTCCAAATTATGTGATTAATTTCAGGAAACAGACACTTAGGATAAAGCTTCTCAAAATCTGCGTGAATCTGGTTGCTCTGTTACTGCTCCCCAGAATTCTGTAGCGCCTGCTCCAGGTCTCTGCTGCACTGGAATGCTGCACACTTTGTGTCCATTGAGGTCACTCATGTGGTGGCACTGACCCTCCTTGGTTTTCTGCATTGCCTTTTGCCTGCTACCACCTTAAAGGTCTCTCTCCATCACTCATGACTCATCCCTCTATTGGACCTGTAGGCAGGTGCCTTTTCCTTCTGACATCTTGGAAATATTTGGTCTGATTATTTTTCACCTACCCACTGGTACTACCATTGACAAGCCACCATAATCTCTTACCTGGATTACTGTAGTTGTCCTTAACAGATCCCCCTGCATCTGCCATATCTCCCCCTACAGCTTGTTTCTCAACATTGCATCTAGTAATTCTGACTGTCCACTCCTGTCATTCCTCAGCTGAAAATTCTGCAATGGCTCCTGATTTCACTCTTTTATTTATTTTTTATTGAAGTATAGTTGATTTACATTGTTATATTAGTTTCAGGTATACCTTAGAGTGATTCAGTTATACATATTTATATATTCTTTTTCATATTCTTTTCCATTATGGTTTATTTTTTATTAACATCTTTATTGGAATATAATTGCTTTACAATGTTGTGTTACTTTCTGCTGTATAACAAAGTGAATCAGCTATACGTATACATATATCCCCATATCCCTTCCCTCTTGCGTCTCCCTCCCACCCTCCCTATCCCACCCCTCTAGGTGGTCACAAAGCACCGAGCTGATCTCCCTGTGCTATATGCAGCTGCTTCCCACTAGCTATCTATTTTATGTTTGGTAGTGTGTATATGTCAATGGCACTCTCTCACTTCGTCCTAGCTTACCCTTCCCCCTCCCTGTGTCCTCAAGTCCATTCTCTACGTTTGCATCTTTATTCCTGTCCTGCCCCTATGTTCGTCAGAACCATTTTTTTTCTTTTTTTAGATTCCATTTATATGTGTTAACATACGGCATTTGTTTTTCTCTTTCTGACTTACTTCACTCTGCATGACAGACTCTAGGTCCATCCACCTCACTACAAATAGTTCAATTTCATTTCTTTTTATGGCTGAGTAATATTCCATTGTATATATGTGCCATATCTTCTTTATCCATTCATCTGTTGATGGACACTTAGGTAGCTTCCATGTCCTGGCTATTGTAAATATAGCTGCAATGAACATTGTGGTACATGACTCTTTTAGAATTATGGTTTTCTCAGGGTATATGCCCAGTAGTGAGATTGCTGGGTCATATGGTAGTTCTATTTTAAGTTTTTTAAGGAACCTCCATACTGTTCTCCATAGTGGCTGTATCAATTTACTTTCCCACCAACAGTACAAGAGGGTTCCCTTTTCTCCACACCCTCTCCAGCATTTATTGTTCCTAGATTTTTTGATGATGGCCATTCTGACCGATATGAGGTGATACCTCATTGTAGTTTTGATTTGCATTTCTCTAATGATTAGTGATGTCTGTTGCATGTGTTTGTTGGCAATCTGTATATCTTCTTTGGAGAAATGTCTCTTTAGATCTTCTGCCCATTTTTGGATTGGGTTGTTTGTTTTTTTGATATTGAGCTGCATGAGCTGCTTGTATATTTCAGAGATTCATCCTTTGTCAGTTGCTTCATTTGCAAATATTTTCTCCCATTTTGAGGGTTGTCTTTTCATCTTGTTTATGGTTTTCTTTGCTGTGCAAAAGCTTTTAAGTTTCATTAGGTCCCATTTGTTTATTTTTGTTTTTATTTCCATTTCTCTAGGAGGTGGGTCAAAAAGGACCTTGCTGTGATTTATGTCATTGAGTGTTCTGCCTATGTTTTCCTCTAAGAGTTTTATAGTGTCTGGTCTTACATTTAGGTCTTTAATCCATTTTGAGTTTATTTCTGTGTATGGTGTTAGGAAGTGTTCTAATTTCATTCTTTTACATGTAGCTGTCCAGTTTTCCCAGCACCACTTGTTGAAGAGGCTGTCTTTTCTCCATTGTATATTCTTGCCTCCTTTATCAAAGATAAGGTGACCGTATGTGTGTGGGTTTATCTTTGGGCTTTCTATCCTATTATACTGATCTATATTTCTATTTTTGTGCCAGTACCATACTGTCTTGATTTCTGTAGCATTGTAGTATAGTCTGAAGTCAGGAGTCTGATTCCTCCAGCTTTGATTTTTTCCCTCAAGACTGCTTTGGCTATTTGGGGTCTTTTGTGTCTCCATACAAATTAAAAATTTTTTTTGTTCTAGTTCTGTAAAAAAAAGCCATTGGTAATTTGATAGGGATTGCACTGAATCTGTAGATTGCTTTGTGTAGTATAGTCATTTTCACAATATTGATTCTTCCAATCCAAGAACATGGTATATCTCTCCATCTGTTGGTATCATCTTTTAATTTCTTTCATCAGTGTCTTATAGTTTTCTGCATACAGGTCTTTTGTCTCCCTAGGTAGGTTTATTCCTAGGTATTTTATTCTTTTTGTTGCAATGGTAAATGGGAGTGTTTCCTTAATTTCTCTTTCAGATTTTTCATCATTAGTGTATAGGAATGCAAGAGATTTCTGTGCATTAATTTTGTATCCTGCAACTTTACCAAATTCACTGATTAGCTCTAGTAGTTTTCTGGTAGCATCTTTAGGATTCTCTATGTATAGTATCATGTCATCTGCAGTGATAGTTTTGCTTCTTCTTTTCTGATTTGGATTCCTTTTATTTCTTTTTCTTCTCTGATTGCCATGGCTAAAACTTCCAAAACTATGTCGAATAATAGCAGTGAGAGTGGGCAACCTTGTCTTGTTCCTGATCTTAGTGGAAATGCTTTCAGTTTTTCACCACTGAGAACGATGTTGGCTGTGGGTTTGTCATAGATGACCTTTATTATGTTGAGGTAGGTTCCCTCTATGCCTACTTTCTGGAGAGTTTTTATCATAAATGGGTGTTGAATTTTGTTGAAAGATTTTTCTGCATCTGTTGAGGTTATCATATGGTTTTTATCCTTCAATTTGTTATTATGATGTATCACATTGATTGATTTGCATATACTGAAGAATCCTTGCATTCCTGGGATAAACCTCACTTGATCATGGTGTATGATCCTTTTAATGTGCTGTTGGATTCTGTTTGCTAGTATTTTGTTGAGGATTTTTGCATCTATGTTCATCAGTGATATTGGCCTGTAGTTTTCTTTTTTTGTGACATCTTTGTCTGGTTTTGGTATCAGGGTTATGGTGGCCTTGTAGAATGAGTTTGGGAGTGTTCTTCCCTCTGCTATATTTTGGAAGAGTTTGAGAAGGATAGGTGTTAATGCTTCTCTAAGTGTTTGATAGAATTCACCTGTGAATCCCTCTGGTCCTGGGTTTCTGTTTGTTGGAAGATTTTTAATCACAGTTTCAACTTTAGTGCTTGCGATTGGTCTGTTTATATTTTCTGTTTCTTCCTGGTTCAGTCTTGACAGGCTGTGCCTTTCTAAGAATTTGTCCGTTTCTTCCAGGTTGTCCATTTTATTGGCCTATAGTTACTTTTAGTAATCTCTCATGATTCTTTGTATTTCTGCAGTGTCAGTTGTTACTTCTCCTTTTTCATTTCTAATTCTGTTGATTTGAGTCTTCTTCCTTTTTTTTTTTTTTTGCGGTATGCGGGTCTCTCACTGTTGTGGCCTCTCCCATTGTGGAGCACAGACTCCGGACTCGCAGGCTCAGCAGCCATGGCTCACAGGCCCAGCTGCTTTGCAGCATGTGGGATCTTACCAGACCGGGGCACGAACCCGTGTCCCCTGCATCAGCAGGTGGACTCTCAACCACTGCGCCACCAGGGAAGACCGAGTCTTCTCCCTTTTTTTCTTGATGAGTCTGGCTAATGGTTTATCAATTCTGTTTATCTTCACAAGGAACCAGCTTTTAGTTTTATTGATCTTTGCTATTGTTTCTTTCATTTCTTTTTCATTTATTTCTGATCTGATCTTTATGATTTCTTTCCTTCTGCTAACTTTGGGGTTGTTTTGTTCTCCTTTCTCTAATTGCTTTAGGTGTAAGGTTAGTTTGTTTATTTGAGAAGTTTCTTGAGGTAGGATTGTATTGCTATAAACTTCACTCTTAGAACTGCTTTTGCTGCATCCCATAGGTTTGGGTTGTCATGGTTCCATTGTCATTTTTTTCTAGGTATTTTTTGATTTCCTCTTTGATTTCTTCAGTGATCTCTTGGTTATTTGGTAGCATATTGTTTAGCCTCCATGTGTTTGTATTTTTTACAGTTTTTATCGTGTAATTGATATCTAGTCTCATAGTGTTGTGGTCAGAAAAGGTACTTGATATGATTTCAATTTTATTAAATTTACCAAGGCTTGGTTTGTGACCAAGATATGATCTATCCTGGAGAATGTTCCATGAACACTTGAGAAGAAAGTGTATTCTGTTGTTTTTGGATGGAATGTCCTATAAATATCAGTTAAGTCCATCTTGTTTAATGTATCATTTAAAGCTTGTTTTTCCTTATTTATTTTCATTTTGGATGATCTGTCCATTGGTGAAAGTGGGGTGTTAAAAGTCCCCTACTATGATTGTGTTACTGTCAATTTCCCCTTTTATGGCTGTTAGCATTTGCCTTAGGTATTGAGGTGCTCCTATGTTGGGTGCATAAATATTTACAATTGTTATATCTTCTTCTTGGATTGATCCCTTGATCATTATGTAGTGTCCTTCTTTGTCTCTTGTAATAGTATTTATTTTAAAGTCTGTTTTGTCTGATATGAGAATTGCTGCTCCAGCTTTCTTTTGGTTTCCATTTGCATGGAATCTCTTTTTCCATCCCCTCACTTTCAGTCTGTATGTGTCCCTAGGTCTGAAGTTAATCTCTTGTCGACAGCATATATATGGGTCTTGTTTTTGTATCCATTTAGCCAGTCTGTGTCTTTGGTTGGAGCATTTAGTGCATTTACATTTAAGGTAGTTATCAATATATATGTTCCTGTTACCATTTTCTTAATTGTTTTGGGTTTGTTCTTGTAGGTCTTTTCCTCCTCTTGTGTTTCTTGCCTAGAGAAGTTCCTCTAGCATTTGTTGTAAAGCTGTTTTGTTGGTGCTGAATTCTATTAGCTTTTGCTTGCCTGTAAAGGTTTTAATTTCTCCATCAAATCTGAATGAGATCCTTGCTGGGTAGAGTAATCTTGGTTGTAGGTTTTTCCCTTTCATCAATTTAACTATGTCCTGCCACTCCCTTCTGGCTTGCAGAGTTTCTGCTGAAAGATCAGCTGTTAACCTTATGGGGATTCCCTTGTATGTTATTTGTTGTTTTTCCCTTGCTGCTTTTAATATTTTTTCTTTGTATTTAATTTTTGACAGTTTGATTAATATGTGTCTTGGCATGTTTCTCCTTGGATTTATCCTGTATGGAACTCTCTGTGCTTCCTGGACTTGATTAACTATTTCCTTTCCCATGTTAGGGAAGTTTTCAACTATAATCTCTTCAAATATTTTCTCAGGCACTTTGATCTTCTCTTCTTCTCCTGGGACCCCTATAATTCGAATGTTGGCATGTTTAATTTTGTCCCCAAGGTCTCTGAGACTGTCCTCAGTTCTTTTCACTCTTTTTTCTTTATTCTGCTTTGTGGTAGTTATTTCCACTATTCTATCTTCCAGGTCACTTATCCATTCTTCTGCCTCAGTTATTCTGCTGTTGATTCTTTCTAGAGAATTTTAAATTTCATTTTTTGTGTTGTTCATCATTGTTTGCTCTTTAGTTCTTCTAGGTGTTTGTTAAACGTTTCTTGTATTTTCTCTATTCTATTTCCAAGATTTTGGATCCTCTTTATTATCATTACTCTGAATTCTTTTTCAGGTAGACTGCTTATTTCCTCTTCATTTGTTTGCTCTGGTAGGTTTTTACCTTGCTCCTTCATCTGCTGCATATTCCTCTGTCTTCTCATTTTGTTTAACTTACTGTGTTTGGGGTCTCCTTTTTGCAGGCTGCAAGTCTGTAGTTCCTATTGTTTTTGGTGTCTGCCCTCAGTGGGTGAGGTTGGTTCAATGGCTTGTGTAGGCTTCCTGGTGGAAGGCGCAGGTGCCTGTGTTCTGGTGGGTGGGGATGGATCTTGTCTTTCTGGTGAGGAGGGTCACATCTGGTGGTGTGTTTTGGGGTGTCTGTAAACTTTTTATGTTTTTAGGCAGCCTCTATGCTATTGGGTGGGGTTGTGTTCCTGTCTTGCTAGTTGACTGGCATGGGGCATCCAGCACTGGAGCTTGCTGGCCATTGGCTGGAGCTGGGTCTTAGCATTGAGATGGAGATCTCTGGGAGAGCTCTCGCCAATTGATATTACGTGGGGCCGGGAGGTCTCTGGTGGTCCAATGTCCTGAACTCGGCTCTTCCAGTTCAGAGGCTCAGGCCTGACACCCAGCCAGAGCACCAGGATCCTGCCAGCCACACGGCAGGTAGGAGACAGATAAATATGCACGTATCTCAATGGCTTCTTAAGTGATGGGGAAGATGTGATGCATGAAGGACACCAACTCAAGTCTCACAGCTTAGTTCTGTGATCTTGGACCAGACAGTTAACTTCTCTGTGCTTCAGATTTCCCTTCATGCAGCACCTCCTGGCCCCAGAGGCCCAGTCAGGTGCGAGGGAAGGGCTATTGCTCCCAGGCTGTGCAGGGAGAAAGCCTGGGAGGCTCCATTATGGTTTATTATAAGATATTGAATATAGTTTCTTATGCTACAGGACAGAGACTTTGTTACTTATCTATTTTATGTATAGTAATTTGTGTCTGCTAATCCCCAAAACCTAATTTATCCCTCCCCCACCCCAGCTTTCCCCTTTGGTAACCAGAAGTTTGTTTTCTGTGTCTACTCTATGAGTCTGTTTCTCATTTGTAAATAAGTTCATTTGTATCATATTTTACATTCCACCTATAAATGATGTGATATTTGCCTGTCTGACTTACCTCACTTAGTATGATGAACTCTAGGTCCATCCATGTTGCTGCAAATGGCAATATTTCATTCTTTCTTATGGCTGAGTAGTATTCCATTGTGTGTGTGTGTGTGTGTGTGTGTGTGTGTGTATATATATATATATATATATATATAAAACATCTTGTTTATCCATTCACCTGATTTCACTCTTGATGAAAGACAAAGTCTTTATAAAAACCTGAAGGTCTTTGCTATTCTGAACTCATCTCCTGCAACTCACCCTTCTCTCATTGTACTTTTCTTGCACGTACTGTAACACTCCATCCATGGTGAAATGCCTGGCTTCCTTCACAGCTTCTGGAGATTTAGGAGAAAAGTGGCTGTTGGCCTCTCAATGAGGCCAACCTTGGCTGCCCTGTTTTAAATTGCAAACTTCTCTACTTACCACCCTGATCCCTTTACCCTCTTCTACCTTTCCCCCACATAGCAGTTGTTTGTATAAGTCCAATGTATTCTGTAATTTACTTATTATCATTTTTTAATCTGTTCCTCTTTCCACTCACTGGAATATAAGCTCCACAAGGGCAGGGATCTTTATCTGTTTTGTTCACTGATGAATTGCATCTGCCTAGAATAGTGGTCAGAGCACTGCCTGGGAAAGAAGAGTAGGTAGTCAATAAATGAAGAACACACCGTTCTTTCAGAAATTGTATTTATTAATTGGTGAAATTTGAATCAGTTCTAAGAATTAGATGTAGATAAGTATCAGTGTTACTTTCATAATTTTGATGGTGATTATTGAAGTTATGTAGGAGAATGTCCTTGTTTGTATGAAATAAACACAAATATATGCCAGGGTCATGAGGCATCCATTAACACATTATTTTCAAGTTGTTTAGGAAAAAAGTTTAGGAAAAAAAGATTTGAGCTATTTTTACATTTCAGTAAGCTTGATTAATTCAAAATAAATAGTGCTTAAAATCATGTATTTTTCTGAGGGTGAGGTTGGAGTAGAGAGCACAGGTCCTATGTGGGAAAGGAAAGGAGATGTCATATGGAAGAATGATTTATGTTCCTAACAGTATTTTTGTTTCCTAAATATTTGTGTTTTACCACCCAGTTCCTGGCCTGGGGATGGTCTCATAGACTTAGGGTTACCTAAGACGGTCACTTAGACTCAGGGCTTTCAGTTTTCTTACACAACTTTCAACTTCCCATAGTGCAGAGTACTCCAGGAGGCTGGGCCAGTGTAGGTTCAAGTACAACTTCACTTGGACCTGCAATCATTGCTTTTGTTCTTTTCACCGCCATGATGTTGAGTTTGAGCTACAGTAAGTCCCCTACATACGAATCTTCAAGTTGCGAACTTTCAAAGATGCGAACATGTGTTTGCATGTCTAATCACGTAAGTTAGTTCACGTGTCTGGTGTACATTGTCATGTGCATGCATCTTCTACAAGTGGTGGTGCTTTTGTGTACTTTACTGTACAGTACTGTATAGAGTACAGTAGTGCAGTATCTTGATTTCAAGCCCAGGATGTCATCTATGACGAGAAAAAAAGTAGCTACTACCCAGACATCACTGGATCGTTTTTTTCAAGAGGGTCGATAGAATTGAATCCAGCAAGGAACCAGAACCTGTGCCATCAGCATCAGGTGTGAGTGAAATTGCAGCTTGCTCTCCATCTCCTGTTGCTGACGATCCTTCAGCTCTACCATCTCCCACCTCCTCTCCCTCATCCACTCAGTAACTCTTCCTGCCTCTTCACTCGATGCCAGCCCCTGTATGCCAGCTGTTGTACTGTACTACTGTACTTTTCAAGGTACTGTACTGTAAGATTAAAAATGTTTTATTTTTCTGTGTTTTTTTTATGTTATTTGTGTGAAAAGTATTATAAACCTATTACAGTACAGTACTATATAGCCGACTGTGTTAGTTGGGTACCTAGGCTAACTTTGTTGGACTTAGAACAAATTGGACTTACGAACGCGCTCTCGGAACAGAACTCATTCATGTGTAGGGGATTTACTGTACTATGAAAAACCCTCACTGATGATTATTTTAGGTCCGTCAGTACTCTCTGCCTTCCACTAAGGTTCTCCATCTACCACAGATGCTGGAGGACACCAGACACACACCTCTTCCTCCTGGCCCTTGTTCTGGAAGGCCACCCCTGGCTCCGACAGCCACAGGGCTCACTCCCTTACCTCTCTCATGGTTTTGTTTCCATGCCATCTTTTCGTTTTTAAAATTGCTCCCTCCTTGGTAGCCCTATCCTTTTTACTGGCTTCATTTTATCCACAGCGTGATAATCTCTAACACACTCTTTCATTTACCTGTTTATTTTGTTTCTCTTGAAGAGAAGTTTGAGGTCCAGGGGAGCAGGGTTTTTTGTATTATTGATGTTATTTTATTTGTTATTGACGTATGCTCAGCTTATGGAACAGTCCTTATCGTACTCCAGGCACTCAGTAAAAATTCCGTGGAGGAACTGAGTTCCTACGTTTGCCATTGTGGAGAGGATTCGAGGAGTTGTAGCCCGTGTGGGGAGTAGGGTGAGACTGATCTCACACTGTGACATTCTGAGTCTCAGTTCTAACCCAGCCAGGAACCCTGTTGCCTTTAATAATAAACAGGGAGCATGTGTGTTTTCGAGCACAGCAATACTCCTTTCAGTTCTGGCAAGGATTGGGAGATTGTCTGCAGTAGGTGATCCTCACAGAAAATTTTAATTTTTCTTCATCCAAGTATTCAATAGTTTCGATAAACACAGGTTGTGGCAGGGATATTTGTGTTTCTGGTATTGGAGGAAGAAAAATTGTGTTCTTGATAGGCTCTAACGTCTATTTCCCAAAACTTAATGACTTAAAACAATGACAACATTTATTTTGTTCATAAATCGAGCTCTGTTCGGGCAGAACTCGATGGTGACAATCTTTCCCATGTGACATCAGCTGGGGCAGCTTGAAGTCTGGAGGCTAGAATCATCTGAAGACGTGCCCATCCCCATTCTGACGGTTAGTGCTGGCTGTTGACTAACTGAGACCATGACCAGAACTATGGCCAAATGGCATAGACACGTGGGCCTCTTTATGTGGCCCGAGCTTCCTTAAAACATATTGATTGGGTTCCGAGGAAGAGCATTTTGCAAGAGAGATGAGACAGGGGAGAAGGAGGGAGGGGTGTGTGTGTGCCGTATTGCCTTTTATTACTTAACTTCGGAGGTCACACAGGCATCACTTCTGGCGCGTTCTGTCCGTTCAGGCAGTTGTAAAAGCTAGTCCAATTTCAAAGGGAAAAGAAAGAGACCTTAATTCTTGATGGAGGAGTGGCCGTTCCCTGAAGGGCGTGTATGACTAAAAATATTGCTATAGCCATTTTTGGAAAATGTCTAAAGTCAGTACTCTGGCTATTACAATAGTGATCTCTTCATCACAATATACTCACCTTTCTTCTAAGTCTTCTAAAATCTCACTTCATTTCAGCCTCAGACTCAGTCAGGCTTGAGGACCAGAATCTCACTATCAAAATGGGGTCCAGTTCTGATGAGCTCTGTGGGTATGGATCATCAGGTACAGCTCCTTGAGTCTCATTCTTCTTGGTCAGAAGATCTGTGAACTAAAAAGACAATTACCCATCTCCAATAATTAACGTGCCATGGAAGGGCAAGCATAAGGTAACTGCTGTAGACATCCTTATTCAAAAACGGTGGTAGCGGTGGTGGAAATGGGAGACACACAGTAGGCAGGGGTCCACTGAAATCTTGACATGTAGCTGGATGTGTCTTGCCAACTCCTACTGCCTGACAGTACTCTAGAAAATCTGCACAGGGCCTCTCCATGTGACCTGGGCTTCCTCACGACACAGATGCTGCATTTCAGTTGCAGTAGTCAAATGGAAGAGAAAACTTGTAGTCTTTAAGCCAAATGACAAAAATAATCTGGACCAGTACAGTAAGATAGTACAGAAATTTTATCTCCTTTTAGCAGAAAAAGGATAGGAACAAAGTGGCATTTACCAGCTAATGGGTAACGTCAACATATGCTGTGGTTAAAAAGCAGAGCTCTCTGTGGAATTATGAGTTCAGTTTTGGCTGTATGTTTTCAAAGGATAAAATAGTAAGGAGTACTCATGTTTGTAGTTAAACACTTATCTAAGGTGAAAGGAAAAACACCACGAGTTCTACTACTAGGGCAGTTCTAGAAGTACGTGTCTTATATCAAAATCTTAAACTAATGGGAAAGATTCTAAAATAGATTTTAAATTGGGAAGGAACATGGTAGGGAAATAAGCAAGAAAAATGTTCTGGTTCTCTATTGGTGTGTAACAGACTATCAAAACTTAGTGGCTTGGGACTTCCCTGGTGGCACAGGGGTTGAGAATCCTCTTGCTTAATGCAGGGGACATGGGTTCGAGCCCTGGTCGGGGAAGATCCATGTTCCGTGGAGCAACTAAGCCCTTGCGCCACAGCTACTGAGCCTGCGCTCTAGAGCCCACGAGCCACAACTAATGACCCCACGTGCCACAACTACTGAACCCGCGCACCTAGAGCCTTTGCTGTGCAACAAGAGAAGCCACCGCAATGAGAAGCCCGCGCACCGCAACAAAGAGTAGCCCCCGCTCGCTGCGACTAGAGAAAGTCTGCGCCCAGCAACAAAGACCCAATGCAGCCAAAAATAAGTAAATAAATAAAACCAAAACACTTAGTGGCTTAAAGGAACCATTTCTTTTGTTGTTGTTGTTGTTTTGTTTTGTTTTTTGCGGTACGCAAGCCTCTCACTGCTGTGGCCTCTCCCACTGCAGAGCACAGGCTCTGGACGCGCAGGCCCAGCGGCCATGGCTCACGGGCCTAGCCGCTCCGCGGCATGTGGGATCTTCCCGGACCGGGGCACGAACCCGTGTCCCCTGCATCGGCAGGCAGACTCTCAACCACTGCACCACCAGGGAAGCCCAAGGAACCATTTCTTTCTCTTTCTTTCCTCTCAATAATGTAGATGAGGAATTTGGGAATGGCCCCATATGATGTCATCAAGGGCAGCTCGGGATGGCAGCATCCACTTCCAAGGTGGCTTCTTCATGCACCTATTCGGCACCTCAGTGCTCCTCAGCCTTGCACTCCATATGGTGTCTTATCCAGCAGGGTCTCTGCGGATGACTTATGCTTCTCACAGCTTGGTGGGTTTAAGATGGTCAGATATTTTACATGATGGCTCGGTGCTCAGAGAATGTGTTCCAATAGACCCTGGCAGAAGCTGCAAGCCCTTCTTATAATCTAGCCTCAGAAGTCCCACTGTGTCACCTACACTATATTCTGTAGTTAATTAAGCAAGACACTAAGGCCAGTCAGGATTCAATACTAGCAAGGAATTTGTAGTCAACATTAATCTATCACTGTTGGCCTTCTGGCCACAAATTATTTACATTTCTTCCCAAACACGCAGTATATTCACATATCTCCAAGCCTCTCAATCTCATCCTTTTTCAGCATTAGCTTGAATTCTGGGATCTGATCAGCTAATTCAGGTCCAGATATGGATACGTTTCTCAGGTGAAGTTTCTTGAGTACAAGTCTGAAGACCTGTGAGCTAGAGAGGCGAGCTTTCTGTCTCTCTGCAACACCCAACAAAAAATGGTAGCCCTGCCATAGGAGGACAGTCCAAAGCCAGGCCAGACCATGCTTCTTTCCAAAATCAGCCTTTTTTTTTTTTTTTAAACCTAGGATGGAGAGTCAGGATGCTTGGGAACAGTATCCTTAAGATTTTTTGTTTGGGAGAAAGGATCTGAGAGGCAGGTTCTTAAGATTTCGAGAAGCCCTAGTATACACACCCTTTAATCTTTCTTACCCATATCGTTGACTTAGTTACCTGATGGCAATGCTTTGCCGGTAGTGCCCCAAATTTGGTACTTACCTGGAAGCCAGTTCTTAGTTTGAGAGTCCTTTGCTGATTGGAAAAACTAGGATTTAAAAAGTTTGTTTTTTTTTTTTAATCCAGCAAGTTCTGGCTCCTTTATATTTCCTCTCAGTTCTGCTTGAAAGCTGAACAGTTCTTTTTTAACAAATTCTTTTCTTTCTTTTTGTACATTCTCATACATAGGTGTAAGAGGCTGCTTGTCACTTTCAGCATTCTAACTGGAAATTTCTTTATACAAATCCATCAGTTCATGAGGTATATTTTCTTTTTTGTAAATTCCACAAGGGCATAGTGTTGCCAAATTTCCTACCATTACGAAATAGAGGTGGCCTTTCCCTCCAGCCTGCAGTCACTATTTCCTCACAATCCCTCAAGCCCAGAGAACTTTTGCTCACTGTGAGGTCCAAAAGCCAATGTCACACGTTTGAAATTTTTGTTATAATGACATCCCAATTCAGGTGCCAAACTCTGTTCTGTTTTATCTGTTGCTGTAAACAAAGCATCCCGCAAGCTAATGGCTTCACACAGCCCTTTTATTTTGCTCAGGATTTTCTGACCTAGGCTCGGTGGATGGTTTGTCTGTAATCCATTTGTGACATCAGCTGAGGCATTTAGAGCTAGAGCATCCACTTATAAGGCGGCTTCCTCAGCCCCATATTTGATTGTTCCTTGGCCTCTCTCTCCCCGTGCAGGGTCTCACCCTCCAGCATCTCTTCACGTGACTTGAGCTTCCACAGCATGGTGGCCTCAAGGTGGTCAGACTTCTTACATGGTGGCTCAGGGCTCCCACATAGAGTGTTCCAAAGGTCTGGGAAGCAGTTGCCAGGCTTCTTATCTCCTAGTCTCAGAAGTGCCAGAAAAACCCAGCTGCCTTATTCTACTCATCAATCAGTGCGCCAAGGCCAGTCCCGGTTCAAGGAGAGGGGAATTAGCCTGTGACTCTCAATAGGAGGAATTTGGGGGTTGAGAGGTTGTGGCTGTCGACTCAGTTTTAGAATTTTATTCATGCTAAAGGTATTCGGGCATGATTTACCTTTTATCCCCTCTCCTTGAATATGTCACTATGCTGTGTTGAAAAAAATTTTAGTTTTAGGAATTTGAGGAGTCAATCAGGCAATAGAAACTCTATCTGCTGTAGAGTTTTTAAAGATATCAAAATTTACATGTGTATCCATTGGTTTTGCTCTGATACTAAATTTAAAGGAATGGAAATAGGGTCACTAAAAATATCTGAATCAATTATCACATTTGTTGCTGAATATTCCTAGGCACTGACACACTAGATATTTGCTTAACTGACTAATGAATTTTATGGGGAGTTTGGCTTTTCTTGAATTTCAGAGAAATATGGGACTTGTATCTTAAACCACAGATAGTGTATATTTGGGAAAATGGAGCCAAAAAGAGCAGAAATTTCCACAGTCTTTCTTATATGGCTCTGGCTTAATGGAGAAAAGTGCATGGAAAAGTCATACTTTGGTCTATGTTCCCACAGTCCCACAGTCTGGCTAGTGTCATTTCTGCAACTTCCTGCTGATATAGGAGAATAGGATCTAGGTTGCCCAATAATT
Source organism: Aethalodelphis obliquidens (assembly GCF_003676395.1). NCBI lineage: Eukaryota > Metazoa > Chordata > Mammalia > Artiodactyla > Delphinidae > Aethalodelphis > Aethalodelphis obliquidens. The sequence goes on along the minus strand of NW_020837959.1, from coordinate 25,969,215 downwards.
AAGACCCGGTGGGAAAGAAGGAAAACTATTCAAAATCCCCATTCTACGTATGTCTGACATTGTTTTGATTTTTAAAATCTTCCTAAAATAAAAAGGGAACAAGATGAAGTTTCTCTCCCAGAACTTGAAGACACTTTTAAAATTATATATAATTATATATTAATTTAAAGAGGACTTCAAGACACATTTCTAACTATAGTAGGAACTTCGAGGTACCTTTTTAACTATAACCAGTAGTTGGAACTATAAAAATTTCTTTCTATTAGGTGTGTGAGATGTCAGGCCTTTCTGAAAAATTGACACCTTTATTTATGTGTGTGTATTAAGACTTTTAAATTTGTTAAAGGAGCATAAAATCAACTTTCTCACTAGGCCAATTTTTCCCCCAAGCCTTCTAAACTTCCTTGTGTAGACAGTTGAATCTTAATCTTACCACAGTCTAGCTTTTACCATTTTCCCAGCAGCCTGATAACTGTTGGCATTAAGCTTTCATTCTCAGGCTTAGAACAGACAGATGCGTCTCTGCCCAGCACACAGGCAGAACTGATGGCGGTAATGAGATAATGGCTTGATAACATACATATGTTCCTCACTCTTTGAGTATGAGCCTGGGCAAGTATCAGTTATGACAGATTTGGGCCCCTTATCCAAGTTGGGCTAAACCAAGCCAAATATCTTTGGCAATTTTCTCCTACAAGTAAGATATTTCTCATGAAGCAGCTAACTTCTGACTTAGAAATAATTATTTTTAAAAGCGATGTATTTCTGTTTACATATTCAGAAGTAACAGTGAAATGGCAAAACCTTTGAAGAAGCTCTTGCTCATTTGGAAGCTGGATGGTGATCAGACAGACCAAATAAAAAAAGGCATGTTCATGAAAATACAGAGTTTAGAGAAGGCAAACAAGAAGTTTTAATTTTACTAGAGGGAGAAGACGTAGTAAATAAAATTCTGGTTAACAAATTATTACTAGTACTAATGTGTGAAGAGTGAGTTGGTCAGAGTTAGACCACAGAAAACTCCAAAAAAAATTCTGCGCAGAGTCTGGTATTGTCTGTGGTAAATTGTTGTATGTGTCCCCGTTCCCCGCTACTTTTGGTATGGGAGGGATATGTCTGGGTGGTATCTAGAATTTGGAGTTGGAAAATCCTTCAAGTTGATCTAAGGAGTTTAAGACGCTTTGCTCATTGCTCCTGGAGATGGTGACTGAGTCAGGTCTTTTGACCCAGCTCAGTGTGTTTAATACTCCATGCTGACAAGCTGAACCCCACTGTTTTTGTTTTTCCTCAACTACATTTTTGGGATCAGTGATTTTATGAGTCTAGTTATTCAAGAAACACACCTGCTTTTGCTAGGAACCATGCAAACAAGAATGAAGAAGACAATGTTCTGTCCTCAGTGTATACCCTGTAGAGAGATGAACAAGAAACAAAATGTTGAAATACAATAAATTAGTAATACAATAGGAGTACGAAAAAGTGCTATGGGAGTATGAAGAAAAGAAGGTAAAACTGCTTTGAAGATCAAGGACAGTTTCACAGAAGAGGTAACATTTGAATAGGGATTTATAGGTGACTGGGAATTTCCAGGCAAAATAGTAGGAGGACATATTCTAAATAAAGAGGATGGACACTGGAATGGAAGTTTGAAGAAGCCCAGGTTCCAGTCTTGTTCTCAACTCCCAGGAGGAGGCGAGCACAGACAAAGTTTCCATTGTGGGAAAACTAGGCTTGATTGTCTTGGGAAAGAGCAGAGAGGGTAGCTGCTGGCACAATGGAGGGTGTTACCCTGAAATCCATTATTAGGAATACAGCATTCAAGTGGAGTCAGACTAGCGTGAGGAAAAATAGGATTTGCCACTATTCTAAGTATGTGTGAAATTAGACACTGACGGAAAATGGACCAACCATTTAGTAATAAGGAAAAGAAGTTGGGGTCATGGATGAAGAGTAAGGAATGAGGGTACCAGTGGATAAAACATGAGGGTTCCAGAGTAATTTAGTGAGAACAGGAATCTGTTTTTTATTCACACCCTAAGCAGGCAACCAGGCTATAGGTCGTTACTTAAGGGAGCTGCATAATTGGAAATCCTAGAGAATACTCTTGTATGGAAGATGTTCTGAGAGCACGTGCTGGAGTGGGGGGAAAATGAGGCCAAATAGGTAGACAGTGATAAAATCCTGAAAGCTCTTACAGTCCGTGCTAAGGCATTTAGAATTTCTCTGAAGGCGTTTAGAAGCCACTGAGGGATCTTGAGTAGGGAGAGTTGCATTTTAGAAAATTTGCTGGAAGCGGTGTCCAAGATGATTAGGAGTATACACAGTAAACTGGAATACAGGGCTATTCATTAGAAGACTGTATCAATAATTTTGATGCAAGATTATGAGGACCTGAATTAAGACAGTGGCAATAGGGACAGTGAGAAAGAGAAGGATTTGAAATACACTTAGGCACCAAAATAGACATATTATAAAAACGATACGTAAGAGGTGAGAGAGAGTGGAAAATTGAGGTTAATTTTCAGTATTCAGCTTGAGAGAGTGATTAGTCAAGGTACACTAACTGCTGTAACAACTGCAAAGTCTCAGTGCACTTAACCCAATAAAGATTTCTTTTTTTTTCTCATGGCACCGTCCAGTGCACATTGGTAGTGGTGGGCGGGGGTGTCACTGTTTCAAATCATTCCTTCAGGGAACCAAACTCCTTCCATTTCTTGGCTCTGCTATCCTATAGGGCCTCAGAGTCCTCCTCTGAACCTCCATCCAGCTGTTGACACAGAAAGAAAAAGAACACGGAGGATTGTGGGGAGACTTTGAGTCCGTTCATGGAGATTGTATATATCACTTCTGCCACATTCATTGGTCTGAACTTATTCTTATGGCCATACCTACTTGCAAAGGAGCCTGGGAAATGTAGTATCTTTGGATGTCCAAAAGGAGGAGAAAATAAACTTTGCTGAAGATACAAACACAGTGTGCCCTTCCAACCACCAAGAGTGTTTTTCACTATTCTTCTCTCGTATAGAAGATATCATTTTGGCAAGGGAGACAACCTAAAGCCCTGGCTGGTCATTCATCCTGCTCAGGGTGCAGACTCTCCAGATGATTTATAGTGAGAGATGTTGCTTCTCATAGTTCAGTGAGTTGTAGAGTAAAATAACAGATTTTCTACCTGCCTTCCACCCACATACAATGGTGTTGCAGAGCCTAAGTAAGCACAAATAAACACTTCCATTCAGAAAGAGGCAGAATGGGTAGCACTCAGTCACTGGTGTGTAGCAATTCTGAAATTCACTGGGTGGACATTATGAAACATCCCTTATCTTGGAGGTAGGGGAATTTTCTTGATTAGTCCCAATTCTGTGGTCTTGGAGAAGCTCCCTGGTTCGTGACCCCTGGTTCTGTCCTCTAGGAGATTGTTGCCTGTCCGTTTCCTCCTTGACCGCATCTGAAGTAGATGGTGGAGAGTTTGCCTTTCTTAAAGGATGCGCAGCTTTCATAGCGCATTCTTGCTTGAGAGATGTTTGAAGGCTCCCGGAACACTTACATGCGTATTTAGACCAGGTTCATAATTTCTTTGTCAGTACAACTGTCTCAAAAAATAAGGTATATCTCGGAGATATTGTGGGTTTGGTTCCAGACCACTGCAAGAAAGTGGATATCTCACTATAAAGCGAGTCACACAAATTTTTTGGTTTTCCAGTGCATATAAAAGTTATGTTTACAGTATACTACAGTCTATTGTGCAATAACATTATGGCTAAAAAAATGTACCTACCTTCATTAACAAATACTTTATTCCTAAAAAATGCTAACCATCATCTGAGTCTTCAGCAAGTCCTAATATTTTTTGCTGGTAGAAGGTCTTGTCTTGACATTGATGGCTGCTGACTTCTGGTGGCTGCTGAAGGTTGGGGGCCTGTGGCAATTTCTTAAAATAAGACAACAGTGAAGTTTGTCACATTGATTGACTCTTCCTTTCACAAATGATTTCTCTGTCACATGCAATGATGCTTGATAGTATTTGACCTACAGTAGAACTTCTTTCAAAATTGAAGTTAATCGTCTCAAACCTTGCCACTGCTTTATCAACTAAGTTTATGTAATATTCTAAATCCTTTGTTGTCATTTCAACAGTCTTCACAGCATCTTTACCAGGAGTAGATTCCATCTCAAACTTTGCTCATCCATAAGAAGCAACTCTTCGTTCATTAAAGTTTTATCATGAGATGGCAGCAGTTCAGCACATCTTCAGGCTCCAGTTCTAACTCTGGTTCTCTTGCTACTTGTACCATATCTGCAGTTACTTCCTCCACTGAAGTCTTGAATCCCTCAAAGTTATCCATGAGGGTTGGAATCAACTTCTTCCAAATTCCTGTGGATGTTGATATTTTGACCTCTTCCCATGAATCACAAATGTTCTTAATTAAGTCTAGAATGGAAAATCCATTCCAGAGGTTTTCACTTAACTTTTCCCAGATCCATCAGAGGAATCACTATCTATGGCACCTATAGCCTTACAAAATGTATCTCTGAAATAATAAGACTTAAACATTGAAAGCACTGCTTGATCCATGGGCTGCATAATGGATGTTGTATTAACAGACATGAAAACATGAATCTCCTTGTACATGTCCATCAGAGCTCTTGGGTGACCGGGTGCATTGTCAATGAACACTAATATTTGAGAGAATTTTCTTCTGAGCAGTAGGTCTCAACAGCGGGCTTCAAATATTCACTAAACCGTTTTGTAAACAGGTGTGCTGTCATCCAGGCTTTGTTCTTCCATTTACAGAACACAGGCAGAGTATATTTAGCATATTTCTTAAGGGCCCTAGGATTTTCAGAATGGTAAATGAGCACTGGCTTCAACTTCAAGTCGTCAGCTGCATTAGTCCCTAACAGGAGAGTCAGCCTGTCCTTGGGAGCTTTGAAGCCAGGCGCTGGCTTCTCCCCTCTAGCTGTGAAAGTCCTAGATGGCACCTTCTTCTGATATAAGGTTGTTTCATTGACACTGAAAATCTGTTGTTCAGTGTAGCCACCTTCGTTAATGATCTTAGCTAGATCTTCTGGATAAATCACTGCAGCTTCTACATCAACACTTGCTGCTTCACCTTGCATTTTTATATTATAGAGACAGCTTCTTTCCTTTAAATCTCATGAGCCAACCTCAGCTAGGTTCAAACTTTTCTTCTCCAGCCTTCATAGAACTGAAGACGGTTAGGGCTTGCGCTGGATTAGGCTTTGGCTTAAGGGAATGTTGTGGCTGGTTTGATCTTCTATCCAGACCACTAAAACTTGCTCTGTATCAGCAATAAGGCTGTTTTGCTTTCTTATCGTTCATGTATTCACTTGAGCAGTGCTTTTGATTCCCTTCGAGAACTTTTCCTTTGTATTCCTGACTTGGCTAACTGGAGAAAGGGGCCTAGCTTTCAGCCTGTTTTGGCTTTTTGACATGCCTTCCTTCCTAAGCTTAGTCATTTCTGGCTTTTGATTTAAAGTGAGAGGCAGTGCTCAAGTTTCACCTGAACACTTAGAGAACATTGTAGGGTTATTAACTGGCCTAATTTCAATATTGTTGTGTCTCAGGGAATAGGCAGGTCCAAAAAGAGGGAGGGCCAGTCAGCGGAGCAGCCGGAGCACATAAGCATTTATCAATTCAGTGTGCTGTCTTATACGAGCGCGGTTTGTGGAGGCCCAAAACAATTATAATATTAAGATCAGAGATCACAGATCATCATAATAAACATAATAATAACGAAAAGTTTGAAATACTGTGGGAATTACCAAAATGTGACACAGAGACACAAAGTGAGCAAATACTGTTTAAAAAAACGGCACCAATAGACTAGCTGGAAGCAGGGTTGCCACAAACCTTCAAGTTGTAAAAAATGCAATACCTACAAAGTGCAAAAAACGAGGTATGCCAGTAGTCGGCTCCTGATCTGACTGTTTCCAGTCAGTTCCATGTACCAATAACCACACTCTTTCCTAGTTCTTTTCATATTTCTCTCTCAACATGATAGAGGCAACCTGAGGCTCTCCGCAACAATAAGCATGGGGACGAGGTTAGGACCCTTATTCAATCTTTGCCACAAGGTTGAGTTATTTTGTTTCACTGAGAAGTTTTACTGAACAGTTTTTGCTGGAAGCTTTTATCAAGCTTTCATTACTAGTGATCTAGTAGCAGTGGGCTTTTATAAACTTCTGTACGTTCTTGTTTTTTAGTTTCTTTCTTGAAACAAGGCAATTCTTTTTAAAGCTCCTCTCCTTCCTGTAATACCTTGCCTGAGGAAGTCAGTAACAGGTAACACACAACATTCTGATTCTTGCCAGCTCTGTCTCCTAGATGCTGAGATTTTGTTGTCATGTGGAGAACAGACAACAGTTTTATTAAATATTTTGGCGTTGTATAACATATAGTACCGTCTTTTCAGAACCTGTGACAGCTGCTTCTTTACTGCTTGCTTTCCAACCGATAGGTCAATGCCATGCATTTTTTTGGTGTTTGTTATCTGAGTTCCTTACTTCAAGATACCATTTTAGTTGGGAAGGTAAGCCTTTATAATTCTCCCAAACCATGTATCAGTCTGCTAAGAGTCTGCCATAGGGGAAGGCTTTATTCTAAGTCATTCAGGGACCTATGCTGTTTCCTTTTAGTTCCTCTTCATCCTAGAGCTTCTGAGTCTTCCCCTGGAGAGAGAGTGTGAAGGATTAAGATCTGCAAGTAGCATATGTCATTTTAATCCACATTCTGTTGGTAGAGTCAGTCACATGACCATACCTAACTGCAAAAGATACTGGGAAATATTTTCTATCTATGTGCAAGGAGAAAAAGAAAGGATTTGCCACAGCTCACCTGGTAGATGAATAGAGGATACTAGTTACTTTGATGAGAAGTATTGGGTGCAGCAGGTTTTAGATATATATGTTTGGGGGAAGAGAGTGAGTTAGGAAGAGATGGTGGTTTGATGTAAACCTGTTGATTTTTGAGATGTCTCATTCATCCAATGGGAGAATGCAGGAAGTGATTATAAACATTAATATGGAGCTCAGACTAAAGGTATAAGTTTTAGAAATAAGTTTGGTAGTGCTTTACATACAGGTCACTAGCTACACGCTCAGCATAATTTTACCATGTCTATTGCTTCTCAACCTCCAACTCTTTCTCACTCTCAGACTACTTCTCTGCCCACCCCCAATTCTTTTTTTCCACTTTATGCTTTCTCTTTCTTCTTCTCTCACATTTTTACTCTTCCTTTTTTCTCACCTTCTCCTTTATTCTTTTCATTCTGCTAGTACTCTTTATTTGAAGTGTCTGAAACTTTGTATTTTAACAATTAGAATTTTAAACAATAGAAGTTTTAAATTAACTATACCATTACAAATAGATGCATTCATTTTAATAGTAGCCTAGAAAATCCATAGACATTGATTACTACCACATGTATTTATATTTGAATTGGCAAAACATTTTCTCAAAAAACCTGGGTAGCAACTCTGGATTTCATTTTTCTAAATGTATAATACTGATATATTTCCAAGTTGGTGTCCAATACAGTTAATCTCCAGAGTTTTTCCAGTTTGCTCTAACTGTAGCAGATGTCTGCATATTCTCCTTATGTCTCATTGCAATAGACATACAAGAAAGATAAACTTTATATTTGGTTTTGTCTACTTAATAAACGGTTACAGAAGTTATCATGGCCAGACTTATTATTATGGTCTTTAGAAGTGACTTAAAGAAATACCTTTTAGGGCTTCCCTGGTGGCGCAGTGGTTGAGAGTCCGCCTGCCGATACAGGGGACATGGGTTCGTGCCCCGGTCCGGGAAGATCCCACATGCCGCGGAGAGGCTGGGCCCGTGAGCCGTGGCCGCTGAGCCTGCGCGTCCGGAGCCTGTGCTCCGCAACGGGAAAGGCCGCAACAGTGAGAGGCCCGTGTACCACTAAAAAAAAAAAATATATACCTTTTAGTAAGTTATATGTAGCTGAGTGAACTACTGATTCTGTGAAAGGAACACAAAGGGCAATTGGAATAGAAAAAAGACAATGGTGTTTCAGGGTGTCACTAATAATGCCAAGGATTTATATTGAAAGAAACTATGGTATGGACATCTAATCAACATCATGTGGAGTCCATACTAATAGTAAGGAAAGTATTATTTGTCTCACAAATGGAAAGAAAACTTCTCGTCGTCAGAATGTCACACATGAAGTTGAAATGAGTCATCTGTGTATGTTGCCTCACCATCTGTGAAGAACCTGAGATGGAAGCCTAAAGATAGTCTAGTTTTGAGGTGTTGTCGGAGGACTATGTGTATCTTCACATAAAAATCTTTTGGGGGTACTTTTCTCTCCGTCACTTCATGTTAAGGCCTTTGTGGTATCACTTGGAAGAAATCTAATCTAAAGACAGGACTTTCTTCACTCCATTGCTTTTCTGAAGCATCAATGTAAAGAGATGAACCAAGTTAAAATTTGTGTTATTTAAAGGAGTGTTAAAGTTACTTGAAATATTGTGTGTGCTTCCTACTTTCAGCAGTAGGGATGTCTTACATATTCTAAAAAATCCTCACACTGAAAAATATGTAGGTGCTGGATAAGCAGCAACAAGAGCAAAACCACTTTTAATGTATTGCTTACGCCACATAAAAGGAAGAGAACCTTCTTAGGAACATAAAAAAGAGAAAAGAAAGTCTAGTAAAATATAGTAAACATAAATTAACTAACTGAAACAAGAGTGGTGGGTAAAAGAAGCTCAGACTAACTTGGCAGCAAATGTCAAAGTCAAGGATATTGATGGCAATGCAACATAATGAGAGAAACCAAATGGACCTGTAAGGAGAGCAGCTGAACTTAAGACCTTCATATAATCCTGGGCCCCTTGAAGGAACTGTGCCTCCAGTGAAAATGTGGCCATAAAAAAAATCTGCTTGCTCATAGCAAAAATGAAACTTGCTTGTCTCTATCTAGGCTCTCAGGAAAATTAGAACTTGTTATCTACTCTCCAATGGGCCTGGAGTCCAAGTGTGTATTACCAGGGTAATTCACAAACCCCAAGCTAATACACTAAATAAATGTCAATCCAGATAAGTAAGGTAATCTGACATCCGGTAGAAGCAAACACAAGTCTCTTTCTAGAAAAGGATCCTAGACCCAGAGTTCCACAGATTAAAATTTAAAAATCAAATCAATTACTACCACAAAAAAGAGGAAACAAGTGACAAGAGTTAGGAAAAATAATAAATTTATGCCCTCAAGGACTTCAGATATAGGAATTTTCTGAAATATAACCATGTTTAACATATTACATAAATAAAAGATGAAATTGGAAAAATAAGAATACATTAAAATGTTAAAAAGACCAAAATACAGAAATAAAATGCGATTGTTGAAATTATGACAAATTTCCACTCATGGTAATGGCTGACTAGATAATTTTACCAACTCTTACAGTGAGCAAAGGAGCAAAAATAAGACTTCCTGTGTTCTTAAGACTTCTTAATGGAAGCAATGGAAACTAGAGTACAAGAGGTGATGGTCAAGATTCATTTTTCCCATATGGATAGCAAGTTGAGAAGATTATCCTTTCCCCATTGAATTACCTTGACATCTTGTTGAAAATCAACTGGCCATATAACTGGGTTTATTTATAAACCCTCTATTCTGTGTCAGTGATCTGTTTTATTTATCCTATGTCAAAACTACAGTCTTTATTATTGTAGCTTTATAGTTGTTCTTGAAGTTAGGTAGTGTAAATCCTTCAGTTTTGTTCTTCTGTTTGAAAATTATTTTTGCTATTTTAAAGCCTTTGCATTTCCATTCAAAGTTTGAATCAGCTTATAAATTGCTCTTCAAAAAGGCTGCCAGAATTTTTATTTGAATGAGCCTAAGTGTACAGATCAATTTGGGGAAATTGACCTCTGAACAATAGAGTTTTCCAATTCGTAAACATGGTTTATCTCTTCATTTATTTACGTCTTCTCTAATTTCTCTTAACAATGTTTTTTAGGTTTTCAGTGTTTAAGTCTTGCACAGTTTTATTAAATTTATTCCTAAGTACAGTATTTGATGTTTTAAAAAATGGCCTATAAACAGAATAGCTTTTAAAATTTATATTTTCTAATCATTTGCTTTTAGAACAGAGAAATGCAATTACTTCTTTTTATTGTTCTTGTGTCCTGAGACCTTGCTAAACTTATGAGTTATAGTATATGCTTTGTAGATTTCTTAGGATTTTCTACATAGATAATTATTGTCAATAAATGGAGCAGTTTTCTTTTTAATTTTTTTTTTTTTTTTACCTTATTACATTGAATAGGAATTCCAATACAATGGTGAAAAGAAGTGGTGAGAACAGACATTCTTCCTTTCCTTTGCCCCAGAATCTTAGGTGGGGAAGCATTCAGTATTTCCCCACTAATTGTGATGTTAACTGTAGGCTTTCTGAAAAGGTCCTTTATCACACTGAGAAAGTTTCCATCTATTCTTAGGTTGCTGAGAGTTTTTGTCAAGAATGGATTTTGAATTTTGTCAAATGCTTTCTCTGCATATATTTCAGATTATATGTATGGTTTTTCTTGTCTGGTCTGTTGACATAATAAAATACAGTGATTGCATATTGAATGTTGAACCAACTTTGCATTACTATGATGAACCCCACTTGGTCATGATGTATTATCCATTTTACATATTCAGGGATTTCATTGCTAATATTTTGTTAAGGATATTTGTATCTATGTTTCTGAAGGATAAACTACTCCCCTATCGAAAGCCAAGTCAACTTGTATCATAAAAGTCCTTTTTACTCCTAAAGCTAACCTATCATTAGGAGTAGTTTGCTTCATGAAATAGAGAGCTAACTGAATCTGGAATATTCAAACAGGGGTTATATGAAAAATTGAGCAAAAAGTAGTTATTTAGCACATGGAGTATGTAACACATAGTGCTAATAGAAAGCACTGTTTTAGTTAGATGAAAACTAGATTGGATGTACTATGTATTTATCACTTCAAATTGTATCTGAAGGTATGACTGTTTCATTCTTGTAATCAACAAAATATATTTTTGGTACTTGTCAGAGGATTTAACCTTGACCCTATGCCACTAAAACTTATTAAAAGTTTTACTGAGAGAAATTGTATTTATTTATTGTTTTTTAAAGAGTATGCAGTTCACGCATACCTTCACAGGTTGTTTGAAAATAGACCAGGGACAGTATAGCGTTGTGTTTACAAGTACATGTTCTGGGGTTACATTGCTGAGGTTTGAATATGAACTCTGCTGCTTTCTTACCTATGTGATCTTAGGCAAAATACTTAAATTTTCTGTATTTCAGTTCCCTAAAAAATGAGGATGAGAATAATACTTCTCATAGGGTTGTTATATTCAGTGTGTAATGCATGATAAGTGCTGAGAAAGTTTCTGACACAGAGAAAATATTTAAAATGTCAGCTATTGTAACCAGAGACCTCGATTCCTGAGTCCAATTATGTTCTTATTTCATAGACCTGTTTTCCATTACACCATCACTTTGCAGGAAGGTTCACTAAAAGAAAGTCTTATAAAATTCTTATTATGACCAGGTAATGACATTATCTCCATTTTATAGATGAGGAAACAGATGCTTAGAGAGTTCTGTAGTTTGTCCAAGGCCATTTCATCTAATAAGCACTCATACCCAGACCTGCATGATTCCAAGCCCTGCTTTTAACCACTCGGCCATGTTTTATTTGGCCTGATCAACCTCAAGCATGACCAAGCATAGACTGGCTTGTAATGCAACTACAAGTAATCATTATACTCCTTTTTGTGGTTCGTATTTATTTCCTTATGACTGGGGGGTGTGCTTAGCTCTTCTGCTCAAGGTTACAACACAAATTTCATGGGGTTTCGATGAGCTAATGTCAGCACAAACTTACTTTGACAGGTAGAAATAAAATGATAACTGCTGTTATCACTGTCACGATTGCCCTGATAATTAATAATTGTGATAGTAATGGTACTGGTAGAATCATATGCATGGGAAACCCCATGAAAAGGCACTAGTTTTTTCTCCATTGTCAGATAAGAATCTCTCCTGTTTTAAACATCTGCAATGTCGGACGACCCACTGCCTGGTTTGCTCAGGGGTTAAGGGGTTCCCCGTGTTGACTAAAAAAAAGTGAACAACCTGAAGTTGAGAATTATGTTTTATTAGGTGGGCATTCTTAGGACTTCAAGCCCGGGAGACAGCATCTCAAATAACTGAGAAAACTGGTTCTAGGAGTTGAGGGAGATGCCAACAAAGGGCAGGTAGTCGGAACGTCAAACGATTATTGTTAATTATAGAAAACTAGATATCTCAAGTGAAGGAATTTAGCACTTTTCTATATATGGGAAGATGCAAGAATCTGGGCTCACTGAAATCATTCCTTCGTTATGCACCTCAGCTCTCTGGGGCCAGTATCCTGTGTTTTCTGTCTTTCTTTTTCTTTAATGTATTTTTTTATTGAAGTATAGTTGATTTACAATGTTGTGTTAATTTCTGCTGTACAGCAAAGTGATTCAGTTATACACATACATGCATTCTTTTTTATATTCTTTTCCGTTATGCTTTATCCCAGGGTATTGAATATAGTTCTCTGTGCTATACAGTAGGACTTTGTTGTTTATCCATTCTATACGATGGCTGGGAGTTTAGGGTTAGTAGCATCCTGTGTTTTCTCATCCTGAGGTTCCTCAGGCTGTACCATCGGGGGTGACTGCAGTCTGATGACTGCTAGGTGGCGGGCGTTCTTTGTTTGCATCCTGAGTTCCATCAGGGCTCACCATTGGGGTGGCTGTAATGTGATGGCTGATGGCTGCAACATCCTTCGTTTACTGATATGGCAGGCAATATTTTATTTCTCATCCGGATGGGACTTTTATTGTTAAAACTGGGAAAGTCCTGGGCAAACTGGAACAAGTTGCTCACCCTATTGATAAACCCTAACCTATCCTGACTAGCTTTTGCCTTCTGTCGTTGCTCTATCTCCTGGGTAGAGGCAGAGACAGAGGTCACCACTTTTAGGAAATAACAGTCCTTCACATATCTGAAGACTGCTTCATGTCATTCTCAATTTTTCTCCTAGGTTAACCAACAGGTTTTTACCAAGGACTCACTTTACCTGGTGTATTGTATCAATATTCACTGCTCTGAGGGCTGCAGACTAAATGGGATGCAAAATCACTGCCCTGAGGGAACTAAAAAAGGTGGTTCTTTTTGCCTTTGCCCATCAGCCTTGTTTTCCAACTCTTTAATTATCTGTATTGATTTGCTTTGAACATCCTGCAAATTCACCATGCCTTTTGTAATTGGTGGAGACCAGAAATGTACGAAATACTCAACTTCTAGGTGACGGTTCCATGCTGCATAGAGTAAGATCCCATAGGGGCTCTGAGGACCCTACTTCTACTTTTATATTCAACTGTCTTGTCTGCTTTAAAACTATTTTAAGTCATCACCATATTGTAGCAGATTCTGGCTCGCCCTGAAGCTCTTATGCCACTGGCAGTGGAGCTAATCAGTACCTAAGATGGAATTCTTCACCACAAGCATCAGGGTTGTCCATAAACTACTCTGCTTTGTATTAATCTCAGTGGTTTGAAATATAAAAATTATACTTGATCTGGTGTTTACAAATAGTTTTCACAACAAAAAATGAAATGCATATCTTCCATAATTCTAACCATCAACTGTCTCTAATTTGCCATCTGCCTTTTATTAAATTGCATTTGGACTACTTTCTCTAGAAAAAAAAAAAATTCTACCCTTGCCAATTACCCTCCTATACATATTAGTTTAGGAATTCAGACCCATGTCATAGTGACCTTATTCCTTGATTTGAATCTTTTTACCATTTAAACACAGACAATATTTCCTTGAAACAGGTGTTTAGAAATATCTGGGGAACTCCAACGGCTTACAAAGAAACGAGTTCACTTTGTGTTTCTATCTTAGGCCCTGGAAATACTTAACCATTTAGCATTTTGTTTTTGAAATACAGTATCATTTATGGTCTAGACACCACAGACAGCTGTTCAAATTCAATTCAAATGGGCCTCGTTTCTGCAGTATTTATTTAGCATGTCTAGCTAAATCTCTGAGTAATCTTGCCTGAGTCCTTAAACAGGGATTAGAAAGTACCAATTGTTGATTTTTCTTTTCTTTTAAGGTACATACTAACGAGAAATTTTCTATAAAAGTTTGGTTATTACCTTTAAGCAAATAATTCTCAATTTTTTAAAAAAATTTGTTTTTCTTTATATGGCAGCCAGTCAGTGTGGCCAAACATTTAGGGAAAATTAACAATAAATGTATTAAATGGAAGTTTACCTTGACATATAATCTCTTTGAAAAGTAAAGGCTTAGATTCCTCTCCTCCCTGTTGACAACATTGTATGTAGCCACACTGGAAATTATAGCTGCTTTCATGTTTGAGAAAACTGGAACATTTGAATTACAAACATATATTTAAAAAAACATGTGTTTTCTGTTCTACTCATTGATACATATTTGTGTAAATTTCATTTGGCCTGGCAATATCATTAAATTCCAGAAGTTTTCTCTTTATTATGGGTCACTAGGTAATTCATCAAAAGAATAGTAAAAATTTGGATATGTTGCTTTATCATATAACCATGAAAGTTTCTGAGTGGTGTTATGTTCAAGAACAGTTTTTAGGTTAATTTATACTTGCTTCTAAAGCATTGGGAACTGTAAAATTATACATGTATTATAATAAGGCTGTTTCATGTATTTGGATAGAGGCTTATAACTGCCACCTTTCCGTTAGTATGAGTGAGAAGAGAGTCAGTTCATTGCTTTGCAATGCTAGCACATGTTTTGGTTTTGTTTTGAAATAATTGTTTTTACTTGGAATTAGGCAAGCATAGCCATTTCATGTCTCCTGTGCATTGAAGGGCAAATTCCTTACCTCTGATGTCCTTAGATTTTCCCTAGTGGTTTTTGCTCCTCGTTGGAGAAAAGCAAGTAATTAATTCTGACTACTATGATTGGTTCCACACATTTGCACTAATGCTCCCATGTATTGTTTTGAAATGTCATAACTTACATTGAGTAAAAGTCACCCTTTTCATTGTAGAGTCCTGTGAGTTTTGACAAATACATACAGTCATGTAACCAACACCACAATCAAGATATAGAACAATTCCATTATCATCCTAGTTATTTTTGAAGTGTAAATAGAAAGAAGTTCAGTGTTTCATGTATGCAGTTCAGATATATTTGGGCTGACTGGGTCAGGTACACAAACAAGGATAAAGAAACCCAATGGATTAATGTACCCACTTTCTGGTTATACTAACCAAGGGGCTATAATGATGATAATGATGGTTATAAATCACTAATTATGTGCCACACCCTGTGTTAAGCACTTTATATGCATATTGCCTTCAACCTTATCAATAATCTGAGCCTTCATATACATTTTTTCTTTTTTTTGAATTTTATTTTATTTATTTATTTTATACAGCAGGTTCTTATTAGTTATCCATTTTACACATATTAGTATATAAATGTCAATCCCAATCTCCCAATTCATCCCACCACCATGTTCCCCCCGCCCCGCCCCTTTCACTCCTTTGTGTCCATACGTTTGTTCTCTACATCTGTGTCTCAACTTCTGCCCAGCAAACCAGTTCAT
This sequence comes from Aethalodelphis obliquidens, assembly GCF_003676395.1. Classification (NCBI taxonomy): domain Eukaryota; kingdom Metazoa; phylum Chordata; class Mammalia; order Artiodactyla; family Delphinidae; genus Aethalodelphis; species Aethalodelphis obliquidens. Next base: position 25,953,527 of record NW_020837959.1, on the reverse strand, counting down.
CTGTACCATTTTTCTAGGTTCCACATATATGTGTTAATATACGATATTTATTTTTCTCCTCTGACTTACTTCACTCTGTATGACAGTCTCTAGATCCATCCACGTCTCTACAAATGACCCAATTTCGTTCCTTTATATGGCTGAGCAATATTCCATTGTATATATATTTACCACATCTTCTTTATCCATTCGTCTGTCGCTGGGTATTTAGGTTGCTTCCATGACCTGGCTATTGTGAATAGTGCTGCAATGAACATTGGGGTGCATGTGTCTTTTTGAATTATGGTTTTCTCTGGGTATATGCCCAGTTGTGGGATTGCTGGGTCTCATGGTAGTTCTATTTTTAGATTTTTAAGGAACCTCCATACTGTTCTCCATAGTGACTGTATCAATTTACATTCCCACCAACAGTGCAAGAGGGTTCCCTTTTCTCCACACCCGCTCCAGCATCAGATTTTCTGATGATGCCCCTTCTAGCTGGTGTGAGGTGATCCCTCATTGTAGTTTCAATATGCATTTCTCTAATAATTAGTGATGTTGAGCAGCTTTTCATGTGCTTTGTGGACATCTGTATGTCTTCTTTGGAGAAATGTCTATTTAGGTCTTCTGACCATTTCTGGATTGGGTTGTTTGTTTTTTATGGTATTGAGCTTCATGATCTGTTTATATACTTTGGAGATTAATCCTTTGTCCGTTGATCCGTTTGCAAATAGTTTCTCCCATTCTGAGGGTTGTCTTTTCGTCTTGTTTGTAGTTTCCTTTGCTTTGCAAAAGCTTTTAAGTTTCATTAGGTCCCATTTGTTTATTTTTGTTTTTATTTCCATTACTCTAGGAAGTGGATCAGAAAAGATCTTGCTGTGATTTATGTCAAAGAATGTTCTTCCTATGTTTTCCTCTAAGAGTTTTATAGTGTCCTTTCTTACATTTAGGTCTCTAATCCATTTTGAGTTTATTTTTGTGTATGGTGTTAGGGAGTGTTCTAATTTCATTCTTTTACATGTAGCTGTCCAGTTTTCCAGCACCACTTATTGAAGAGACTGTCTTTTCTCCATTGTATGTCCTTGCCTCCTTTGTCATAGATTAGTTGACCATAGGTGCGTGGGTTTATCTCTGGGCTTTCTTTCCTGTTCCATTGATCTGTATTTCTGTTTTAGTGCCAGTACCATATTGTCTTGATTACTGTAGCTTTGTAGTATGGTCTGAAGGCAGGGAGTCTGATTCTTCCAGCTCTGTTTTTCTTTCTCAAGATTGCTTTGGCTATTCGGGGTCTTTTGTGTCTCCATACAAATTTTAAGATTTTTTGTTCTAGTTCTGTAAAAAATGCCATTGATAATTTGTTAGGGATTGCATTGAATCTGTAGATTGCTTTGGGTAGTATAGTCATTTTCACAATATTGATTCTTCCAGTCCAAGAACATGGTATATCTCTCCATCTGTTGGTATCAGCTTTAATTTCTTTCATCAGTGTCCTATAGTTTTCTGCATACAGGTCTTTTGTCTCCCTAGGTAGGTTTATTCCTAGGTATTTTATTCTTTTTGTTGCAGTGGTAAATGGGAGTGTTTCCTTAATTTCTCTTTCAGATTTTTCATCATTAGTGTATAGGAATGCCAGAGATTTCTGTGCATTAATTTTGTATCCTGCAACTTTACCAAATTCATTGATTAGCTCTAGTAGTTTTCTGGTGGCATCTTTAGGATTCTCTGTGTATAGTATCGTGTCATCTGCAGACAGTGACAGTTTTACTTCTTCTTTTCCAATTTGTATTCATTTTATTTCTTTTTCTTCTCTGATTGCCATGGCTAGAACTTGCAAAACTATGTTGAATAATAGTGGCGAGAGTGGACATCCTTGTCTTCTTCCTGATCTTAGAGGAAATGCTTTCAGTTTTTCACCATTGAGAATGATGTTTGCTGTGGGTTTGTCATATACGGCCTTTATTATGTTGAGGTAGGTTCCCTCTGTGCCCACTTTCTGTAGAGTTTTTATCATAAATGGGTGTTGAATTTTGTCAAAAGCTTTTTCTGCCTCTTTTGAGATGATCATATGGTTTTTATTCTTCAGTTTGTTACTATGGTGTATCACATTGATTGATTTGCATATATTGAAGAATCCTTGCATCCCTGGGATAAATCCCACTTGATGGTGGTGTATGGTCCTTTTAATGTGTTGCTGGATTCTGTTTGTTAGTATTTTGCTGAGGATTTTTGCATCTATGTTCATTAGTGATATTGACTTGTAGTTTTCTTTCTTTGTGACATCCTTGTCTGGTTTTGGTATCAAGGTGATGGTGGCCTCGTAGAATGAGTTTGGGAGTGTTCCTCCCTCTGCTATAGTTTGGAATAGTTTGAGAGGATAGGTATTAACTCTTCTCTAAATGTTTGATAGAATTCACCTGTGAAGCCATCTGGTCCTGGGTTTTTGTTTGTTGGAAGATTTTTAATCACAGTTTCAATTTCAGTGCTTGTGATTGGTCTGTTTATATTTTCTATTTTTTCCTGGTTCAGTCTTGACAGGCTGTGCTTTTCTAAGAATTTGTCCATTTCTTCCAGGTTGTCCATTTTATTGGCATATAGTTGCTTGTAGTGATCTCTCATGATTCTTTGGACTTCTGTAGGGTCAGTTGGCTGCGTTGGGTCTTTGTTGCGGTGCGTGGGCTTCTCATTGCACTGGCCTCCCTTGTTGCGGCGCTTGGGCTTCAGCAGTTGTGGCACATAGGCTCAGTTGCTCTGCAGCATGTGGGATCTTTCTGGACCAGGGATTGAATCCGTGTCCCCTGCATTGGCAGGCGGATTCTTAACCACTATGCCACCAGGGAAGTCCCCACATACATTTTAAAGATGAAAAATCTCAGATACAGGGAGGTTAAATAACATTCCCTCCATAATGTAGCCAGAAGGTGGTAGAGGTGGGGTTTGTACCCATATCTGATTTTTAAGTGTGTGTTGTAAGCCAGGATGTTTTCAATCTGGCTTTCGATAGTGTCAATGATACTTAAAGAACCTGATATTTCCTTGCTGTTCCTGATCCAATCCTCATGAACAATTGATAAAACACTGGATTGTATTGAAAGTAATACTCATTAGATTAGTTCATTGATTCAACATGTTTACTGGATGCTTAGAATACACCAGGCACTGAGTATAGAGCAGTGAATAAAAGAGACAAAAATCTCTACCCACCTGGAGCTTTATTCTAGACAATAAACGAAACAAATGAGTACAATATAAGGTATGACTGTGGTATATGTACTGCTATGGAGAAAGGAAAGCAGAGAAGGGGGCTAAGGAGTATTCGGGGGATGTGTCCATTTGTATAATGTTGGTCACTGAAAAGCTGACATTTGAGTAAATACTTGAAGGAGGACGGGGGGGGTCAATCCATTGTACATCTAGGGGAAGATGGAGGAAATGGCAAGTGCAAAGGCCCTGAGTCACATGTGTGTCTGACTTGCCCAAAGAACAAGACCCATGCCCCAGAATGCAGAGTAGTAAGGGGGAAACTAGGGGTTTTACCACAACCACTCTAGCTCTTCTTTTGAAAATTGATTAAAAGGGACAGCATGGAAGCAGGAAGACCAGTTGGAAGGCTTTTGCAACAACCTAGGTGAGAGATGATGGTGGCTCAGATCAGGTGTTGGCAGAAGAAGTGGTGAGACGTGTCAGGATTTGGGATGTATTATGAAAGTAGAATCCTCATCATCTGCTGAGGGATTGGAAGTGGGTTGTGAGATAAGTCGAGAAATTAGTGCTAAATCCAAGGTTTTTGGTCCGTGCCGCAAATTTAACAGATTGTGTGAGTTTGAATTCTAGGAAAAACATGCACACTTCATATGCTTTAGAGGCACCTAAATGGAATGGAAAATTTGAAATTGTATTTTATTGGCATGGTTTTAAAATATTTAAAATTTTGAAAGAATCCTCAAAACTGACACATATATTATTAATCTATAATAAACAAACACATCATTTAACATCACTTTTCTGGGTGTTAATTTTTAGACGAACACATTAAAAAAGGAACTTTTCCTCTTTCCATTTAGGTAACTTAGGTTGCAAGCTCAACAAACATATGCATAAAAAGTAGAAACCTTTGGTGCTTTTTGACAAATTTTTCCTCTAGATCCTCTAACACAGAAACATATGTTTTTCTTGGCCAAGACTGACTCCTTATTCAATGGTTTAATTTCTCAAATATATGGAGTTTTTCAGGGGTTCAGATGTAAAAAGTTTATTCTTTTGACCAAGTCAAAAGACTAGACAAGCAATTTAGAGAGTTTCATCAAATTATAAGCACTTGGAACTGATAATATATACCAAGTTGACCCTTTGGTTTCAAAGTGAATTAAGTTAAATAATGGAGATTGAGTAAGTGCTCATTTAACTTTTGGAGTAATGAGGACTTTTACGTGTGGACTTTATCTCAATGTGTTAACACCCTCATCACCCTGTAGAATTATTTTGACAGCATATTCATGACCTTTCTTTTTACCTATCTGACTCTTCTACCAAGTTGCCCTAAGGTCTGCTAAAATCTCCCTAAAACATTATTCCTTATGTGCCATCCCCCTCCTTTCAGAACCAAGATTCCAGTCCAAATTCGTTAGCTTGGTATTCGGGATCATGCATTAGTCTGATTCATCTATTTTCTCTCTCCTGCCTATTTTCTCTGCTTTCCAATACTTAGCGTTGACTTTAGGCAAGACAATCTCAATATAGTCTGCCTCATACACACACACCATGGCTCTCTCCTTTCTCAATGTTCTTTTGCATTGTCTATGCACTCTAAACTACTCAACTAACATGTACTACAGATTTTTTTAAAATTAATTAATTAATTTTTGACAGTGTTGGGTCTTTGTTGCTGTGCGCAGGATTTCTCTAGTTGCAGTGATCAGGCTTCTCATTGCGGTGGCTTCTCTTGTTGCAGAGCACGAGCTTTAGGCATGTGGGCTTCAGTAGTTGTGGCTCGCGGGCTCTAGAGCGCAGGCTTAGTAGTTGTGGCACAGGGGCTTAGTTGCTCCGTGGCGTGTGGGATCTTCACGGACCAGGGATCGAACCCATGTCCCCTGCATTGGCAGGCGAATTCTTAACCACTGCACCACCAGGGAAGTTCCATACTACAGATATTTTTAAACACTCACCAGGTGCAGAGAACTATATGAGCGTCTATATTACCTTGTGCGTCTCTTTGCAGGTTTTGTTGCTGGAATCTCTCTTATCATCTCCTCTGCCCCATAGTGATTCCCTCAGTAAAACCACCTCCCCTTCAAGGGGAGTGAATGATTCTTTGGTCAGAAAACTGCACCCGTTGCAGCTACTACATTTATTATGATCTTTTGCAGCCACCTAGACTTAAGAATGAAAAGCTAGGTCTTTGTTAGCTAGGTCTAATAACAATAACTTAGTAGTTCACCTTTATTTTCTTTATTTTTATTTTATTTTTTTGCGGTACACGGCCTCTCAATGTTGTGGCCTCTCCCGTTGCGGAGCACAGGCTCTGGACGCACAGGCTCAGCAGCCATGGCTCACGGGCCCAGCCACTCCGCGGCATGTGGGATCTTCCCGGACCGGGGCACGAACCCGTGTCCCCTGCATCGGCAGGCGGACTCTCAACCACTGCGCCACCAGGGAAGCCCAGTTCACCTTTACTGAACACTATTTATGTGCCAAGTCCTATTCTAAGCTCTGTACGTATATTAACCCATTGAATGCTCATGACACGGTAAATGTAGCCAGTTGGGGCAAGCTACTTGCTTCATCCAGTCTATAGCTGGATGCCATGGGGACTGAATGGTTTATAAGCAATATTGCTACAGTGACCTTAGCTCTCTGCTGTGGGTCATTCAGAAATTTCATCAGCATATCTTCAATGCCTTCACCTGCAGCAGATAAAACTCTTGAATAGGACAAGCAATAGAAATAAGCCTAGTGGTAAATCTCCAGAGACTTCTCTTCAGTTGCTACAAATCCATCAGTTAATCCTTTGTGGAATTAATCTTTAGGCCACAGAAGATTTTCTAAGTGTGCTGTATTAGTCTGTGTTCTCCAGAGAAATCGATATCTATATATCTATATCTTTATCTATATCTATATCTAATCTTAGGAGACATTATAGGAATTGGCTCATGCAATTATGGGGGCTGGGAAGTCCCCCAGTCTGCTGTCTGCAAGCTGGAGAACCAGGAAAGCCCATGGTGTAATTCAGTCCAAGTCCGGAGGCCCGAGAGCTAGGAGCCTGTCGGAGGGCACGAGAAGACTGATATCCCAGCACAGGCAGAGAGCAGGTTCTCCCATCCTCTGCCTTTTTGTTTTATTCAGGCTCTCCATGGATCGGATCATGCGCACCTGCATCAGTGAGGGTGATCTTCTTTACTCTGTCTACTGATTCAAATGCTGATCTTTTCCAGAAACATCCTCACAGACACACCCAGAAATGTTTTGCCAGCTGTCTGGGCAGCTCTTAGCCCCATCAAGTTGACATATAAAATTAACCATGACAGGTCCATCTCTTGTCAACCTGGCACCCATACCCACCTCCTTATTCTCCAAATAAAGAAAATCAGGAGGTCATAATTCTACCTAACGTGATACAACTATGCTGTGTTTAACCAAAAACACACTAACTCCTTCCCCAAATGAGGAAGTAAAGCCCTTGAGTGATGTTCACTCCTTTCTTGAACGTTGGCAGGGTCCATTTTTCTGCAATTTCTGAAGCCCTCCTTTTCTGACTTTTACATCATTTGCCTCACTCTAGTCTTTCTATACCTCTCCCAAGCCCCCATGTTGATCTTAGCGGAAATTCTCTGAGCACAAAGGCAAATTCTTATCATGTGGAACTATGTTTCTCTGAACATCTTCTGGACATAGATTTGGGATTGGGCAGGTTTAAGGATTGCTAGGAGAGGTACCAACAATATTAGGAAATGACGCTACACAGCATACCAGTCAGGTTCTTGGCTGCAAACAATGAAATGTTTATTAAAGATACTGGGTAGCTCAGAGATTCATTGGAAAGGCTACAAAATCACTCATGAGAAGATGGCTGCTCTCACCCGCTGTGATTGCCAGAAGTGACAGTTTGTACTGCAGCTACTTCTGCATCAGGAATTTAAGCAATTAGGCAATGCTACTAGGCACTGCCAGGAAGGGAGAATGTGAACTCCCCAGACCTTTGTTCTCTTGTGTCCCAGGTCTGGAATCTTAAGTCTGGTGCTCTGATTGGCAGAGTCAAGGTTACATGCCTCACCCTGGGTACAGGGAGAAGGAGGCTGAGGAAATAAGTATTCAATAGATTCAGCTCCCTGTACTCTTGATCTCAGCCAAGACTTACGAAGTGGGTCATTCTCCAAACATATAAAGTACTTCAGAGCCATCTGTTTTACATGACTGATGTCCACTACAGACAGTGATAGAGAAAACATAGAAATTCCAGCTACAACATTTCATCACTCTGGAGTCATCTACATAAGTGAAAGCAGCCGGCTCTTAAACCTTAATATCCTTGGAAGATATCATTGAGATGGATTACCATCCCCAATGTTCAGATGTAGAATGGGAGATCTGGAAAGTTTAAGTTACCTGTCCGAAGTCACATGCTTACAAGATATCGGATCTGGGATGTGAACTCAAGTCTCTCTTTAAAGAATCTGTGATCTCTCCATTATACCATCCTGAAGGTTTTTTGTTGTGCTGTTGTTGTTGCTGTTTTTTCATATACAGGCAGGTATTTATTATGTAGATATTGGTGCTAATAATCTAGCAGTTTTGAACATCTGAAATGAGCTAGTAATTTCATTAAAATCATCTCATTTAATTCTGCCAACCAGCTTTACAGATATCATTAGGCTTATTTATGAGATTTTGGGAAAATTGAGATTCAGTGATAAATAAATCACCTATGGGCACACAGTAAGTAAAAGATGCAGAATATAATTTTATGCTTATGTGGTTTTTAAAAGTAAAGTAAAGTAATACCTTAAAAGTTTTCCCCTGACAAATTATAATTGTATGCTGAAGTGTTATTTCATCTTAAAAGGAATCTGTGCCATAATTTCCTCTCAAATTTTTTCTCTCATGTATTTCAGACTTAAGCATTTTGAAATTTAGTTATACATGAAATTTGAAAAATATTTCAGAATAAGGGTAATCTCTAATCTTTCCTAGACGTGTAAGTTTATTATTATTTTTATTTTATTGCAAAAACAATAAATGCATGGAATAAAAAGATAAAACAAAACAGAACTATGTAAAATAGTGAAAATTCCTGCTCTCTCTAGAAGTAACCACTTAAAATCATTTCTGGTTTCAGCACTTCAGGGATTATTTGATATCATTAATAATGTGTTTATATAGGCCCCATTTCTTGATTTGTCAACTTTAGACAGAATTTAATTAATTGCCTTTATGAAATAGAAAGAATTTAGCTAATTATAGTTTCTCTTACCTTTTCCTCTTTACCAAATTTTATTATATTTGATATACTATTAATTTAATTTATTCTTTTAAATTTCCTTTATAATTTAATATAATAATCTCTTAGGCTTTTACTTCTCAATCTGTCAACTTCAGACAATTTTCTTGTTCTCTTTCTTTTTTTCTTCTTTTTTTAATATTTATTTATTTATTTGGTCGTGCTGGGGCTTAGTTGCGGCGGGCCGGCTCCTTCGTTGCGGCATGTGAACTCTTAGTTGTGGCATGCATGTGGGATCTAGTTGCCTACCAGGGATCGAACCCGGGCCCCCTGCATTGGGAGCGCAGAGTCTCATCCACTGCACCACCAGGGAAGTCCCTCTTTCTTTATCTTATCCTGCCTTTTCCAGATCTATAAATCTCCCAGCTGTATTTTTTTTAATTGCTAAAGTTTATAAATGTTGCAGTTTGCTTTGTAAGTATTATTTAGTCTTCTGTGCTTTGACTATAGGTGTGTTTTTAAAATTGAAAAATGATAAATATTGGCGATTGTTATTCATAGCCGGACTATAAGAAAGAAATTAAATTATTTCTCACAAAACTTGGGCCACTCAAGGGAGGGTTAGAGTCAATGTCAAATGGATTCTCTCCTGCTTTATTAGATGCTCAGCATCGTTTTGCAATTAAGTACGCCTTAGATACAGACCATGATTTTCTTGTTTTAGCTGTTTTATTTTTCCTACTCTGCAGCTTCTAGTTGTTTTTTCCTTATTGAGAAGAAATGTATACTTTTACCTTATTACTAAGATAACTCACCCTCTTCTTCATATTAATTATTTAAATGAATTGACTTTCCTTCTTGGATTTAACTGACTTGCTGTTGGGGTGAAAGCAACAGTAGAGAGCTTTCCCCACCCCAAACGTCAAAATGAGAGGGACTTTACTCCTGGGGGATGACCTTCATACTAGCACTCCCCTGGAAGATGATATATTTTCTTTAGTAAATCCAGCTCTGCTTTTGTCACAGTGCAAACATTCCTGCTTCCAGGTTCCTGTATGTGTAGAGGAGAGGTGGTAGGAGATCTGCCGCAGAGGTTAATATACTGCCCTCTTATCAATAAGTTGATTACTGTATTGCCACGCATCCCTGCCACAGCTGCGCTTACGGTCAAGAGGAAAGACTCACACATTTGCTGGGTCTTTTCCTGGACTGAGGGCTCTGGACCTGAGCTTCTTCCACTCTGGCTACCTGGAAATAAGATTCCCATATGTGTTCTCTCTTCTGGTACTCTGTCATGTCTCTGGCATGCTGATGGGCTTCTCTCCCTCTCTCAGCACTGTTATGAATCATTCCCTTTTATACATCTTTACTGACATTTCACTGATTTGGAGAAGATAGTAAACCTATGTACTTGGTTTGTTATCTTGAACCAAAACCTCCCTATTCATGCTTTGTTTTTTAATTGCAATTATGGCATACTGCTTGAGATTTCAATAAAAATTACATTATAGCTACTATGCTTTGAATATAGATTCAGGAATGGGTGTAACTTAAAAAAGGGTTTCATTTAGCCAAAATGTAAACCACTACAGTATTTAAAGAGATAATTTCAGTTACCTGCAGTGTTCGCTCAACTGGTTATCTCATTCTTCAAAGATTCCAATTATATGTAGCATCACTGAATTTTATTATTTTATTATGGCTATTTCACCCTAGAATTTGGAGGGTATTCTTCTGTCCTTGTCTTCTGGATTTTAATTGTTATATCTGTATAATATCTGTCTTTCTCTCTCTGGTTGCTCTTAAGTCACTTTGCCTCTGGCCTTTAGCAATTTCAGTGCAATATGCCTGGGGTGGGTTTATTTATATGTATCTTACTTGGAATTAAACACGATTTTAGAATTTGATTCATATCTTTCATAAATCCTGGAGAATTCTATTTTTATCTCTTTAAGTAGTATTGCCTCTCTGACGTAATCTCTATTCTCTTGTTTTGAAAGTATCATTGGACATATGTTAGATTTTTTCATTGTATCTCTGTCTCTTTTTTCTCTTATTTTTTCTATCTACTTTACTTTCTGTGCTGAATAAGAGTATAATTTCTTCAGCTGTATCTATCATTGCAATAATTTTCTCTTCAGCTGTGTCATCAACACTTAGCCCATTCATTTGGTTTTACGTTTAAATAGGTTTAAAAAAAAAGAATTCTGGACGTTCCATCTGGTAATTTTTTAAATTCGCCTTGCCTTCTTCTTTTCTTAATCTGTTATTTTTAATGATTTTTAAGTCTCTCTATTACATCTTTAATCAACTTTAACATACTCATTTCATAGTTTATATCAGAGAGTTTTAGCATTTGAATTTCGTGAGAGTGGAGGTACTAATAACACTGCTTGGTTTTCTGTCTCTTGTTCACATGGATTTTTTTTTTTCATGCATTCAGTAATTCTGGATTGTGAATTCATCATAAGCGGGGCTTTATCTGTGAGAATCCTTGTGTGAAGACTCGTTCTTCTGGAGGAATTTTGAGTTTGCTTCTGCCAGGGATCCCAAGCATATTACTGACTTTGTGTAATCTTTAATGTTACTTTCTCATTCTAGGATTCCAAGACCACACGAATATTATAGTTTCAAATCCCAGACCCATGAGAGCTGTTGCCCCATGATGAGGAATTCTCAGAGGAGGTTATTTTTTCCTACCCAGAGTCTAGACTGAGATAGATATTTTGTTGTTGTTTTCCTGTGTTATTGGGTGGATTATTATTTTCTAGTTACTACTGAAAATTACAGTCCTTTGAGTGTCCTGACATTATATGAGGTTCTTACATTTCTAGCTCCTAGTGGGCTCAGGCCATATTTTCTGACCATGAAGTAGGCATTAGAATTCAGACTCTTGAAAACTGAGATGAACACATACAACCCCATAGGAGCAGTTGAAATTTCAGTTTAAAAAGTTACCACTTTGGTTTTCAGTTCTTTCTCCAGTCATTTCTGATATGTAAAATACCACCATATATTTCCTTAGAAACTCACCTTGTATTTTGAAGGATGAAGGTGATTTTTAGCCAGAATTTCTAGATGTTTTGCAATGGGAGATTTTGTCATTTCTATCTTTTTGCATATTGTCTTTTCTGTCATTTTTTCAGGAAAAGGAAGTGCATAATTTACTTTTTAAAAATTACATAAAAACATAATTGTAAAAGAATAGTTTTCCCACTCAAAAACTTTAACCTTGTCATTTTAGTATATCCTCTTTTCTTTGAATTAAAATTATATTTTCTGAAGAAGAATTAAACTATAATATCAAATTTGAAATCATGGCAATTTCAATAGTTTTAACAGTGTTGAATTCTTGGCAAAATGTCAGTAGTTATTTCAACTGTGAATCATTTTTAAAAATACCTTCTCACGTGGAAGAAGACAATCTCATTTTTAAAAAACAAGGCATATTTTTTCATAATTACAATATTTTAAAGTTTTATTGAACTATGACACACAATAAGCTGCACATATCCAAAGTCTATATAATTTGATAAGTTTTGACATATACATGTACCTGTGAACCATCATCATAATTGAAAAAGTGAGCATACTCATTACCCGCCAAAGTTTCCTCGTGCTCCTTTGTAATTCCTCCCTCCTGCCCCTACCCAGGACCCCAACTCTGCATCCAGGAAACCTACTGATCTGCTTACTGTCACTATAAATTAATTATTAGATTAATTTGAACTTTCTAAAATTTTATTTAAATGGATGTAGTGTATACTCTTTTGTCTGTCTTCTTACCTCAGCATAATTATTTTGAGATTCATCCATGTGGTTATGTGTTTATTCTTTTTATTGGGATGAGTAGTATTCCATTATGTGATGCTGATATACTGATATACCATACTTTGTTTACACATTCACCTGTTGATGAACATTTGAGGTGTTTCCAGTTTGGGGCTCTTACAAATAAAGCTGCTATGAACATTTGTGTATAAGTATTTGTAAGAACGTACAGAGAGAGCAAACATACCCATTGGTTGTAGAATATAAAAGAAAGAGCGAAATCAAGAATGGCTTCAAGGTTTTTGGTCTGAGCATAGAAATAATGTACTAGCCATGGGTTGAGAAGCAGAAGGGAGTAGGAAGGACAGGTTTTGTTGTGGGCAGGGTGTTGAGTGGAATTCAGTAGTTTGGTTTTTGACATATTGAGTTTGAGACCTTATAAAAGGGAGGCAGGAGGGCCAGAGTCAGAGAGAGGGGAAGGGAGAGGGAGAGAGAGAGAGAGAGGCACTTGAGGATGGCTAAGCTGCTGGCTTTGAAGATGAAGGAAGAGACCATGAACCAAGGAATGCAGGCAGCATCTAGAAGGTAGGAGTGGCAAAGGAGTAGATTTTCCCCTAGAGCCTCCAGAAGGAACATAGCCCAGCTGACACCTGGCTTTTAGCCCAGTGACCTCCACAACTTTGAGATAATACATTTGTGTTGATTTAAGCTAATAAGTTTGTGGTAATTTGTTACAGAAGCCACAGGAAACTAATACAAAGCCTTAAGACTGGATGACATCATCTAGAGAGCAAGTGACTGCTGATAAATATCTTTAGAATATTCCTATCCTCTATCTAGACCAGGGGTCCCCAACCCCTGGGCTGTGGACCAGTAGTCGTCCATGGCCTGTTAGGAACCGGGCTGCACAGCAGGAGATGAGCGGCGGGCCAGGGAGCGAGTGAAGCTTCATCTGTATTTACAGCCGCTCCCCATCGCTCGCATTACCGCCTGAGCTCCGCCTCCTGCCAGATCCGCGGCGGCATTAGTTTCTCATAGGAGCACGAACCCTACTGTGAACTGCGTATGTGAGGGATCTAGGCTGTGCACTCCTTATGAGAATCTAATGCCTGGTGATCTGAGGTGCAGCTGAGGCGGTGATGCTAGCGCTGGGGAGTGGCTGCAAATACAGATTATCATTAGCAGAGAGGTTTGACTGCACAGAGACCATAATAAATCAATTGCTTGCAGACTCATATCAAAACCCTAACAGCGAGTGGCAAGTGAAAACAGGCTCAGGGCTCCCACTGATTCTGCATTATGGTGAGTTGTATAATTATTTCATTATGTATTACAATGTAATAATAATAGAAATAAAGTGCACAATAAATGTAATGCGCTTGAATCATTCTGAAAACACCCCCTGCCCCCCACCGTCTGTGGAAAAATTGTCTTCCACGAAACCAGTCCCTGGGCCAAAAAAGTTGGGGACCTCTGAATGCTGCTTTGTTCCTTTTTGCCTTGCTGGCTGTAGGAGCCACGTGGGCTCAATTCAGTCCTCACTGCAAATCACTCTGCCCTGTTGGGATGGAGACAGTGCTAGGTTTGCTCACTGTGACATTTGGGCTTCAGGCCTGAAGGTTTCTCTTTACTTGATATCCAGGGTTTTGAAATTCTGAGTTTTGATCACCAGGTCCACTATTCAATCCCTAGGTGTCTGGGTACTTTTACGGCTTCTGGCAACTTCAGTTTTGTTCTTTGTCACCACAGTTCCTCAACCTCTTGATTGTTAGTTGCTTACCTGTTTCGGAGCCTGGATATACTCATCTTTGCTTCACATGCCTGGTTTTGACACTCTTGCTCATACCCAACATCAGATAACACCTTTTAGGAGTCCACTGTTTCATTCAGTCAGCACAGCATACCTTCAGGTAGTTTAAAATGCAGGAAACAAGGTTAAGTTCAGACAATGTGTTCAGGGTTCCCACTGGTAGAACTGGGTTTGAAAGTAGATCGGTCTGTGGGAAATGTCCGTGCTCTTTGTTACGATGCTGTGTGGACTCTTTTGATTGCTCCACCTTATGAATGCTGAGTTGCTTCTGACAACTCCTCTCCCCTAACTAAATGGAGGGAGAGTTAATGTCTCATTTGTCAGTCCCAACCCAGACTGCTCACCAGTCCTATTTTGGCAGACAAACATGCTTCAGCAGCTACCCACTTCTATCTGCATTTGTAAATGTTGTATCAGTATGTAAACATTTTAGCTAAATACATTCAGAACACTTGAATTTGTATCAATTATCTTTTTGACAGTTAATTCAATAGTAAAATTCAGTTCTTTCTCTTGACAATGGAATTGAGAGGAGGGGGTCAGGGGTGGTAACCTCGTGATATTAAAATAACTAAAACCCTTCAATCCCTTGCTTGAAACTTTTATAATCTTCCTTAGAACAAAAAATCCAAAAAACAAAAATAAAAACTATACCATTAAGAATATTATAGCTTCAAAATACTGCCATGATGCCTAAGAAAATTATTTCTATAAACTACTCCATTCGTCATAACTTATTTTACCCCAGATCAAAGGCCTGGCTCTCCACTGAAAATAGAAACCCAAGAGGGTCCCAAGCCAATGAATCAGCAATGCAGTCATCCTCACATCCCCAGGAGTTGAGTTGCAAGAGACTAAATGTGTAACTTCTATAATAAAAGGTAGCGGCAGCATTGTTATTTTTACTCAACTTTTACATAACTTGAGAATTCTCAGTCTCCAAATCTAAGAGTGGCAGGCCTCCAAGGAGAGCCTGCACGTATCAGTATTCTGCTGGGGCTGAATCACGTCTCTTGAGGTTGTCTCTGGTTTCCTCAGTGGGCTGCTGCTGACCTCCTCGAGAGCCTCCATAGAAGGCAGGGAACTGCTCAGAGCTCTGGGGGATAGGCCTGCATTATTGATGTCTACACAGCAGGTTGAAAGTGATCTTGGGTCGTTTCCTGGGTCAGCAATGCTTCAATTGCAGCTGGTGTTGGGGACCACTTAGACCACAGAAGCAGCACTCACGTTGGGGGGGGGGGGCGTGTACGTCTCCTTCTCAACACTACCTCTATCACGAGGACACACAAAGATGAATGGCCAGCCCAAGTGGCAGGGCCGCCTCTCTCTGCGAGCTGCATACAGAGCACTTTGTGTCCCGGTCGGTTGCAATACTTCCCTTCTGCCCGAGGCCAGCTGGCTTCTCCGGGGCTGCGGAAAGTATCGCTTGTTTCGGAATTGGTTAGAGTTCAATCTCAATTATGTCTGGAAACAACACACGTTCCTTTCCCCCTTCTGTATGACTGCAGTGTTAATTTCCAAGTAAACTTGTGCAAGTCGCTTTCAAGTTGAAAGAGCCACACAACGTTGACATTTATTGGGCACCGCCTTTTCAGCCTTCCTGGCAGCGTGGCCACGGAGGTGTGGCCCCTCCACCGGGGGCTGGGAGGCTCACTCTTTCCAGCCTTCACGGCCCACCCTAGAGCGAGGCTGCAAGAGATTATTTGGACAGGATCACATTCAAATCTGCCTCTCCTCCACCCACACGAAGCCTAATTTCAACTTTTCCCCAAGTGGTATAAAACTGGAACCCTAGACCAAGTCCAAGAAAGAGAAGAAAGATGATATAATTTAATTTGCTTGTCATTAAAAAGTAACTTTTATTATGTGCACGGCTGGCTGCCTCCTTAGACTTTTATAAGGTAGTGTTCTCACCAGCAGTAAAAGAAACGTAATCCTTCTCTGACGATTTTAAGTTCTACCTTTATGGCTCTTTTTTTTTTTTTTTTTAAAGCCTTGGTGATTCAGCTGATCAAGTTTCTGAATTCCTTTATGTGCCCCCAATACATACTTTATTTAGACCTTGATCTGATGAAGAAATGAATGTCATGCTTTTTTTCTTTTTAAATTTTTTACAGCACACAACACTTTGAGTCGTGAGGTGCACCTGTTTTTAGTGTCTGCACATACTCAGCCGGGCGTGTCGCTGAGTCTGCCCCTGCAGCTGTTGTTTTGCCATAAAAAATACTACTGTATTCATGTAGGTTTAAGCCCTGTGAACTGTAAGTTGGACTTGTTAAGGGGAGGCCTGCGACTCTGTCTGGACTGCTGATAATAGCTCAGATAAACATCTCACACTGACCCTCACACAGTAGCATTTATACTAATGGGAGGAAGTCTCTCAAACAATATACAGTCCAGCAGACAGCAGATGTGGACCATGCAAAATTAATGATTAACTGCGTGCCAGTGTGTTTGTCAGGGAACAGTCCTGCTCTTTAAGGGGCTTATATAGTCTGTGAAAGAAATTAGCTCATGAGAGGAACTCATAAGGATAAAAGGAAAAACTTAAGTGGAGGCCTGACATATCCTGCTTTTCTCACAGGGCAAAAATTTAAACATAATGGTCTCCTTTTTGCAGTGTGAAGTTCTGACTCTGAAGTTGGGGCAGATCATCCACTTGTTAAAACAAGACATGAACATTCTTGTTATTCCTTCCAGGGGCAGAGGGATGGTGTGCACTCAAACTGAACTCTGTACCAGAATGAAGGGGGAAATTATCCAACAATTATCCTAGACATGGAAGACCGTGAAACCAAAAATAATTAAGAAAGTGACAGCAGAGGAGGAAATAAGACTAGATGTTCATAATTCATTACCACTTTGGACTAAACAGGCTTTAAAATGCCCAGAAAATCTCATCAAAGTTCACAGGTAAAAGTAAAATAAGTATTAGGCAAGTAATAGCAGCCTTGTAATTTATCAAAGATGATGTATTGCAAGGAGTATAATCTCCCAAAATATCTAGTTAAATGAATTTCATAATGATAATTTTTTTCACATGACTTAAATTCCCTTCCTGGATCCCAGTGATGGTTCAGCAGATTAAAGATAATAGGAATCTAGGAATTACTATGACCAATGTAGATTCTGTAATGTGCCTTTAGCTGGAGAACCCCTGGTGTCCCGGTGCTTCTGCCAGCCCTGCGGCTCCTTCAGACAGGGTCTCCTTAACTTGAGCCGGCACACCTTTGCAAAGACAATATGCAATCCAGAAGCGTTGAACAGCTGTTCATAGAACTTTGGGTCTGGTACATTTGGCCTACTTTTGAGTAAGGAGTAAAGTCAGTGGAATTAGAGAGATTGGCACTGGAAGTAAGAGAACATGTTAAAAAGGAACTAATATAAGAGGAGGTGGAGACAGCAATTTTTTTTGCCTTACATCCAAGGCGTCTGTAAACTGGTTTGGGTCTTCTTATCTAACTTCATTTCCTACTGCCTTCCCCACCTCACCCCACCCCAAGCTGATTCTTCCACCCAGAGAAGCTGGTTTATTTGCTGTTTCCCCACATGTTCTATCTTCTACTTCATGGAGTTCCTGAAATTCATCATTCCAACACACATTCTTTTTTTTTTTTTCTTTTTCTTTTCTGACTTTGATTTACTTTTGTCCTTATTATATCATTTAGCTTATTCTCCTAACAATATGTGTTTTGTTTTGTTTTTTAAAAAACATGTTTTGATTCTTTGAGGACAGGGAATATCTATATCTCTCTATGTATTTGTGTGTGTGTGTGTGTGTGTGTGTGTGTGTGTGTGTTTGAGAATCCCTTGTGATATCTGTCAGAGAGCTAGACAGGATGAAACAGGTGATTGATAAAGGTGTACAACAAGTGTTTTATGACCTTTATTCAGTCTGTTTGTGTTAACGTCCTCTTTCAGTTTTAGATGGTGTAGCCCTCTTCATATAAGAATGAAATAACCACATTAGCGCTTGCAAGACCACTCCCCTTCCTACCAAATCTCATTTGCACTGGCTGTCCCACTTTGGTCCTGAGACTGTTTTTCCTCCCAGGTTTGGTGTATTCCCTCACCATCTGGGCCAGGATAGAAGGACATGGGACTGGACATTGTTTTTATATATTATGCACATCTGATTTCTTTTCTTTGTGTCTACAGTTGACAGCTGTCCCATACTATTTGGATGCAGAAAATGATACAATATGGGAAGTTAACTGTTTGACTTAAAACTTTTATTCTGAGTATTTCAGCAGAGGACTAAGGGGGTCTAGATTATCTCTTCATGGGCAGTTACGGGGTCTGCTCTCTTGACAGTACATTTGCCAAAATGCCGCGATCAAGAAGATAATAGAGCCCAGCATATCCCGGAGGGCTGGCAAACTAAAATTGCATATCTGGAGGAGTGATGCCTAGGTGTTGGAATTTTACAGTACAGTAAATGGAAAAAAAAATGGGATACAGACTTTAAAAATGTTTTCATTTTGGAAGGTAAGGGTGTTAAGAAAAAATAGAACCCCAGGGCTTCCCTGGTGGCGCAGTGGTTGAGAGTCTGCCTGCCGATGCAGGGGACACGGGTTCGGGCCTTGGTCCGGGAAGATCCCACATGCCGTGGAGCGGCTGGGCCCGTGAGCCATGGCCTCTGAGCCTGTGCGTCCGGAGCCTGTGCTCCACAGCGGGAGAGGCCACAACAGTGAGAGGCCCATGTACGCAAAAAAAAAAAAAAAAAAAAAAATAGAACCCCAAATAATGACCATTTCGTATAAAAAAGATCGAAAAAAAGACAGTCTTTAAAATTCAATGTATCTCATTTTATGAAAAAATAATCACATTATTTTTATTTTTCTTATTTTCCTAAGGACTATAGGAACTTCATGATCAACCACCACTAGTTGATGGTTTGACATTAGGAGGAACCTCTGGCCTAGACCAAGCAGAAGAGATTTAAACCCAAGTTTTATCACCTCTCAACCAGGCAGAGAGAGTGAGCCCTATTTTCTTTTGACAGTCTCTCCCATGATCTACTAAGCATGTGAGGAGAAGAGACCTCAATAGAGATCTGGGGAAAGGAAGGGCTCAAACACGAGCAAGGAAAAGTAGGAGAGCCTCTAAGAGTACCCGTGGTTTAGCCTGAACATCTCATATTTCAGAGACTGCCTGGAAAAGTTGGGTAGTAGAGCACCAGTTGTTGACATAAGTCTTTGGCCCATCAGTGATACATACACCCAGTTCTGCTACAATGTGACATACTCTTTCCTAAGAATCACTGTGCTATGCAAAATCATACATTTGTATGGAAAGTTGTAATATCAGGTGTGAATGGGTGTGACTCATAACATACAAGGAACTGACATAGCTGGTAGATGTTTAAGGAGTGTGTGTGTGTGTGGGGGGGTGTTGTGTATTTCTATGCAGATTTGTTCAGCTGGTGTAACTTTCTGTATTTACTCTAGTGTTTCTACTGGACAAAACTGTGCACAAGCAATTATGCTCAAATTGTTCCCTAATATATCAATCAAGTTGTGAAAAAAATAGTTTTTTTCAAAACAAAGAATACAGCAGAACTGACTGCATATATATTTCAGAACAATGAAAAGTTCAGCAATCAGTAGATATAACTTCAAACCTAAGTGAACTCTATCTCTATGCAAACCAGACATCAAATGGAACTCAGGAGAGTCTCCAACTCTTGACATCTAGACATAATAGTCTTAAGCCCCTAATTCCATATTTGGGGAAGTCTAAGCCTCCCCAAGATTTCCATGTCCTTGTTGTCTTGTGGGCCTCTTAGTTTCTGTGGTTCTGGGTTCTCACTTTCTGTGGTTTATCCATTGACTCGGATGTGAAACTCAAAAGCCTCAAAGAATCTGCTCACAAAAAACATTTGCTTTGCATTCAGTTTTACCGATGGGGGGGGGCTCCAGTAGAGAGAAGGAAGAGTGTGTGGTCAGGGTACTAAATTCACCAGCTTCCTCTCCATGGTCACCATGGGCTACCTATATCCCTGACCAAAGGTCATAGCTTCTGAAAGACACTGACTGCTGGTAAGCACCACATCCCCTGTCCCTTTGAGCCAAGGATAGTGATGGCTGCCACTGGAACTAGCCCTGGAATACTACCCTATACTTTCCACATGCATTTATTAAACTCCCTGAGTTCCAATTTTCCTATGGGCCATTTATTTCTTACTATAGCTATGCATACTATAGTATGCCTAGATACAAATTCTGCTTCCATCACTTAGAGATTAACCTTGAGTGAGTTACTTAATCCACTGGGCTTCAATTATGCCATCTGTAAAATAGGGCAGTACCACTTAAGTTTGTTGTGAGAATTAGATGAGATAGATGGATATATGGGTACAGTATCAAGAGTATAATAAGTGGCCAGTGAATGAAAGCCATTATTGTTGTTGTTATTGGTTTTATTACTACTGTTCCATTTTCATTGCTTCACATTAAATCTGAGCTAACCTTTGTTGGGCAAAAACTATGAAGATTGAACTTAAGATGGCTGAAATGTAATTTCCTATGAGATTAAACAGCTTCGCAAAGCTTACTCAAGGCCATCGTTTGTTAATAAAAGTTAAGCACTGATTATGAAGAAGAATTACGTAGGATAACCTCATACTGAGGCCTTTGTCTTTGGCCCACTTCTCATGAATTGTGTCAGGTTAGCTCATCTCCCTGAACAGGAGAGGCCTTTGTTATTTGGGAGGAGGTGTTACTAAAATTTTATAGGAGAGAAATTGGAGTGAACATTTGCATTGAGCATCTCACAAGAAACAACTTTTAAACCTGTTAAGTATGAGACATTTCTCTTCCTTAAAGTGTTTTCTGGGCCACTTCTCTGGGTTTGTTAGTTTTCTCTCTCTGGATTTTTCCTCTCATAGAATCTAGCCTTGATATTGCCTCTTTTTTTCTACTCAGATTCTCCTCTGATTTCCCAATTCCAGTTATCTTCCCCTTTGTACTTCTGGATCTTACTCCTAAACTTACAGACACAAGCCCATCAACACATAAGGAAGGTGACTCACCTCCCTTAGTTAGACAACAGGCAGAGTTTCAGGTGGCAAACTGCTTCTTTCTCAGATAGAAATTCCTCTCCCTCCCACCCATGGACTTGAGTCGCTTTTCACAGCTGTCCCTTTACTTGTAAGGGATCATTGCACAGGGCAGGTAGTGCAGTTAGTGTAGCTTCAGGCTAGCGCTCTCTCTCTCTCTCTCTCTCTCTCTCTCTCTCTCTGTTTAGCATTTGAGATAATCTCAGGCAGCTACACGGCTGGTGAAGATCAAAGGTATTCTGCCCGCGCGAGGTCAAGACTGCTCTTGCTTTGCAAGCCTGTGTGTTCTAAAGTTATGTCTGCCGATATAAGGCCACTGCCTTCTCTCCCAAAATGTTGTAGCAAAAAAAGATACTAAGTGGAAGTAAACTCTTTCTGAGGGGACTCCTAAGTCACACAGATTCAGTTCTCTGAGATAATATGTATGTGGCAAGCTTGAGACTCATGCTACATCTTGACTAGTCCTTTCTTTCTCCGGGAGGCACTTTATTTAGTACTTTTCTGGATAGAGGAAGTAAACAAGTCACCTTCCAATTAATTCTGTACCTAAGACCTCACTTTAACCCACCCAAGTTTTACCCACAGGAATTAGCCTGGACTATCTAATTTGAAGATCTAAAATTAAAAATTAATACCCCCTGCTCAGTACATTTTTGAAATTTTCACTGCAGATAAATGTAAAAAATGTAGACAAAATGAAGTGAAAAACAGCAATAACGATCCAAGAAATTCAGCACCAGTGTGATGGGAAAGAAGATGGGGAAGGCTAAAATGGTTCAGATTGTGTTAATCTAGCATCTTTGAGTTGCAAGTAAAACATTCTCAATGAACTAGCTTCAGTGAGAAAGGAAAATTTATTATAGGGATATAGACACATATATCACAGAGTTTAACGGCAGGTAAGAGTTGAGTCTTACTAGAGACTAGAACAAGGGCCTCGAAAATAGAGGTAGCTAATCTCCTACGTTTTCTTTGTCTCTTGGTTCTACTTCTGTCTACACATCTACTTCCTTCCCCTGCCTCTGCACACAGGCTTCCTCTGCTTCTCTGAGTATGTGGTAAATCAGTGATGTTCAACAAATGTCTGCAGTGATGAAAATATTCTATAACTGCACCATTCAATATGGTAGTTGCTAGCTACATGTGTCTACTGAGTACTTGAAATATGTACGGGGTGATTAAATATCTGAATTTTTCATTTTAATTTAAATGGCCACATGAGGCTAGACTCTGCCATATTAGACGGCAAAATAATAAAAGAACTCCCCAAGAGTGCCTGCTTTTGCACATCCTCAGTTTGAGCAACTAGCAGAGACTAACTAGCTTCCTTGAATCCCGATTCCAACTTCTCAAGAGAGAAACGTTGATTGGCTCAACTTGTGTGAGTACCACCCCTGGTTCAAACAGTTTTGCCAAAGGGACAGGATCAACATGGCAGCCAGGGCCAACCCTTATGTGTAGAGAGGGAGATGCAGTTCTTAAAGAAAAATAGTCATGTCCTGGGTCGTCACTCCAAAGGATAAGTGCTCTTTGTGTTAACTTCCTATGCTGATTAATTTCACTGTTTAATATTCAAATTACCTTCACTCATCAATGCAAAAGAGACTAAGATTTTTGTTTACGTAAAAATAGGAGTTATACTTTCATTGACATCAGAAAGGTATGTCAGTGGGATCAAATAAAAACTTGGGAATGATTCAAAAATCGATTTCTGGAGGCATTAGCCTCATTTCAGTTTTCTCTTTTATAAGCAGTTAGTTTGAGAGGGGAATAGACCACTTAACTAGGACTTTGGGAATACAGAAATATTATTCTTCTATCTCTTATTTTTTTCTGTTGTCAAAATTTATCTGTAGTTTCTAAACAATGGAGCATGTAGAAGAGTCCACATAGCTGGGCAACACTTGACCCTGGGATGGAGCCTCTGCCCTTGTATTAAGCAACCTTTCTAGTGTGGGTAGATGAGGGGTGTCAAGTATAGTCTGAGATCAAAGCTCTTACATTTCTTAGGTGATACCCTTGATTTAGTCTCTCTGAGTACTTTGGCCCTGTCTGTCTACCTCATCTGTTCTGACCTCTGAGGCCTGTTGGCCAAATAAGATCTTGGCTATAGATCTTGACATCTGACTTAGTCTACCCTCAAGCTTTGCTCTCTGGCTTTCCCAGCCCTGCATACGCCTTGATCCCAATTCTTAAATCAGTTTCCCAGTCCCTAGCTTGCCATGATCCATCTCAGACATGGTTTCTGATTATCCAGCTTTTCTATTTTAGTGACCTTCCTTGAAGGCTCCAGTCTGATGAGTACCACTGTCTGGCATGACAGTTGTGTCCTTTAGCAAATATTTTTAGTTGAATATCTTTCCTATTTAAGATACATAGGTATACTGATACCTCAACTAATGACAAACATATGCTCTAAAGACCCTTCTTAAATATTATCAGAAACGTTATAAACTGGATTGGAATAATGATAGAGCAATAGGACTTGCATTCCTACTTTTAAAAAAAATTATCCAAAACCTACAAACAAGGTCCAGAGAATAGCTCTATTATCTTTTAATGTCATATTTTATGCCCATTTCCAAATTATTTACTGTTGTAGGCCAATGTACTACTGCTTGACTTTGAAATTTATTATTGATTGGTCCCAGGCACTGTGGAATTACATATTTACTTGTAGTTTTTGTTTGATAGAGATGCAAATGATTTCTGTCTGATGGAAAAGATACACAGTGGTTTATTGCCTTGTAGGACATTAACCAATTTTGTGTCAAACTAGCAATCTTATCATAATACTCTTTCTTGTTTTTCAAATTGCCTATAAATAGCCAGGTCCTTAATATGTTTTTTGAAACCACTTTACCATCTACTGGTGTCCTCAGTAATTAATGAGTTGAATAAATTTTATACATGTTCATTGTATATTTGTGTGAATCAGTTAAGTTACAAAAATTATGTTTTGCCATTGCAATTGAGATTAAAACGCTAGTAACTCTAAAATAGTCTTAAAATCAAAATCTAATGTGAGTCTTAAGTAGGTGGAAGCAGTGATGGTAGTGAGGTTGAAAGGAGTGAGAGAGTATAGACTGGAAATCAGTCAGGGAAGAACATGCCAGAAAGAAAACATTTAGACAGAACATGAAGCTCCAAAGAGTTATCCTGGGCTAATTCTGCCCCTCACCCTACCGCCAAAAATCCATGGAGGAATGGCCTCATGACTTTAAAAAGATTATGTATCACTATCTATTTGCTTATGTCTGATGTTTTCTTATTTATTTATTTATATTAAAGTATATTTGATTTACCATGTTTCAGATGTATAGCAAAGTGATTCAGTTACATGTACATATTCTTTTTCAGATTGTTTTCCATTATTTGTTATTACAAGATATTGAATCTAGTCCCCTGTGCTATATAGTAAGATCCTTGTTGTTTATCTATTTTATATTTAGTAGTGTGTATCTGTTAATTCCAAATTCCTACTTTATCACCCCTCCCCCCTTCCCCTTTGGTAACCATAAATTTGTTTTCTATGTCTGTGAGTCTATTTCTGTTTTGTAAATAAGTTCATTTATATTATTTTTTTCAATTCCACATATAAGTGATATCATATGATATTTGTCTTTCTCTGACTTACTTCACTTAGTATGATAATCTCTAGGTCCACCCATGTTGCTACAAATGACATTATTTCATTCTTTTTTATGGCTGAGTAGTATTCCATTGTGTGTGTGTGTGTGTGTGTGTGTGTATATATATATATATATAATATCTTCTTTTATCCTTTCATCTGTTAATAGACATTTAGATTGCTTCCATGTCTTGACTGTTGTAAATGATGCTGCTATGAACATTAGGGTGCATGTATTTTTTCTGAAGTATTTTTTACAGGAGGCAAAAACTTTAAATGAATACACTGAAATACAGACCTTTTATTTTAATACCATTGTTGTTTAGGTCGATACTCTGAAACTCTGTTACATTAAAGTTTTCTTTGATTAGCTGATAGTAAGTGATTAATAGGGAAGGAAGTGAGAGAGAACTTTAGGGAGAATTGGAGTGGGATGGGGAGGGACTGACATCCAAGAATGAAAAAGGAAATAAAAGAGGAGATTGAGGAACAGAGGGCAGTCCTCATGCAATGCTTTATCTTCAAATCTTTGTTCTTTTCAAAAGTATTTATTTCTTTTTAAAAGAGACTTTGTTATTGAAAATATTTATTCCCAAATAAGTTATTAAATGAGGCATTGCTACAACTTCTTCCTTTTTCTCAAAGGTAATACCCTTAGTGCCAGGGGACCCAAGTTCTAGTCACGTTGTAAACTGTGTTGTTGGCCAGAGGCAGAGTCAGTATATTATTTCCTCATCAGGCTATTTTAAAGAATGAGTAAAACTATCTATTTAAACTTCTAAGTCAGGTTCTATTTAAATATAACATTTTAATTCTGGTTTTTTATAACTTGAGAAAGGGAAGTTTACATTAGTAAAACAAAATAAAGGAAGCAATTGTTCTCATTTCAAAAGGAGTTTTCACTTTTAAAATAGGTTCCTAATAGGGATCCTTTAAGTAGGGAATCTTTCTGGTATATGAATTTATATAAATTAAAGAAGGAAAAAACAGTTTGAGGAGCATACCTGCTATGTAAGTTGAGGTGCTACTGAAACCTTTCTACATCTATCAAGCAATTAAATGAAGAGCCCCTATCTCAGACTGGCATCTTCAGTCTCTGGAATGACACCAAGAAACAGATGTAATGAAAGTAGTACACGCCTTGCTTTTTCCCTCTCCTCCTCCCCTCCTCTCTCTTTCCCCTTCCCCTTCCCCATCTCCCCTTCTCCTCCTGTTCTCTTCTTTTTTCTTTTCCTTCCAGGCTGTTTTCTTGCACAGACAGGGCCCATGCTCTGCGCTGTGGATAAAGTGGCTTGCTCCTGCCTGGGAAAGGATTCCTCTGGGGATTGCGAGTACTCACCCTCAACCAAGGCAGAGTCAGTGGAGTAATATCCATCCTGCCTTAGTCTAGGGTGCTGAGAGAATGGCCAGCAGCCTGTCACTCTGGGTATTATTCAGATTTATGTTCCTAAAAGGCTCTGGACAGGCACCCCAGAAGGCCAGTCTGGCAGCTACCGTGCGAGGGTTCTTAGGGCCTCTGGAAAACTCATGGAAGGACCAGTCTGTCCCTCAGAACCTGGAAGGCAGGAGCCACAGGTACCTGGAGAAGCTGCTTGGAAACCCCAGAGCCCTCTTAGGAAGTGCAGAAAGGATCAGCCTGAGGAGGTCTCATTCCCTGCAGCCCTCCACTTCCACCCTTTGCCTCCGATTAAATTTGCACTCTGATGGGTAAGTTGACCACATCCATGGTCTACTGAACATCCATTCACATGGGGTGTGGAAATTGCTCACCTGTTGTTATATCCCTCAGTGAAGAGACACAATAAATTTCTCATCCAGAAATGTAGCTGGATAGGGTCTCCAGCAAATTACGAGAGAGATTTATTCTACTCCTAGTCTAACCGGAACCTCGGCCATCAGATCCTTGGCAGGGAAGGAGTGGAGTTAAATGTGACGACAGACTAAGAAGCTTCAAGCTCCCTTGTTAAAGCGAGGAGGAGAGGCAAGAAAGGCACTTCCTCAACCTCCGCCCGGATTGTAAATTTATTTTTTTGTCTTTTAAATAGGTTGTTCAAGCTTTTGGGTAAAATGACAAAATGAGATTTTTAAATCTGCCTTTCACATTTCCTGGATATGAATGGTACCAGATTTACCATTAAAAAAAAACCACAGTTGAGTTTCCAGCCGGTACTTTTTTTTTTTTCCATTAATGGGTTCTTTCCAAGACAGGAAATCAACAAGAGAGAAACTTTATAGCTAGTCTAAGTTAAAGAATGCTGTTTCTGAGCACTGGATTTTCTTTTCTGCTTTTAAATATCCCCATTTGTCTTCACGTTTTCTTCTCCGAACCCCTCCCCATCCTATTCCATGCAGTAGATGCTTAATATGCTAACACTTATGAGAATAGAAGGCTTTCTCCAGGACTCTCCAACTCTGGGAGAGTCCCAGAGTTGTTCTGTGTGACTTCCAGAGCCACCAACCTGAGCCCTCCCAGCACTGCCAAGATGCAGTGGGTCTCCAGTCCCAGCAGATGAGAGACACCTTGGACAGATTTTTTTCCATCCACAGTTGGAAGATGGCTTCAAAGATGAAGCCAGGGTTCCAGAAAGATTTTTTTTTATAAGGTTAACCATGGAGGTGGTCAATTGGAAAAGATTCTGGCTAGGGTCATGCACCTTCTTTTTCTCAGCAATTTCTCTATTACTCCAGACCCTCTACTTAACTGCTAAAATCAAAGAAGGAGTTGTTTTTTTTTTTTAAATTATGATGCTTCTAATATGCCTTTTAGTATTATGTACTGAGAGGATTAAGATAGGGCTCTGATCTTATAATTATATGTTATTGTATATAATTATATGAGACAAACTTTAAGAGAAGGAAAGATGATTTAATACATTTTTGTCTATTAGTATTTTAGAATTGTGAGAGGTCACAGAAAGGAGAGGACATTATCACAGACCTCAGGAATATTGTTTTTATTTATTGTTCTCTTTATTTTAAAAATGAAAGAATCAAGATTTTTCACCAGTAAAACTGGCAAAGATGATTTTTATAAGGTCATATCTGCTAGTATGCGTAGGAGATGAGGAAATGGGCTTTTTCAACACTGCTCGCCGTGAGTATAAATTGCATACATTTTTAGAGGACAAATAAAAATACACGTATAATTTACAGATTAAATGACATGACTTGTGGAGTTTGCTTTAAAACTATCTAGTAGGAAGTGAATGGAGGGAAGTCGAATGGAAAGAATAAAACTAAATTGACCTTATATTCATAATCGTTGAAGTTCACTATAGTGAACTATAGTTCACTATTCACGAATAGTGAACGAATAGTGAATGAAGACGCATTAAATGATTTCTTCTAATTTGTGTATGTTTTTAAACTTTCATAATAAACATTTAAAAAGAAATGCACACATCTTTTCATTCATTTGTTTATTCATTAAGTGCATTTCTATGTGCCAAGCACAGTTCTAAGTGCTGGGGATGCAGTAGAGAGCAAATGTATCTCTGCTCTCGATGAGCTTAATCCTAGGGGCAAGGAAAAGGCTAGAAAGACATAAAGGTGAACATAAAATACAGCAAGTGGTGATTGCTGCTATAAAAACAGGAGCAGGTTAAGTGAGTTTTGCAAGGGGATTCGTTGTGTGCTTTTCAAGACAAGGTCCTTATGGAAAATCTCTCTGATGGCATGATATTTAAGCAGATACATAAAGAAACTCAGGAAGCAATCTCTGTGAATATCTAGCAGACAGACATTTCAGGAACATGCCAGGAAGAAGGAAAGTAAATGCAAAGACCCTGAGGTAAGAGCAAGCTTGGTGTGCTGACTAACTAGCAAGGATAGTCTGTGAAGGGGAGAGGAGTAAGAGATAAGAATAGAGGGACAGGCTTCCCTGGTGGCGCAGTGGTTGAGAGTCTGCCTGCCGATGCAGGGGACACGGGTTCGTGCCCCGGTCCCAGAAGATCCCACATGCCGCGGAGCAGCTGGGTCCGTGAGCCATGGCCGCTGAGCCTGCGCGTCCGGAGCCTGTGCTGCGCAACGGGAGAGGCCACAGCAGTGAGAAGCCCGCGTACCGCAAAAAAAAAAATAAAAAAAAAAAGAATAGGGGGACATGTGCAGAGGAAAGATGACTTAAGGCCTTGCACATTAAATAAAGACATCAGCCACTGGGGTTTGGGCAGATGGATAACATAATCTGGCTGCTCTAAGAAGAAGATTCTGTTGGGGAAGGGGCAACAAGAAAGAAAATAGACTAGTTCCGAGGCATTTCTCTCACCTTGGTGAGAAATCATACTGGAGAGAGTTGTGGGTTTCTGTACATTTTGATGTCAGAGTCCACAGGATTTCCTGATAGAGTGGACACATAGTATGGGAGAAAGAAAGATGACTCCAAAGTTTTGGGTCTGAGAAACTAGACAAACTGAGTTGCCATCTACACATTTGCAGGGGCAAAAACCAGAAATCAAGGGTTAGGTTTTATATATGAGACAGTAGAGATAAGTTTTGATTGAGATGTTGAGTAAGCAGTTGGGTATGTGAGTCTGGAGTTTAGGGGCGAGGTACAGACTGCAGATATGAATCTGGAAGTAGTTGGTTTTGAGATGATAGCCATGGGACTAAAGGAAATCACCAAGAAGAAGTAGTGAGAGGCCCGCGTACCTCAAAAAAAAAAAGAAGAGAGAGGGACTTCCCTGGTGGTCCAGTGGTTAAGACTCTGTGCTCCCAAAGCAGGGGGCCCAGGTTCGATCCCTGGTCAGGGAGCTAGATGCCGCATGCCTCAACTAAAGATCCCGCATGCAGCAATGCAGACCCGGTGCAGCCAAATAAATAAATATTTTTAAAAAAGGACAAGAAGAGAGAAAGCCTTGACAATAAATGAGAACAGCTCATGTAAGGAGTTTTGCTGTAGAGGGAATGGCTCGGGCAGTGGCATGACAGTGAACTGATGGCAAATTCAATTTAGATAATCTGGGATTTTAATAAATAGACTGTTTGCAAAGGTTTGGACAGGGAGTGGGGAAACCATAAAGGATAACACAGTACTACAGGCCTAACCTAACAGTGGGCTCTGTTACTACCCTAACCTAAAGAGGCGAGAGAAGGGAGTCATTACTAGAACCTGGAGAGAGAAAGGGAGAAGAGCTACGTGGAAAGGACCACCTGATGGAAGTTGTGATGCTCAGTGGAGGGACGCAGTTAGCCCATGGCCAACCTTCCAGGTAAAGGAGTCAAGGGAATGTCTACCCCAGTTTTACTCTCCTCTCTCCATCCCTCTGATCCCTTGTTTCATGCCTCAGTGACTGAACCCAAGCAAAAGCAAGAAGGCCAGGGAGCTTGTCAGTGAAGTTCATGCAGATCTATTTCCCGAGATACAGAAGAGGGGCAGGGAGTGGATTTGGAGAGTTAAGTGGAAGATACGCAGCACAAAGATCAGCAATGGACTAGTGACTGGAGGGAAGATAGAGAGTTAAGAGAGCAAGAATTGATGGTACCAGAAATTCCTCTTCCAGGAACTTCTAAGGATATAATAAAGGATACACAAAAGTTTTAGCTATAACTGTGTATCTCGGATGGCTAATAATGTCATTAAATGGAAATTTTGTAGAAATTTCTCTACCCAATGCAATGAAATACTCTGTAGCAATTAAAAGTAATCTTGCAGAAGTATATAGAATGACATAAAAATAATTATGATAAATTATTAATTGAAATAAATGTTATTTCATAAATGCATTATGTACATGGTGATCCCAACTTAAAAACATGTATATATATATATTTACCTGGAAACAAAATTGGAAGCATCTCTACCAAATGTGAACTGCATTATGTTTGAGTTATGCAATTTTATGGAATGTCATCCGTTTTTTGGCTCGTGTTCTACCCTGCAGTAGACTGCATGGTGGTTCGCTTTCCTTCAGCGTGAAGGCACCACCTTCTTCCTCCATACTTAATTTGTCTCCTGGGCTGACCTACTCATGCTTCTTGCTTCTGTGAATTCTACAGAGATATTATTTGACGGTCCAAGGCATCTATGTGGGGCCTGAATAACATGTTCTGCTTTGGCTTTTTCTATAATATTTCTTACAGTAGAAATCACATGTTTTGGTGCCTGATAGCCATGTATCCTTCCTATGAGCCCTGAACTCAAGGAAGCATTGATTCAGTGCTGAGGAAGTGGAAACATGCTTAGGTCGCACTGTTGGTGATACTGGGATAGTAACAGATGTTAAGTGTAGGTCACAGGTAGAGCTGGGAGAGAGAGAAGCACCGGACAAGATATTGCCATGGCTGAAGCCCCATTTGCGAACACTCTGTGTAGGTGGTTGATATAAAAGCAGATGATAGTTTTGACAAAACTGTATCAACTACCAATTGATAATTCTCAATTCAATAAAAAAAGTATTTACTGAGCACCTTCTCTGCTGAAAACTAGGTTGGCAATTATGGGGGAAGAATACAGAAAATGGTCTTTGTGCTCAAAGAAATATAGCTAGAGATACAATTAATACATGAACCAGTAAGAATAAGATATAATTAAATGTAAAATGTTTTCTTTTTCTTCTTTTTTTTTTTTTTTTTTTTTTTTGCGGTACGCCGGCCTCTCACTGTTGTGGCCTCTCCCGTTGGGGAGCACAGGCTCCGGACGCGCAGGCTCAGTGGCCATGGCTCACGGGCCCAGCCGCTCCGCGGCATGTGGGATTTTCCCGGACCAGGGCACGAACCCGTGTACCCTGCATTGGCAGGCGGACTCTCAACCACTGCGCCACCAGGGAAGCCCCTTTCTTCTTTTTTTAAATTGAAGGATAGTTGATTTACAATGCTGTGCCAATCTCTGCTATACAGCAGAGTGACTCAGTGATACACATAGAGACATTCTTATTTTTCATCTGCTTTTCCATTATGGTTTATCCCAGCAGATTGGATACAGTTCCCTGTGCTGTACAATAGGACTTTGTTGTTTATCCATTCTAAATGTAATAGTTTGTATCTACCAGTCAATCTCTCTCCCTCCCCTCCCCCTTGGCAACCACAAGTCTGATCTTTATGTTTGTGAGTCTGTTTCTGTTTTGTAGAGAGGTTCATTTGTGCCATATTTTAGATGCCACATATAAGTGATATCATATGGTATTTGTCTTTCTCTTTCTGACTTACTTCATTTAGTATGATAATCTCTAGTTGCATCCATGTTGCTGCAAATGGCATCATTTCGTTCTTTTTTCATGGCTGAGTAATATTCCATTGTAGATATGTACCACATCTTAAAATTGTTTTTTATAGGCCATAAATTCTATGAATTTCAGAGAAAACAAGGAGGGTGGTATTAATTAGGAGTGTACTATAAAGATCTTAATCGGAACTTGGAGGGAAGAGTGAGGCTTGAAGAAGAGTCAGGGGAGAATTCTGTGGGGGACAGCCAGGGGCCTGGATTGAAGGGCTCAAGGAGCAAGCAAGGGCGGGGATGGTGGCAGATAAAAACTTTAAAAAAAAAAAATAAACCCAAACTTTCCCGGGTTAACATATATGCATCAGAATACTCCTGTCCAGGCGGGGAGCAGAATTATATTCTCTAGCCACCTGACTGTAACATGACATGAGAATTAACTTGGAAAATCTTTGGAGAAAGACAGCCGCTAGGCAGGGAGGTGATGTAGTTTAACAGGCCACTGAACAAGTTAGGAGACATGAATTTTAGTTTCCATAATGACTCTCTTTTGATATCAAGTTCCTTACCCACTTTGACCTCACATCAGAGGAGTCTATTACTTACTGACGGCTTCTTCTGTGCTGGGCCTCATGTACATTATATCATTTTATTCTCATAACAACCCTAGAAGTCCAGTTGTTTTTAAAAATATGTATTATACAAATGAGGAAACTGAGACTCAGAGAAGTCAAGAAGCTTACCCAAGGTACACAGCTAGAGGTGGTAGGGTTGTGATTGAAACCGAAGCCATCTGACTCCCTGATAACAAAATGTCTCAAATAGTCCTGGTTTCAGAGTGTCAGAGTGTTCCAGAGCAGTGCAAGGAAAGCACGTATAGGGAGGTTTATGTAAATTCACCTTTTCTAACCCTCGTAGACTTGTTTTTCCATCTCATGATAAGGCATGACTTAAATCCTGACATAGCTGCACATTTCACAAGAGAACTCTTAAAAACTGAAGTATCTGTTTTCAAATGGCACTGAAATTCTAGAGGCCAATATGTTTTCTAAGAGTGGAAAGCTCTTGGCCCGGTACCCAGGCACTAGAGTCTCCTGCGATGTGCTTCCATGGAAACGGGCCAGGGATGTCCACTGCTACACCCAGAGTAACCCAGAGGAATGTAGCCTTTGGAGAGAGAGTAGCCTGCAGGACTCAGAATTCTCAGGAAATGATTTCTTCCCTTGTGGGAGCTAAGGCAATCCAGTAAATCCGTGTGCTTGTTGGAGAAGCAGCTGCCGCTAGGCTTGCTGATAACATTTGCAGCTAAAACCTCCAAATCCCACTCCTGATAGCTCTGACGTTGAAAGAAATATCTTACAGGGATCTTTGCTGATGTCCCCCCTACGAAACACACTTAATCTTCACTGAAAATCCCTGTAGCCCACAGAGATAAGCCGCCTATGTGGATGCAGAGAAACCTGTTTTCCCGAAAGGTAGGTGGGTTGGGACTGCAGTGTGTTAATCAATTTCTGTACACGCAGATCTGCTTGGAAGGTTGGGTGATTCCTAACAACACCACCCTTTACCTCGGATTCACAGAAGGTCATTCATGTTACTTTTTGGGTTTTAAGCCTGGTGTCTGATTGGTTTCTCCAGTGGAGCCATGGTTTGGTTAAGAGCACTGTATTCTTAAGTCAACTGAAAGGCAAACTATTCAGCAACCCAGAAGATGTCAGTGTAGACTGTTGAAAGTGCTTTGTGAAATGATGCTGGTTCTTCTGGGGTGCATTCAGCCAGTTGGGAGGTCACTGCAGCCCTGTCTTTTTCCTTACAGAACTTGGAATTTAGAAGTCTCTGATGTGTGAATGGGGAAGAAAGCACCCGGTAGAAAAAAAATCTCTAAAAACCTATGTCTGTTGCACACACACTCTCCTCAGGATCGTGAAGAGGCTTCTGTAGAAAAGTCAGACTAGAAATAATGATTTGATGTGGTTCCCTCAGCCTGCAAAGCCACCATTTTCTATTCCACAATGGAAATCTCCATCAAATAACAACAGTAAGCTAATAATAGAGTCGGCCAACTTTCAGCTTCAGAGTGCAACCCTCTTTAAGTTATTCCCATGCCTCTTGTTAACATTTTTGAGGCCAGGTAAGCAGGCTGCACATTTGGACTTGAAGATGGAGTTTTCTCTACAGCTTTGGAACCACAGTAGCCTCTCCTCTCTGTATCTCCCCTTCCTTCCTCACAAGTCCTTGCCTTTCACCCTGTCTCTCCTAGAACACCTTTCATTCCATCTTCTTTTTCTCTGTTCTTACCTTTTGGTTTCTTCCTCTCCCCTTCCTTCTTTCTTCCTCTATATACCTTTCCCCTTCCCATTCTCCCATCATCCTTCCCTCCTCCCTTCTCTCAAAAACAAATGACAAACACACAAATATACTCAAAACCACTGGAATGTACAGTGTAATAGAGAAACACAATGGCTTCCATTAACTTCGGTTCAGCCTTTTTTGGCTGAGTGCCTCCTGAGCAGGGCAGAGCCCAACCTAATTCCAATAGGCTCTTGCTTTTAGACTGCTATTCTAAAATTATGTACATAGCAATGGAGTCAGAAACAATTTAAACTATTGTCATGGATCATTATCTCCACACAGTTTTAAGAGCTAACTGGCAGAAGTTACATCTTCATAGATAGAAAACCTAGGTACAGAAAAGTTGATGACTGAAAATCAGACATAAAGCTGTAACAATCAAGTAATCAACAAAACACTGTTAAATTCCTATTATATTTAGGACATTGTGGTAAGCAAGATGGGGGCACACAAACAAACATATCATTCTCAATTTCAAGTAGTTTATGATCATGTTTGGGATGACAGGGAACTTATACATGAAAAAACAGCCCGAATTAGCTTGAGCTAATATTCATGGAGCGCTTGCTAATTGTCAGTCGTGGTGGTGAGCTCTTTTTATGTGTTCTGTCCTGTAGTCATTAAAACAATTCTGTAATGTATGCTGCATACTATTATGATCTGCATTTTACAGATTAGGAAACTGAGACTTAGAGATTAAGTAACTTGCTCAAGGTCTCACAGGTAGCCGGTGGCAAAGCTGGGACTTGAAGTAGTATAAGTCAGCAGATGTTAAGTACCACATGAATAGGACAAAATGTTCTTGAATTTCCAGTTTCAGACCTGGAAAATCACTGTGTGCTTGGGAGGTTACAAAAAGACAGCATCTCAGGGTTGGAGCAGACCTTCAAGATCTGAATCTCCCCTTTAATGTCACACTTGCGGAAACTGGAACCCAAAGACAGGGATAACCTGCTGAAAGAGATGGCATGTGAATGGCATGTGTAGGATGAGTGAGGGTTTGGACTGTCTAGACATAGAGAGCAGATGGCATTCCAGGGAGGGAACAGGAATGATGGTCTCCTGAGTCATATTCCAATCACTTTGGTATTGTTTTCCTCTCACTAAGAACCTTTCCTCAATATCTGGTATGTCTAAAAATGATTCCAGGGAGAGGAGTTTGGGGAAGGAGGAAGAAGAAGAGCTTTTGTAACTCTTATCACCTCCTGGCCTCTGATAGTTCTTACCCCACTGGGTCTCTTGGTCAGAGTTGCCATTGCTCCTGACTATTGGATGAAGTCCCATGGATGTCAAAGTTATAATCAAGAACAGGCAAACAAAACTGAAATAAGCTATGGCAGAAAGAGAAATGCAATAGAAAATATGTCAGTGTATAACTTGAAGTTTTGAAGCTGAAAAAGTCAAGCTTGCAGGACAGCCTGCCGTGGTCTCTTTACTTTGTGTCATCCTCAAACAGAGCACAGTATTATATAGAATGTTTGCTGCAAAACTAGACACAAATAGTTCTGAGGATTAACTTTGAATTTCCTGGATTTGGTGGGCATAAATCAGGGCCTTCATGCTATTTTAACACTTTTTGAAAACAAGGTCCTTCTGAATAAATGGCGAAACTGGGTCAAAAAATGCTTTATTCACTAATAAGTAAAATCTAGAACTTGGAGTAATGCTCCCTAATTATGAAATGGGCAGCTCTCTGTACTGTTTTCTGATTGGCTGGAATCAGTTTGAATGCAAAGCTTTATTTCACTGCAGAGTCCTGGCATACTTCACACATTAAAATTCTAAGCTGTCTAAGTAGGTGTGAAACTAATTTTGTGTTTATTTTTTAAAACCCACCTATGATCATTTAGGACCATCCACTTCACTTTGGGAGGGCAGCACCCAGTTGTAGGTGGGCCCTGGGAGACAATAAAGGAGAGGATAATTTCTTAAATGCCTTAAACTAGAATATTTATAGCTTCCTGGAGTAGTTGTAACTACTTATCCATTTTTCCAGCCACAACTTTTCTTAATAAGAAGGGCTTTGAAAAACCTGCTAAATCTGGGCATAAAAGGAAACAGAAGTTTTCCTAGAGCAGTGGAATTTTTTAAAGTCACATAGTAACCTTATTGATGAAATCAGGAAGAGAGCACTTTCAATCAGACTTGAGGGAGGTTATTTACAAAACATAGGATTTTCTCAGCACACCAGGCACATTCTAAAAGCTTTCCTGCAACATGAAGACACATGCCATCACTGGCTTTTAATCAGGCCAGACTGTCTTACAGACTCTTCTTCAGTGGGGGATGTTAAATGGATGTTAATTACCCGCAACCCAATTCATTCCGAAGCACTAGAAAGACTATTTGCAGAGGTCATTTGGCACTTTAAAAAAGAAAAACATGGGGCTTCCCTGGTGGCGCAGTGGTTGAGGGTCCGCCTGCCGATGCAGGGGACACGGGTTCGTGCCCCGGTCCGGGAGGGTCCCACGTGCCGCGGAGCGGCTGGGCCCGTGAGCCATGGCCGCTGAGCCTGCGCGTCCGGAGCCTGTGCTCCGCAACGGGAGAGGCCACAACAGTGAGAGGACCGCGTACCGCAAAAAAAAAAAAAAAAAAAAAAAAAAAGAAAGAAAAACAAAAAACGTAGATTCATTAGCAGTTAAATTGAAAAAAAAAAGTGTATAGTTTGCTCTACTTGGACAGAATGTATCTTCCTTGAATTAATCTTCTCATAAAAGCACTTTCTTGGTTATAAATATCTATCCTAATAAAACTGTATTTTAAAATTTAGTGCCTTTTGGGCCACGGACAATCTAATCAAATGTATGCTTTGGAAAAGCCATATTCACACTGACTGTCATTCATAACACATGGTTTTGTACCTTCAGCCCTGGAGGTTTTAACTGTGTTTTGTTGCAAAGGAGGGCCCCCTAACTCAAATTCTGCTCCTTGGAAGGTCTGTGACAGAGAGTGGTGGGTTTTTTTTTTTCCTTTTATTTCTCCTAATCCTCTTCTTCCTTTAAAAAATTAACTAAGTACTGAGTAAAATAATTCAGAATGTTGAGAAATGTTGTAGAAGAAAGTCTCCCTCTTCAGACTGGTGGCTTTCTCCTCTAGAAGCCCCCATCCCCTCTCAGTTGGGTCCTTTGAGCAGAACACGGATAGGGGAAAATTTGGGTGTGGTTGAGGCATCAGCTTTGAATGCCAAAGGCACGCGTCATAGCTAAATAGTGAGATCAGTCTTACAGTGAAGACATGCTAGTAAATGCAAATTGCTTTTAACTTTCAATATTTACTTCATGCAGAGTATTGCTGAGCATTAAGGAAAATGCACAAGTGTATAAGACACAAGATTTTCCTTCAAAAAGTTTCAAGAACAGTAGATGAGATGGTGCATGAACACCGATAACTGAGATAAATGGCTATAAAATAGCATTTTTTAGCATGAGCAAAAAAGCTGTAAGATTTAGGGAGGTTCAGTTCTGGCTAGGGAAATCTTCATAGAATACAGTAAGTTATGTTTTCCTTTATTAAACACCTTTTATGTAACAGACATTGTGGAATCACTTTACACGTATTATCTTATTTAATCTCACAGTAACTAGATGAAGCAGGTGTTATTATCCTCATGTTGACAAATGAGGAAACTGATGCTTGGCCAATTTATCAATAAGAGATATACTCAAAGTGCATATGTGACAGGGGTAGAATCTGAATATTTGGACATCCATATATCTGTCTCCAAAGCCTATATTCTTAATCACAAACTTAGTTCCCTGTTTTACATCCCGATTTACTAATCCCTGTAGTCTGGATGGTGGTCTGGTTCCTCTTGTCTCTCCCTGAAATATCCTTCCAAGAAGCAACCTGTAAGGGCGCCCAACTGAAAGGTCAGATCACTCAGAGCTCAAGGGAGAACAGAGGTAAGGAGAGGGGATTGAGTTGATTCATGGTAGGAGAGAAGAGATGGATGAGGTAGCCTGAGTGGGGGTGACTGGTAAAGCCATGAGGATGCTGAATATCAAAGGAACTGAGTGGGAATTTAGACAAATGTATGAGTAGCAGAAAGAATATTGGTGGGTAGCTCCCTTATAATGGGGCCTAATCTCCCATTACCCTCCGAGGCCCTTAGAACATATGTCCTTCTTCTCATAACCAAGGAAGAAACATTAATGATAATTCAATATTATTTGGTTAGAGAAGAATTAGTTAATTTCGTTTCTTTGGTGCTTATCTGTGGAAATTAAGGCATCAGTACTATATTCACCCCTTCTCTCTAATCTCTACTTCCATATATTTTGGTGATTTAAATCTCCACTTAATGCCTGCTAGTTAAGGTAACAGAAGTGATGAGGATGATATAAGGAAGGCAATGCTGTTTATCTAAATATCAGGGGGAAAGGGTGGCCATTTAGCACACTTTGCTGGGTGGATGTCAGGTTCTCCTCAGATCCTGATATCTGAATGGACCATAGTGGCGCACACCGTCCTCAGAGGAATGACCTTGGCTCTGTATCTGTTGGGATGAGGAGATGTAAAAAGCAATTCACTTGGAGTCAGTGATCTGCATTTGAACCCTAGCCTTACAATTAACCAGCTGTCCAAACCTGAACATTTTTCATATATAGAATGATAATACTTTACCTAAATTTTAGGGTTGTAAAAAAGAGTAGAGAAGATAATGAAAAAAAACCATATTTTGTAAATTGCAAAGTCTATTCTAGAGGTTCCTACTGGAGTTCTGGGTTCCTACTGTATCCATTAATTTGAGTTTTTCTTTAATTATTAAGGGGTTTTGTTTTGTTCATCCTAGCAAACTTTGGCCTCCATAAAAGAACGTTAAGTTTATTCACTTAAAAAGTTACTTATTATTATCTTATTTAAGTTGTGAACTGTAATACCTTACTTAGGGAGTAAATAGCTATCCACGTTAGTTAACTGAACATTATAACAGAGATTTATCTGGAAAACAAGTTTTAATCTGAGTCATTAATTTCTTCTTCAAACTGAGGGTTACACAGCAACTAGCTTTATGGAACTTTGGAAGACAATGGTCATCTCCCCTTTGGCCTCCTTTCTTCCTTTTCTACTCTGAACTTCAGCTCTAAACATCCGTAATGCAGCCTCAGGCAATGGCTACAAGTGTGACCCTTAGTAAAACATGTTGAATTGAAGTTAGTCTTATCTACCCCGGCCCACTCTCCATCTGTCAGTGTTTCCCCTGAACAGGCGTCTCTGCCCCCATCTACCAGGACATCTACCCTGTCAATGTCCTTGCCCATCCAGCTTCCCTCTCGGAATCCATTCACCTGAACTTTGGGAAGCATCATGGCCCACTAAGGCCACTCTTCACCGACAAGAAAACAATCCCCTCATGGCCTACCTCTTCCATATTTCAAGATAGAGAATTACAGAAGAGATCCTGCTTTTCATGTTGAATATGCCAAATGTCCGTGCTTAGAAAAAAGAAAAGGAAAAAAAACAACAAGTTCTTTCCTTCAAAGCAGAATTTAAGGCTCTACCTCTAGAGAAACAGCCTGATTGCCCTTTAAAATTATAACTTATTGGGAGTTCCTGGTGGCCTAATGGTTAGGATTCTGGGCTTTCACTGCTGTCACCCGGGTTCAAATCCCTGGTTGGGGAGCTGAGATTCTGCAAGCTGTGTGGCATGGCCAAAACAAAATCAACAACAAAAACAAAACAAAACAAAACTTAGTAATTCCAGAGAATAAGGTTTTACAAGAAAATAAAAATTGGGGAGTATGGTCTCAGTTAACACTCCCCATTAAAAATACATTTCTGTACACATTTTGTGAGTCCATTAAGGAACAGTAAGGTTCATAGATTAATTCTAGGATAAAAATGAGATGTTAAAATATAAATAATGTCTTCCTCTGATGCTTTTGTTGTTGTTGTTGTTTTGGTGCAGCTTTATTATTCATTTAGATTAGACCAGTTTCACTTTGGATTATTTTCCATGTAGAATTGTTGAAATCAAGGTAGGTGAGCCGGGACTTCCCTGGTGGTGCAGTGGTTAAGAACCCGCCTGCCAATGCAGGGGACATGGGTTCGAGCCCTGGTCTGGGAAGATCCCACATGCCGTGGAGCAACTAAGCCCGTGCACCACAACTACTGAAGCCTGTGTGCCTAGAGCCCGTGCTCCGCAACAAAGAGAAGCCACCGCAATGAGAAGCCCGCACACTGCAACAAAGGGTGGCCCCTGCTTGCTGCAACTAGAGAAAGCCCATGCACAGCAACAAAGACCCAACGCAGCCAAAAGTAAATAAATTAAATAATTAATTAATTAATTAATTTTAAGAAAGATAGGTGAGCCACTCTGGGATCTAGTTCAGGTTAATGGCTGCCTCACAGCAGCTGGCTGCACCTCATTTAGATGTCCATCCATCACACTTTTAATGACATCCCATAATATAGTTAAGCTGCATAGGTGCTGAAAAAACTCATGAACTCTGAGGAATTTTTAAGGTAATGTGTAATCATGTCCAATAGTTTACATAAATACAAAATTTACTTTACAAAATGTTGTCAGCTTTAGAGTGCAAACTAATGACAAACCTTAAAATGATTTTTTTTTTGGCAACAATATAAAACAAATCCGTATGGTTTAGCTAGTGCTGCTAAATGTTTAGTGAATACTATTTTTATATCCTGGTATTATTTTATTGGTATTTTACACATATGTTTTTTAACTTAGGTATTATTTTTGGTTTATTATCAATATCATTTAGTAGATAAAGTTGATAAATGCCTACTGATAATGAAGAGATTTTTCTGAAGTTGAAAAATCAGAAGTTTGCTCCCTATCTTTCTAGCTCTGGATCTATAAAATATTTCCTATGAGATCAGAAGACATTCTTCTTTTAGAAAATGGTGACACAGTCTTGATGGAGTAAAGAGTTGATATTAATGAAAATTGATTAATTCAGACT
The DNA here is from genome assembly GCF_003676395.1 of Aethalodelphis obliquidens. Lineage (NCBI taxonomy): Eukaryota > Metazoa > Chordata > Mammalia > Artiodactyla > Delphinidae > Aethalodelphis > Aethalodelphis obliquidens. The sequence goes on along the minus strand of NW_020837959.1, from coordinate 25,912,411 downwards.
GTGTTTCCTGCACTGGCTTAAATTTATTTGGTAGCAAACCTTCCATCCACATTGATACATTTTTTTCTCTTTTTCTCGTTCTGACTCTCCTTATGGGACAACACATGTAGTAGAAAGATGAAAATTTGAAATAGGCTGTGTTTCCTTATGTCTTTGTATCTATCATCCAACTTTGTTTACTTCTTAGATTCTTTTAATATTAGATAACAACAATAATAAAATAATTATAATTGCCTCATTTCATGTGTTTTATTCTACAAAGATTTTCTAATTCAGCTCTGTGGAGTAGATATTATTTTCATGTTATAGATAAAGAAACTGAGAATATTTGTCTTTTGCCCATTTTTAATATTGGTTTGTCAATATTTTCTTACTGCTTCACAAGTGTGCTTTATGTATCCCTTTACTATATATATGTATATACATACATTTAAAATTTCAAGAAGATAGAGAAAATATATATTCTATAAACAAAAAGTATATATCATATACTAGTACAAGGTAAGAAAAAGATATTATAGACTACTTTATTACAGTAATTTTGACAACTTATATATATGACAGGAACAAATTCCTAAAAAATAAATTTACCAATACTGACACAACAAGAAACAGAAAAATCTGAATAGTCCTATATCTATTAATGTAATCAAATTCATAATTTAAAACTTACCCAGAAGAAAACTACAGGCCCAGAATGTCATCACCAGGTAAATACACACTGATACATTGCACATAATTAAAATTAAGAACTTCTATTAAAAAAAACATAAAGAAGATATTGTTTGTATATATACACAATATCTTTTATATATACATATTTTTATGTATCTTTTATGTGTGCATATATATATATACACGTATGTGTATCTATGTCTCTCTCTCTCTCTCTCTCTCTCTCTATATATATATATATACACACACACACACAATATCTTACTCTGTCTCCTCTTACCCTCTCCATCTTTATTTCAGGTGTCTGTTAGCTAAGATATTATTTTTCATTGTTAAGATTTTTAACAATGACATTCTAATCTGAAACTATATCTTTTATGCTTTGTCTATATGTTGATCCTAAAGTTGGAAACTAATGAAGATTATTCATAGTATAGCATGTATATGTTTTTACCTGAAGAACCAAATAGTAAGATCTGACACACAGAGAAAGAAATAATAACTCTACATTGCTAAATGAATATCAGTGCCAGAGAGATTCTTTGCATTGTTGGTGTTTGTATTTCCTACAATCAATTACTCAAGATCGTTTCCCATTTTAGTTTGCTCCATGTTTGAATTATAACGTTTTTATTGAGCTCTTTTCCCACTGAAGTTTTCAGTTGTCTTTATTCTTATTGACATAAGAAACATGTTTAATTCATGTCACTAAGAAGTTTAAACTTCTCAGTCATTTGTCTTGAAGTTATTCTAGAAATTCTGACTAGTCGGAGTTCTGACTTCCTGTTCTGATTTTGTCTAACTCATTTCTGGAGTTGCCATAGAAATCCCAGGATTTATTTTTATCACACTGCTGAATTAAGTCTTCTATGTCTTGAATCATATTTCTTTTTTAAGATAGATATCATCTTGGGAACATTTTACACTTTTCTGGAGAACATCTTCAATAGATTTTTTTTTTCCAGAAAGGTACATGGAAAGTTAGCTTTTTCAGGCCTTGTATATTGTGGTTGCCTCCAGGTGGGCAGGATCAATCCTCCACTCAAAATTGGTCTAAATGTTGAGACATGCCATCATACATTCAGCCGGGTGTGTGAAAAATGATCACTTACATAATGAGGCTTTCTTGGGAGATAGCAGGGCAGGTACCCAAGCCAGTCAGAAGAGGCTTGAGTGAAAGGAGGGACAAGAGGCTTTGGCTTTAATTGTGATTAGAGGTACCATAAGGCTAGAGTGAGCATTTGAACCCCTGCCAGTGCCAAGAGAGGAAGTACATGGTCCTTCTTATAAGTTTGCCTAGATGTAGGGCACGAAGGAACCAAGAGGGGTGGAGATTGAAAACTGTCAGTGGTAAAATGTCAGGAATGGAGTCAGGTTCTTATTACATCCTCATACTAAAATAATAGTTCACCTGAATGTACAACATTACATTGAATATCATTTGCCTATAGAGCTTTAAATACATTGCTAAATATTCTACTAGCCTCTTCTGTTGATGATGAAATAGTCTACTAGCCTCTTCTGTTGATGATGACAATTTCTTTGTAGATGAAACCCTTATATTTTCTTCCTGGGTGCTTATAAGATGTATCAGTATTTTTAGACTCTTAAAGCCTCCCTATAAGGTGCCAAGGTATAGATACTTTTTCCATTCATTTTGTTTGACATTTGGTGATTCCTTTTAATTTGAACTGAACTTCAGTTCAGAGGAAAAATAAATTTCTTTCAATTTCTTTGATTATATTCTCCCAGTTGTTTCCTCTTCTTTTGCCCTGGAGATCTTATTGGACCAGATTTTATGCCTACTGGATTTATCTGCCATTTCCTTGAACTTTTCTCTTAAATTTTATGTCTTTGCTTTTTGTTTTACAGTCATAGAAATTGATTTTACTCTATCCTTTATTTATTTTTGCGGTACGCGGACCTCTCACCGTTGTGGCCTCTCCTGTTGTAGAGCACAGGCTCCGGACATGCAGGCTCAGTGGCCATGGCTCATGGGCCTAGCTGCTCCGTGGCATGTGGGATCTTCCCGGACCAGGGCACGAACCCGTGTCCCCTGCATCGGCAGGCGGACTCTCAACCACTGTGCCACCAGAGAAGCCCTATCCTTTATTTTTTATTGGCCGCACTGCACATCTTGCAGGATCTTAGTTCCCCGACGAGGGATTGAACCCGGGCCACTATAGTGAAAGTGCTGAGTCCTAACTACTGGACCACCTGGGAATTCCCAATTTTACTCTATCCTTTAACCCTTCTATTTTTATTTTTTAAAATTTGACAATCTTGTGTGGAAATCACAAGAATTCTTTCAAGTTCTCTGGTTGTTCCTTTTTCATAGGAACCTGTTCTTGTTTTTATGGGTGAACTACCTTATAAATCTCTTTAAAGATATTTTATCAGTTACAAGTGTGTTTGGCCATGAGTAGTAGAAAATCCAACGATGGTAGCTTAATGAAAAAAAAAGGGTTTATTTGCCTCTTGAAGCAGGAATCTGGGGATAAGCAGCCTGGGGTTGATCCAGTAAAGAGGGTTTCTCCATCTTGGAGCTCTGGCCATCTTTAGCATGTGGACCTCTTTCCTTGTGCTTATCTCTTCATGGTCGTAAGAGAGCTCTACTGCACTTTTTGGCATCTTGTCAGGTTCGACAAAAGAAAAAAGATAAAGACAAAACGCTGAAATGAATTTGTATCTTTTCTATATCTACAGATAGCTATATATTTAAAAAATCTTTCCTGAAAGTCCTACCTGGTGACTTCTGTTTAAATATCACTATCCAGAATTGGGTCACATGGCTACCATGGACGAGTCATTGGAAGGTGTTTAAAGAGGAGGAGCTGTGATTGGGATTGAGTTGGCTAATTAACCTTGTGCATCAAATATACTAACTGGAATTTTAATAAATGTTCTCTTCTATTTTTTGAATTGTGTCTTTTATTCTATTGCTATTTCTCAAATACATAGTCATACTTGGGGCTACTTGGAACCAAAGAACCAGATTGATACATTTAATTTCAAATGATTTTTCTCTTTTCCTGTATTTACCATTTATGCTAACGTTAAGATTATTCAAGTTTTGTCATCTATTTATTCAAGCAGTTGTCAGTTTGAGAACTTCACTCTGTTACTTTTTAATCTTAAGTGTGGGGTTATGGCAGACAATTCTCTCAGTCATATATGAGGAAAATTCTTGACTTTACCTGATTATGAAAGCCGGCTCCCTCTTTAATTAGATTAATACTTGTTCAGTTCTTCTTTTTCTTTTATACTGTGTGCACTCTCCACCCTTCACGGTGGACATGGGATCTTGGTTCTTATTTGATCCTGGATCTTTGCCAAAAAATTTGAAATGAACCAGAACAGTTCATTTTCTGAAGTTTGCAAAAAGTTTAACTTACATTTGTTTGCATTATTTTTCTTTTCTCATGGGCTTCTGGGAAGAGTCTGCTTTGGGTTTTGGATTTGGAGGAAAAGGGAGGAGGGAGAAATAAAAAGACAATGGAATTGGGCCAAAAGAATAAGAAGGGTAAGTATTCTTATTGAAAGTTTTGCCTCCTTGAATTTGTATAGTTTTGTAAGTATAGTAATTGATTTTGTTTTTATTAGCCCTAAGCTTTACTAGTTCATAAAATCTGCAGAAGTAAATTTTAAAAAATATATTAGGAAGATACTGAGTTAACCCTACACTGACATAAGAAGGCAGAAACTGGGATATAAGTGAAGGTAGAGAGATGATGTTGGCTGTAAGAGAAGCAAGCGCCAACAGTTTTGTTTGAACCTTTGCTAGAAGGTGGGAAGAGAAAAAAGACACATTAAGATGATCTTGATCATATTAGGTTTTGGAAGCTCAGCAAACATGTATGCCTGAGGTGAGATCTGAATGAACAATTAGACTTTGAAGTGTTTATCTAAATGGTGAAATCCATGAAGCTTTGTAAGGCAAGCCTAGAGCTCTCCCAGACATGGTACCTATACTATCTGGAGTGATTAGGAGGTTTTTTATTTCACATATATTTATTCTTTTCAACAACAAAAAAAAATATGTTGTTAAATATAACTAATTACATTTAATGTTTATAGTTTCACAAACAATGTTATATATCAATATTTGTTTTAAAATATTTCGTAATATTTTGAATATTCAAATAATATTAATATTTTGAATATTCAAAAAATATTTTGAATTCCGTACGCATAGACTAGGTGACTACTGGAAGAACCAAGAATAGGTGAAATTACATTCCATAAATTCAAGTGCACTTGACAGCAGAGGCAGGATTCAGGAAGGGAAAGAATTAATGTTTGAGTAACTGCTTTGTGTTAGGCACATAGTAGGTTATCTATATACATCAGCATTTTTAATCTCACAACTTTCAAAGAAAGTATCTCTATTTGAAGTATAAGAAATCTGAGAACATACGTAACTTCAGCAAAGTCACAGAGTTAAGGCAAGAAGTGTATTAGTTTGCTAGGGCTGCCATAACAAAATACGGCAGGCTGGGAGGCTTAAACAACAGAAATTTATCTTTTTGTATTCTGGAGGCTGGAATTCCAAGATCAAAGTGTTGGCAGGATTGGGTCTTTTGAGGCCTCTCTTTTTGGCTTGTAGATGTTGTGTTTTCCTGATGCCTTCTCTCTGTGTCCTCACGCCTTCTCTCTGTGTCCTCACATGGTCTTTCCTTTTTGGGCATGTACCCTGGTGTCTCTGGTGTATCAAAGTGGTGTATCTTGTGTGTCCAAATTTCCTCTTCTTATAAGGACACCAGTGAGATTGGATTAGGGCCCGCCCTGATGGCCTCATTTTAAAAGCCCTGTCTCCAAATACAGTCACATTTGAGATACTGGAAGTTAGGGTTTCAACGCATCAATTTGGGGGGAACCCAATTCAGCTCATAACAGGGGGGCCAGTTGTATTTAGAAATAGTGAAATGGACATCAGCCAAGAAGACTTTCCTCCTCTTCTGGTCTCCGAGTACAGAATACAGAGGAAACACATGACTAGAGGGCATTGATCCTCAACCACTTATCCAACATAAGGGCAACCCAAACACAGAAACAGGTCCAAATGGTATGGGTAGAGAGGATGCCAAACTCAAATGCCTTATGCTAGAATACTCAGCCCAGGAGGAATCTAGGAATTAGTCTAAGCTCCTCACTTTACAAATAAAGAAGCAAAAGTCCAATTATGAAATGACTTACAGAACATCATAAAATTAGTGGGTGTGACTGGGGTAACATTTTTGTAAACTGTCGTGTGCTACTCTTTGAGAAAAAAAAAATATATATCCATATGTGTGTATATATATTCAATGAATAAATATAAATGTTTATATGCTTATGTATATGTAATCTATAAAAACAAAGTGTCTCTAATCTTTCAAATGACATTTGAAGGTAGTCATTATTATCTCCACTGATAAAAAAATCCTGAAGCTGAGATTTAAGTTCAAGTTGTTTTATGTATACAACTTTTTCTTTTCTTTCAGCCTTAGGATGGACTTATATTATATTATCTATATATTTATCACAGGGAAAGTTTCACAAAGTCTCCAAAAGGGAGAGGGTCTATCCCCCAAAATTCAATTCTCACATGTGATACATGCTAATGGACACAAGAGAAAATATCTCCTTGTCACTTATTTTCACACGATTGTATAGCCGTGGCAATCACAATTAGATGTGACTGAAGACCTCGCTAACTTGATTCATTTTGTTTCATTTGCTTGTTTTGTGAGTGGAGAGGCTGCTGCTTTAAAGTTCTTGCCCCTCATGAGGTGGTTTAAGGAGATTGTGGTTAATGAAACCAATGAAATTTGTCATATCTAATACAATTTTTCAGGGAACTGCATCAACAGTCTCTGCTACCAACTGTGTTTTTCTATGAAGAAAACCCACAACCCAAAAAACCTAAAAACTTGCTTTGTTGAACTGTGCCTTTGAAACTTACAAGCCTCTGTTATTGTCCCAGCTCCTTCTCTTGAGATTGGGCCTATAGGTGGCAGCAACTGTTAGCTATTGAGCTTGGGTGACTTGGGCCAAAAGTTCTCTTGAAATACTTTAAATAGTTTAAATATTCTTGGACACTTGAAAATGAAATTGTCTCTAGATAAGAAAGTAAAAGGTCAAACTTGAATTGTGACTGTTGAATGATTCATACACTACAGTCAACAGTATGTAGATTAAAAAAGAGTGTAGTGGCTAAAACATTCGATATTATAGAAGTCTAAGACGTGGTTGGATTCAATCTCTAGGATTTGTGACTGCTGTGGTCAGACTGGTTATCCTTTGCTCTTCATTGTTTTGTGTAAGATGGGTTTTTGAACCTAGGTTATTTTCCAGTCAGTTCCTCTGTGCTTCATATTCCATAAAAGTTGAGATTTTAATTCATGTGCCATCTGTTTTATACAATGAATGTGACACAGAAACATTGAATACAATTCACGTTTTTGCAAATCACACAATGCTTACGTGTGTAAAGCACTTGTACTTTAAGCCTAACTTAAAGGAAAAATCGTATTGCAGTTTGGATTATTCTGTAGTAACTTTTTTTGAGAGTTCTGGATTTTGTTAGTTTGTTTTCCTGGATGAGGGACACCTATAATTCAGCAATGCTTTCAAGAATCAGTTAGGTTCTGGGAGACCTGAGGCAACATGGACTTTAGCTGGATGTCTGTTGGTGATTCTTAAACTATACTTTGGCATGACTAATCTGATCACATCAATCATCTTCATAGTTTCTATAACTTGTGGCTCAATCCACTGGGAAGTCAGTGGATTGCATCAGCCACATTCAGTCAACTGGACCCAGCCATTGGGTTTCCTCATTCTCAAGACAACTTAAAATGATGCTACTCTACCCACTAGACCTCTATAACCATCCTAAACTATTATATAGAGTAAAAGACTATCTGCTTCAAATACAGACCTTTGACCACTCAGCAAAAACAACTTTATCTGATTTAATAATTTCCAAAGGGGATATTTTTTGATGTTCATTATTTAGTTGGGCTCTTTCTATTGTGTGAAGAAAATGTCCTATTTCCCTTTACTACACTGATGCAGTTTGAAGAAGGAAAAGAAAAAAGTGGCATCCCTTTGGGAACAAAGGTTTCAATGAATGCCAACAATAAGACTCACTGAATGAAAACAGATGGTTAAAATATAGTTTGGAATAGATGCATCTACACTATAGATGTCTGTTAAAGAATTTTAGAAAAATGAGGTATAGTTTTTTTATGTTACCTGGTAATATCCATAAATTTGGGGTTTGAGATGAGATGGCTGAAATTGAAATTGAGTGTGAACAGCTGAACGTTGTTTGTACTGGAGCTTACCTAAGATAAAAATCAAAGGGTTGGCTTCCTCCTATGGGATCAGTCTGCGATTGATCTGTTAGGGTTTTTTTCTTTGTGTGTGTGTATGTGTGTGTGTGTGTGTGTGTGTGTGTGCGCGTGCGTGCGTGCACGCGCTCTATGGACAGAAGAGGATATAGAATGGATACAGTGACCTATAAAACAAATGACCTATAAAACAATGACAGTGACCTATAAAACAAATATATTGCATAGTCAAATCAGCTATGATCTGTCTATAACCCTGGGCAAAAGTTATTAGGTACCTCAAGAGAATGTGTTGGAAAGCAAAGTACCACATAACCTTTTCAGGCACTGCAGAGGGAAGAGCCCAATATAAGGCAGAGGTGGAAAATGAAAGAAAGTGCTTCAAATAGATGAGCATTTTCTACAGAGAACTTCCTTGTTGTCCTTACACTTGAAAATATAGTATACTGTATTGAAACCTTTAATCCTTATCTTTAAAGATAAGGATTTGTCCCAATGATTATTTTATTATTGCTTGCAAAGCTTATATAAAATGTAACAAGTCACAACTTATATTTATCTTTCAAAGGATACTGCCTTTCTTCTTTCTGAATTCAAGTTTTATTATAATTAGGTAATACTTGGTCTATTTCTATGCACAAAACAATAGCTAGCAGAATTCATATTTAATAAACAGTCAATTTCCAGATTCATTCTCCCCTTTGCAACACATAGGCTTCTCTTATATCCTTGGACTTGGTCCTCATTACAGATTCTCTGTGTTTGGTGCATATTCATGTTTTTATTTTTTTTATTTTTATTTATTTATTTACTTATTTTTGGCTGCTTTGGGTCTTCATTGCTGCGCGTGGGCTTTCTATATTTGCAGCGAGCTGGTGCTACTCTTCATTGCAGTGCACGGGTTTCTCAACTTCACTGGCTTCTCTTGTGGCAGAGCACGGGCTCGAGGCACACCGGCTTCAGTAGTTGTGGCTCGCGGGCTCTAGAGTGCAGGCTCAGTAGTTGTGGCGCACGGGCTTAGTTGCTCCGTGGCATGTGGGATCTTCCTGGACCAGGGATCGAACCCATGTCCCCTGCATTGGCAGGCGGATTCTTAACCACTGCGCCACCAGGGAAATCCCTGTGCATATTCTTGAAGCTGTTCTCCTTTCCCTTGAGTTGGGTGAATTTAACCACTTGACCCTGAAGGAAATGTCCTAGGAGATTTTAGAAAGTGAATTATTTCTCTTGGGAAACTGTGATTTTGGAGAAAAAATATAGAGTGCCTCCAGGAAGACCAACTCTCTCTCCCCAAAATAACTTTCTTCTCTGTGATTATTTTCTGGATTTCACATTTTAAAATGCCTTCCTACTCCCACTCAAACACATACACAGACACACACAGACACACACACACAGTCAAATTAAGCTCTGATTAATAGTACTTTGACATAAAAGGTGTCTTTTCTTCATAGATTAGATTAATCATAGACTTCAACATGCTATATTAAATATAAATTATTAGAGAAAAATGGTCAGAATGATTGACTAAGGCCAGTCTTTGCAGTCTCAACTTGGTTGTATTGACTGTATAGCAAAATGGTAATAATCGCCAGGATACAAGCTCCATGATGGCAGAATTCTCACCTATTTTGTTCTTTGCAGCTTTGCCAATCCCTCAACAGAGCCGGGCAGCTAATAGCAGCTCAATAAATACTTGTTGAATGAGTGAATCATTAAGAAAATTACTAGAACAAATTGAATGGTTTTGCTGCGATACAGTGTCTAGCTTTTCCCAGATTAGAATTAAATTCAGTTTCATCCAAACTCCCTGTTACTCTGACTTCTAAGTAAGTTCCATAATTTTCCAGGGACTTATTTGGTGTCTATTCACTCATCAGTACTTTAGCACTGTGACTGGATTAGCAGCCATTTTTCTCTTCTCTTCAATATGCCCCAGACCTACCTCTATCTCAAGAAAGAATGCTTTCACATTTTCCTCACTCTGGAGTACTCTAAGGCATTGCGAGGTTTTGCTGTCTACTTGAACAGTTGATAATAGTCCTTTGAAGCAGAGCTTTGAACAAGAGATAAGAAATAGTAATCTAACCGTAGCCTATGCTGATAGTCAACAGGACCATCTTGCTATTCAAGCCACTGAAGATTAGTAATCTCACTCAAAATTATGTAGAAGCCATAGAATATACCTTCTAATTCTCAACTTCTTTCTCTTCCTCTTCCTCCCTCTAGTATCCTTTATTTTTCATAAGTTGTGTCTGCAGGATGTAAGTAGAAACAAGAGTGCCATTCTCTATCAGCCTGCCTTCTTCTCATGGGCTGCATGGCCTGAAATGAAGCGAAACCAGAGTGTAAATATACATACCTTCCTCTCTGATCAAACAGTTTCAAACAAGAATCTCACAACAGAAGTGTTCTTTTTGAAAAGTGTCAATAGCAGATATTGGGTGTACTTTCTTGAGTGGGAGGGACATTTGACAAAAGTCACGGTTGTTGGTACTAAGATGACTTGTGCTACCTACCGATTCAACCCAGATCTGGGAGGTGACAGATCCACTGCCACTGAGAGTTTATTCTTTCATTCTTATGCTTTAAAGAGTATTGAAACAAATTCTCAGAGATGGGTTAAATAGCCACAGGAAAGTCTAAGTTACCCTTAAAAGACTTAACCATGGCATCAGTTGGTCTTCACGTTGTCCGAGAGAAAAATTAGTCAAAGGGCTCATTTAAAAACATTTTCATTCTGTTGGCACTGGTTCAAACATTTTCCCAAAACGTCTTTCTAGACCCATCTGGTTTTCCTGCCAAGAAACTTACGCTCACTGCTATTCTGTTTCCTGGGATGTGGATGTTAGCTATTGATCGCGTTTTGTGGTTTTCTCTCTGTTTTTGTCTCCGTGTTAAGGCTACTCGCCCTAATAAATCTAAGTTATCTCACTCTATGAAACTTCTTGCTCCACATTGTTCAAAAGCAGAGCCAGAGGGCAAGGCAGCTGCTGTCACATTGCTGTGACAGAGGCTTGGGACACTCCCAGTGGCTCCCTCTGGCTCTCCCCCTCCTGCCGGTAATGCAGCAGATTCCCCAAGTCAGACAATGTATTGTCATGCGGATTACACCGATTAGCTCTAAGTCAGTTAGGTAACTGGAGCCCTTTCAATGGTGTCCTAGGATTCTGTTAGGTTGACTGTTCAAACACTGGTTTGGGGGATCCCCTCCAGCATTCCTTAATGTAGTCCAGGCACGTTATTGCAGATTTTATTTGAGAAGGGGCTACTTACTTGTCACTTGGAATATTTTCGGTTTTAAGTCAAAACCTTCTTAGCCAAAAAAAAAAAAAAAGCAAAAGATATGAGGGAATATGGTGTAAAGTGGGGGTGATTTGGAAGGAAGCAGAAAAGAAAAGAACAAAATTCAGTAGTGTATCAAATGCCAAACTTACATTAAAGGCACGTGTGTTCTGGGGATGGGATTTCTGTTTTGTTTTACATAGAAACTGTAATAATTTTGCGCTCTAGGGTTTTGGCTTTCCAAGGAACTAATAAGATCCAGTGAATTTAAAAACAGAGGGATACAGGCAAAAAAGTTCAGGTCTGAGTTGCTTACAGGGCTTGGATATGTGCTTCTGTGTTCCACCCCTGGGCTGGAAAAAACACTCTAGGCTACTGGTGGCTACGCAGTTTACCACTGTATGGGGTTGAACTGTATGCTGTCAAGAAGACAGGCCAATTCCTGGGAGCCAGGGCAGAGGCAGTGGCTCCAGATGAGTCAGACTATTATTGCAGCTGGAAGGAAAACACCCAGCAGCTCCTTGGAGGTGCTCAGAACTTGGGGTGAAGGCAGAAGATGAGATTTTAGAAAACCAACCCTTGGACGATGTCTTTTAAATAAATATGAATTTTCAAGTTTTGGCAGAATTTCTCAGTGCAGAACTTCCTTAGATCCCTACTATAAGGAAGGCTTCTCCTAATCTGGCATAGAAGAGAGATTGGGCACAGCGGGCGTTCCAGAAGATGCTCTGTAGATTCTAATCAAGGACCTTTTGCAGACCTGACCCTTCTCCTCCTCAATTCTTTCATTCTAATTCCATTCTGGAGTGCTATCAAGATACATAGTCCTGAGGTGCCTTTTAACATATGAAATATAAATGTAACATACCCCATAGTCACCTCCAGGCTGAATCTAGTGGAAATACAGCTCCATGGAAGCCCATTTTGGCACTTTCTTTAGATTTCTGGGTTATTTAGTATTAATGCAGCCCTCTACCATGCCTCACACAAAGACACAACACACACTCACATGCACACTTCTATACAGCACTGAATATTCTGGATTGGTTGGTTGTTTTTTACCAAGCAGTACTTGATAGGTCAGAGTGATGTGGCCAAAATCAGCCCAGCCAGGGAGGCAATTTGGCAAAATAAAAAGCGCAGGCAGAGTAAAGAGTGTTCTTTTAAAAATTATCAGTTAGTTATGGCGTTGGGGAGATGATATAAAGTCTCCACAACTGAAGGTCCTGATTAGTAAAAAAGGCTTCATAACATTACTCATGGTATTATTAACATTTAAAGAGATTATATATATTTACGTCTATATTTTTATATATACATTTTTTTAAAGTGTTTATCTAGCTTGGTGCCTGACATTATTATAAGCATTCAATAAATGGGATTTCGCTTTCTTTTTTCACGTAGGTCATTAAAGGCCTTCTTATAGGAATTGAGACCTAAAATGTATCAGTTTGTGAATATTCAAAAAACTGAAGTACTTTGAAGAATGCATCTCTCCCCCTCTGTTTATTTATTTCCTTGGATAGCTAGTCTTCTTTGTAGTTAATGTCATCAGGATAATACATAGATAGTGCCTTTGCTTTCTAGTGATTAGATAGCCCTGGTGAATTATTAGCTAATTCATAAGATTGTTGGAAAAATGGGGACAGTGATGCTAGAATATTTTTGTATCTCTGTTGGTTCAAGTTATGCATCCACACTTCTAAAATTGTGCCATTTATCCTGAACTATCTTAAACAACCCTAAAACAGAGAATCCATCTTTGATCTATTAATTGTGGCTATTTGCATTCTCTGTGAGTCTAATTTGCTAGCAAATGTACTTAAGGAAATAATAATACTTTCCTCAACACTATCTTTAGAACTTCCCCAGTTAGATGATGTAGATTGCTTTCAGTATTTTTTTTTTTTTTTTCCCCTTCTGCGTTCTCCCAGCTGTTGGAGCTGTCTCATGATGCTGCCAACTTCCACAGGCCCCTGGAGAAACCATCGCAGGGACAGGTTGGGAGGGGGGTAGGAGACTGGGGGTGGACAGGTATATTCCTTCTGAGACAGAGGTGATATGGGCCCATAGCCACGCCTGTGTACTTTTTTCCTCACAAGTAGTTGTTAAGTTGTTAATTCTGTTTTTGAAGTCAGGTGTTAAAAAAGAAAGAGAAAAAAAGAAACGCTCTGGCTAAACGACTCAAGAGAAGGGAACAGGAGTGGTTGCTATGAGCTTTGAAACACACACGCGTGCGTGTGCATGCACACATACAAATACACGGACAAAAGGATAAATTGAAAAAGAATGCAGCAGCCCCTGCTTGGTTTAGCAGTCTGGTCAGCCTCACAGATGAGGAAGTGCTGCTTTGTTCCAACCTAAAGCCTTGTTTTCTTGCTCATTGTCTTTCAGGGTAAAATCGGGGGGAAATTCACCTGTCTGATGCAAAGTTAAACTGCTGGCTTTAATGTGACTGCATGGGAACTTGGGTTTATTAATGAATACAACATACCCTCTTTGATTTGAAAGCTTTCACCCTGCTGAAAAGATTCAAAAGGCATCGCTTCCTGCACCAGAGGCATTCCTTTATCCATCTCAGTGGTTCACCCCTACCCAGCTGCTATATCTCATTAACAAGCATTTGACCACTGCAGCCTGCCTGGGAGTGTTGACACTTGAAAGGCCCAGGCAGGCGTGGGCAGGCCATCAGCTATGGCAACAGGAAACTGCCCCGGAGACAACACTGAGAAAACAGCAGCTGCAAAAGCCAAAGTCAGAACAGACATAAAGGATCGCCTATATCTGCATCAGTCTGGGGTATCGGTGCGTGCCTCTGGGTCTGAATTCACACATCTATTTACTCGATTTAGGGGGTATAAGGATTGTTATCAACATGTATCAGACTCTGGACTTGCTGACAACCCAGAATGATTTTTTGGACTTAAATGTTGTTGAATCCTTAGGTTTCAAAAATCTTATCTTCCTCAATAACGTATGTTCTAGTTTATGCACATAAGAATGCTCACCCGAGGCCTTAAACTTGATACACACATTCACTCTGGTGGAAATCATATGGACAATAAAAAATGTGTGTGCCTGAATCCTTATCCATTTTTCACGCTACCACATTATTTTTCAGAAACAAGTCAACCTGTAAAACTGTCATATAAATATGTAAGACTACTCTTGAGAGTCTTTGGTTTAGGAATCAAACTGTGATGGTTTTGTATAGAATACTTAAGAGCGAAACAGTCATTTCAATTGCGTAAAGATAGCTCATAAAATTAAGTAGGATATTCCACATACGTTATTATTGATTGTAGTAATTTTAAATGCCTATTTTAATAAAATTTATTTACTATTCATTGAATTGTAGGCTACACAGGACCATACCCCTGAATCTACTTTTAAATGTGTTGTTTCTATATTCATCAGAGGAGCTCAAAGTACAGATACCAGTTAGACTGCCTCATGCAATGTTTGGGGCAAATACTTCCCCACATCTTGAGTGTCTGTGTTCAAGCTTATAAGAGCATTTTTAGAGGATAGGTAAGCAACAGTTCAAAATCAAAATTTTTTATCCATCAGGAAAATGACCCTTTTCAAAACTGAAAAAGGAGGTAACTCCATATTAGGGGAAGAAAGAAAGAAAGCCAGATGAAGAAAGACACTAATGCAGAGTGTTGTAAATGAAGTTGGTTGACTGCCACTCAAATAGTACTGAGTTATTTTCCTGTCATCATCAGACAATACACTAATGATGATGACATTACGTGTACTAATACTTTTGTTCTTTTCAATAATTTAGATTTATTTCCATATGTCTATCACTCATCATAAAATACTCTAATTTATTCACATTGTTACTCTAAAACGGTTAATTAGATAAAAAGCATGTGCATTTATTTTAAAATGATTGCCAATTAACTCTTTTTTTTGTCAGATAGTATTTCTTGAATACTGTGAATTTTCCAATTCTACCTTCATCCCCCTGTTTTCTTCTTTTCTTTCACCTTTTATACTCCAGAGGAAGAGAAGAATGTACCAGCCACTGCTAGAAATTTACATTCTTGACAATGTCATAGAGATAGAAACATCTTCCCAAGCACCATCCAGATATTTCCATTTGATTTTGGTTTTTCCATCACAGTCATGTTGGGTCACATTCATGTCTGATAGGCAGGAATATGCCCAGGCTCTGGAAACAGACATCATGGGACCAACTCCCTATCCTGCCACCTACCAGCAAGACAGACCTTGATTAAGTGACTTAAATTTTCTGTGTCTCACTAAGACTCCTAGTCTGTTAAATAGGGGTAAGTTTAATAGTACTTAATTCATAGGGCATTGTAAAGATTAAATGGGTGTGTCCACACTTATACACTTAATGTACTCAATACATGTTAACCATTACTATTAATGTCAACCATTTCCCTACCAGTTAATTGGGGGATTTTGAGTTAGAGGAAACAATGGCACCAAAGTAAGACCATGTAGAGTCCAGTCAACATAGTTTGGGGCCAGATTTCTAAAGACAATTTCTAAAATCAGCCAAGAACTTTCATAACATTTTTTTTTTGAGCTGCACATTATGTGATTTCTGGAACTCTAGCAATCTCTATATATTCGTTTAGTTACTCTTGCCTATTCTTTGTTGTTTATACTTTTAAATTGGAGGAAGTGGGAGCTTGTAGTACTGTTTTCTACAAGGTAAGTGGAGGTAGCTGTGAGGAACGGAGGAAAAGTGCCTGACACGTTAAAGACCCTGGCGATAAAGTAGGGGCTCCAAGGGCAAAGTAGGGGCAAATCTCAAAGGCCTTAACACACTGAGACCTAAAGGCGACGCCTCAACTCTGGCAAATGCTGGGCTGCAGTCAGCCCAAGGCAAAGGCAAATTGTGGGTTATTTGGGGGCAGTCAGTTTTTTTCAGAGTTAAAAAATTTCCAAAGCAGCCAAAAGTACAGTAGTGAGCTCCAGTCTGATGCCTGCTATCAGTCCAGCTTCACTCAGATTCAGGGATATAAAACGAACTCACCCCACCTTAGCATTAATGGACTTAAATTCTATCTTTTTATAACTTTACTCACACATAAGATCTCCCCCATCCCCAAGTCACCCATTTTGAAAAGGAAGGAATTAGCATACACACTAGACACTGCTTGCACTCTTTTATTTACTCCTTGCCATCGTCCATCATAACCAGTATTTTTATCCCCATTTTCAAGGAGATGGGATGGGGTGCAGAGACCAGTTTGGCTGTTTTCCTAAGGGGACACAATTAGTAGGTATGTCCCTTAACTCAGATGACACATTGAACTTTAAATTTTCTTTCTACTACATCCCATTGTCTGTAAAATGTTTCAAATTGCTTTAAATAATACAAAGAAGTTGATTTCATTCCGATATTTTATATTTCAGAAGTACATTTTCAAAAAGTTCCAAAGATGCTGGTTCCTGTGAGAAACGATGTGACAATTAAGACCTTCACCTTGCAGTGGCAGTTGAGGGCAGGTAGTAGACACAGGACGAAAAATTGTGTTATGTCACTTCTATAAAAAGCACAGGAAGGAGAGGAGGAAAGAGTGGGCAGTGAGAGAAACCAAAAAAGACTGAGTTGCTCTGGATTTGAAGGCACATTTGGCTCTGAAGAATGTGAGGTCTGTGTGGGATATCAAAGCATTGTGGTAACAGGCTCCAAATTGGTCTTCCTTTTTCTGCCCAGAGCTCCATGCAGGCTATTTCTGGCAGCAGCCTTCCTTGCTCTGTTAAGTCCCTATGTCATTTCTCCTGCAGACTCTGCAATGGCTTCCCCATCTAACTTAGAGCAAAAGACAGAATCCTCCAGACCATCCCATTCTCCTCTCACTGCATGTTTTCTCCCACTGCTCACGCGGATGCTCAGAATCCTCTACCTGCAGTGGCCTCACTATCTGTGGGAAGTGTCAGGCACACTGCCACCTCACTGCCTGTGCACAAACTCTTCCCTCTGCCTAGGAAACTCCCCCTCCAGGGACCCCATCCTCATAGCTCATGCTCTCACATCCCCACAGTTCCTGCTCTCACATCCCCACAGTTCCTGCTCTCACATCCCCACAGTTCCTGCTCACATCCCCACAGTTCATGCTCTCGCATCCCCACAGTTCATGCTCTCACGTCCCCACAGTTCCTGCTCTCACATCCCCACAGTTCATGCTCTCACATCCCCACAGTTCCTGCTCTCACATCCCCACAGTTCATGCTCTCACATCCCCACAGTTCCTGCTCTCACATCCCCACATTTCGTGCTCTCACATCCCCACAGTTCCTGCTCTCACGTCCCCACAGTTCATGCTCTCACATCCCCACAGTTCATGCTCTCACGTCCCCACAGTTCATCCTCTCACGTCCCCACAGTTCCTGCTCTCACATCACCACAGTTCCTGGTCTCACATCCTAGAGTTCATGTTCTCCCATCCCCACAGTTCGTGCTCTCACATCCCCACAGTTCATGCTCTCCCATCCCCACAGTTCATCCTCTCACATCCCCACAGTTCATGCTCTCACATTCCCATAGTTCATGCTCTCACATCCCCACAGTTCATCCTGTCACATCCCCACAGTTCCTGCTCTCACATCACCACAGTTCCTGCTCTCACATCCTAGAGTTCATGCTCTCCCATCCCCACAGTTCCTGCTCTCACATCACCACAGTTCCTGCTCTCACATCCTAGAGTTCATGCTCTCCCATCCCCACAGTTCGTGCTCTCCCATCCCCACAGTTCATGCTCTCACATCCCCATAGTTCATGCTCTCACATCCCCACAGTTCGTGCTCTCACATCCCCACAGTTCATGCTCTCACATCCCCATAGTTCATGCTCTCACATCCCCACAGTTCATGCTCTCACATCCCCACAGTTCATGCTCTCACATCCCCACAGTTCCTGCTCTCACGTCCCCACAGTTCCTGCTCTCACATCCCCACAGTTCATGCTCTCACGTCCCCACAGTTCATGCTCTCACATCCCCACAGTTCCTGCTCTCACGTCCCCACAGTTCATGCTGTCACATCCCCACAGTTCATGCTCTCACATCCCCACAGTTCATGCTCTCACATCACCACAGTTCCTTCTCTCACGTCCTAGAGTTCATGCTCTCCCATCCCCATAGTTCGTGCTCTCACATCCCCATTGTTCATGCTCTCACATCCCCACAATTCATCCTCTCCCATCCCCACAGTTCGTGCTCTCACATCCCCACAGTTCCTGCTCTCACATCCTAGAGTTCATGCTCTCCCATCCCCACAGTTCGTGCTGTCACATCCCCACAGTTCATGCTGTCCCATCCCCATAGTTCATGCTCTCACATCCCCACAGTTCATGCTCTCACATCCCCACAGTTCGTGCTCTCACATCCCCACAGTTCATGCTCTCACATCCTAGAGTTCATGCTCTCCCATCCCCATAGTTCATGCTCTCACATCCCCATTGTTCATACTCTCACAACCCAGAATTTATGCTCTGACATCCTCACAGTTCATGCTCTCACATCCCAATAGTTCACGCTCCCACATCCCCATAGCTCATGCTCTCAAATCCTCATAATTCATGCTCTCACCCCTTTACATCCTCTTCTCTCGCCACTCAGTCTTAAACATGCCCTATACACAACTTTCATTTCTACCTTCTCTTCTTTATACTCACTCACTTTTAACCTTAATCACTACCAGAAAATCATATGCTTAACTTTCCTTTTTAATTTGTACCCTGTCTTCCCTCTAGAATTCACGCATTTTGAGAACTGGATTTTTTTTTTTTTTTTTTTTTTGCTGTTCGCGGGTCTCTCACTGTTGTGGCCTCTCCCGCTGCAGAGCACAGGCTCCGGACGCGCAGGCTTAGCGGCCATGGCTCACAGGCCCAGCCGCTCCGCGACATGTGGGATCTTCCCAGACCGGAGCACAAACCCGTGTCCCCTGCATCGGCAGGCAGACTTTCAACCACCGTGCCACCAGGGAAGCCCTGGATTTTTGTTTTTATTGATTACTGTTTTTCCTTGTCATCTGGAATAGCACATGGCACGTAGTGAATGCTTTTTAAAAAGTTTGTTAATTATTAAAGTTGTAGTTGCCTTATATGTGGTTGATTGATTGCACAAGTGGCTCCAGTAATGCCCTCCCTATATCTATGCCCTTTGCAATGTGTCTCTGAATCTTTTCTGGTAGATTTGGAGTCTACTTCCCAACACTTTGAATTTGGGCTGTATGTCGTTCGGCCAGTAATTTGGGAGAAATGACATTGCTCTAGTTCCCAGTCTAGGTCTCAAGAGGCCATGTATATCCCTGAAATTCTCTTGAAATTCTGCTTCCACTACGATGACAAGTCCAGGCAAGTCTGCTGGAGGATGAGAGAAAGGTAGAAATTAGTTATCCCAGCTGAGGCCATCCCAGACAGGCCAGCCCCAGCCGACCCACCACTGACCACAAATGCCTAAACATGCCCAGCCAATATCAGCCAAGCTTGACTGAAATTAGCCAAACTACCAGTCAACCCATAGACTCATGAGCATAAAAAGAGTTGTTAACACCACTGAGCATTTGTCGTTGCTTGTTATGCCGCATTCTTGTAGTCACAACTAATTGATATATAAGAGCACTCAGCTAGTGAGAAGCAGAGATAAAATTTGAGCTCACATTCTGTCTCCAGAGTCCATAATACTCTTAACCATGACATAAGTCCTCCTCCTACAGCATTTGCAATCTAGTAGAAAAATCTAGTCAAATGAAATATATTGTGATAACTGAAATAATACAAGTACTATCTGGTAATACCAAGAGAAGAAAATAATTACTCTTGTCTGGAGTGGAGAAGGCAAAAATATTAGATGATCAAAGACAGTGTCATAGGGCAATTATCATCAGAGTTGAGTTTAGGGGAGCTATCCAGGTATACAAGGAGGAAAAGGACTTTTGGGGAGAGACAATAGCAAAACACCCGAGAGTCTGTTTGGAAAGTTATGAGGTTCAGTGTTGCTGAAGCCCAAAGGATGAAAATTGGGAAAATGAAGACTTGAGTTTGGAGTGATAAATAGTGTCCAGATTGTTGCATGTTATGTTGAGGAGTTTGAGTTTTGTCCGATGGGAAGGAGAATCATTAAAAGCCTTTAAGCTGGGCTTCCCTGGTGGCACAGTGGTTGAAAGTCCGCCTGCCGATGCAGGGGACGCAGGTTTGTGCCCCGATCCAGGAGTATTCCACATGCCGCGGAGCGGCTGGGCCCATGAGCCATGGCCGCTGAGCCTGCGTGTCCGGAGCCTGTGCTCCGCAACGGGAGAGGCCGCAACAGTGAGAGGCCCGCGTACCGCAAAAAAAAAAACAAAAAGCCTTTAATTTAGGAAATGCTATGCTGAGTTTCGTGTTTAGAAAGATCAGCCTGACAGCAATATGGAAAATGAATTTGGATGTGGCTATCATTGAAAGGAAGTGGAACCTTCAGAGGCCACTACAGTGTAAAGTTCTGAAAATAAAGAGTGATGGTAATAGTGGTGAACATGAAGATGAGAAAACATTACTTATTTGCGGGAGAGTGGAGAAAGAAAGGTTTTCTGAGGCAGCCGTGTTTGAATAGGTCTTTGAAGAATGGGTAGACTTCAGTGGTAGAAACAAAGATGATAACATTCCAGGCTGAAGAAATGGCACAGTGTATTGAAACATTTTGTACTATCTTTGGAATTTTTCTATTACGAAAAATAAAGTTTGTTAAAAAATATATTTTTTAAAGTGACACAGATGAGGCCACAAAGGCAAGAAATTACAGATTATTCTCAGAAATGAATACAACCTGTTTGTAGGTAGACAGATTCACCTGAGGCATAGAATACAAGGTTGATTACTACTGAGAAATAAGGAAGGATATTTAGAATCATAAAGTTCTGGTAAGTTAGAGCTGAAATAGATCAACAAGTTGATTTGAAGGCATAATATGCAAGGCCTTGAAAGCCAGGCCAAGGGGTTTAAGTTCATTTAGCAGTCCTGTGGAATCACGGCTAATTTTTGAGCAGCTGTGAGCAAGCATTTGTAATAGTCTGGGAGTGAGGAAATTAGGGCGGGAGGTGCTTCCAGTGGAAGGGAGCATGAAACATGGGTTTGGAGCATCTTGACCCAGAAGAAGTTATGGGAAATGACATATGATTCCTTTGATAAGATGACTTTCCAATACTGAGTTTTACTGGCTTCCTTTAACAGAAATAATAATGCCAGAGAGTAACTGTATGTGTCTGAGAAAGAGGGGCAGATGACTTTATTTATTATTTGTTGAATCTGTGGTTCTAGAAGGATTCTCAAATAGACATAGAACACTGAAATGGAACTGTTTGTCTGCAGCTTGAAAGGGAGAGGAAGGGCTGGAGGAGTGACCCGATAGACATTCATATTGACACGGTACTTTGATGTTACAGAAATTGTTATTAAAGATATTATAAAAGGAGCAAGGGAAGAAGGCAAGATAAGAGAAGGCAACCACATAATTTATCTTCCAAAAAGAGGTACTTTTGAGAGAGAAAGGCAGCAGTATTAAGAATGATGACAAGACAGCAGGCTACACCAAGATGTCCTTAAGTCAACTGAAGGTGTCCACCTGGGAGAGAGGGAAGGGCAGACTGTGGATGCTCTCTGGGTGGGTGATTGACAAGGAAGAAACTCAGAAAGAGATAAAGGAAATGATACTAGAGTAGGGAGGGTTTGTCTACAGAGGCCATCCCGAGTAGAGACATCTGGTAAACCAGGAGGGGTCTATTGAACTGGGTTAAAAAGCCTACCTGAGGGACTATGAGTCCTAATGAAAGCAAGTATCACTAGAGCTATGGTTTATTTAAAAGCTTCTACTAACAAACTAGTATCTGCTTTTGAGGGGTTAAATCTGGCTCTTCCTCAACTCTTGGCCACCTAAATTTGTCTCCCATTAGCAAGTACTTTCTACTCTGAAACACCCCTAGATGCCTCCTCAGCACATCCCAGGACAGTTTTACAGCTCCAAATGGAAAGCAGATGAATGGCTGCCTGTTTCCATTTCAAGTTTTACATTTACAGGTGCAGGTTGCATAGCTTCTCATTGTTACTGAAATTGGAAAACATTTTCAAAGCTTCCAGCATGTCAAGGTCTGTGATTTTGGATAAAATTGGATTTTGCAGTCTGTTGTATGTCTATACTATTTCCTACACAGAGAAAATTATAATAATAAAGCAAAACAAAGCATCTGTTCTGTGGGAAATGTCTTCTAAAGATCATTGGGGGGAGTTTGAATTGGGAAGGTGAAATTGCTTTGTTAAGTGTAAATTGTCATGAAAACATTAATTCTTACATTGTTATTTTTCTATTGTTTAGGGATATCATAGTTTATGTGCCCAGTGCTTCAGGAGGGGGCACTCTTCTGTTTGGGTGGGAGCTTTTAAACAAGAGCTGCTTCTCATACAGGGGTCAACTTGACACTGGAGGGATCATTGTTGGCTGAGGTGGTAAATCACCATGGCTCAGGATGTTTCTGAATGGCTGGAGGAAACAGCCATTCAGAAACAGGAGTTCTTTGAGGCACCTACTTCTTGCCACTTGTCCTGGTTGGGTAATGAATCCCAGTCACTCAGACAAAATGCTTCAAGCAGACAAAATAGTTATTTTCTATTTTTCTCCAGTTCTTTGTCACCATAAAATAAGTTCGGATGTCTTTGTGCTAGCTTCCATCTATTATGAATCTGCTGAACAGATTTGCAAAATGGATAAGTATGCTTGATTATAAAGCCTTGTGTACTTTTATAATGTAGTAGAGACTCACAATGTATGAGTCTACATTATTCCTCTTATTAAGTCAATAGCTGTGATAATGCAGTGAGGGCTTGTGCTTGTGAAAATGTATACATGGTAGTTTATGATGTTCATAATGTATTGTAGATTTGTTGGAAGGTGGGTGTGGACTTTCTTTCCAAGTAAAAAATTACCAAAAAGTAATTTTCTGAACATAATATTCTCCAAAGTATCTAATAACCAGTAGAATTCCAAAGACGCTCTCAGAGTAGATTGAAGTAAGCTCCCACTATCCTGTTTGATTATAAAATCATATGAGCACAGGTGTTTTGAACTGGGTTAAGGACCTTAAAGCTCATAGAGCCACCTGTCAAGCAAGGAAGTGGAGGCTTAGGAAAAAGGGAACTCTCCTGTGCTCAAACATTCCTGGTGGCCAAGTCAGGCCCAGAATCCAGTCATTGGCATCCCAGCCCCAGGCTCTCCCCACTGCATGACCAGCATGACAGGTGTCTCCTGATCAGAAAACCAGAGCACTTCAGAGAGCAGTTGTCTGACACCACGGGTGATATGTGAGCCAGCTGCATGGCATATGCTTTGTATTCCTTCGAGAACATTTCAGGAGCTCAACTGCTTGTAGACGTCGGGCACATTTTTGGATGCATAGGTCATTCAGAAACGGGAAAGATGGTCTTCAGGGTCACAGGCCTGGCTTCAACACCTGCAATTTGTGCAGGTGACAACTGGATCTTTGATGATAGGTAGACATTTATGGGAAAGGAAGAATGTGAATTGTTCACCATACAAATATTTACTCCAATTAATCTTTCTTTAGCAAGGGGACTATTTTAAGCAGGATCACTGGCTCACATGGTGTGAAATCCCTTGTAGACTGATCAGTCTTGTCCCACTCCCTTCAAAATACTGTCCAGTTCTGGGATAGACATGGCACTGTCTTCAACTTACGCTGCTTAGTCGTTACATGCGTCCTGTGGCCAGGCTTCCAAACCTCAAATGGGGACACGCAATCTGATCTCCCCGAGTGTGCAGATGTGGCCTATGAAAAAGAATATTTATAACTATATTGTCTGGAAAACTCTGCACTGGATAATCGCCTTGTCTATAAATTAAAGAGAGGTTCATGAGATGAAACTGGAAAGGCTTTGGAGGAAGTTCTGTGAAAAGACTTTCAAAGGGGTAGACTCCAATTCTGCTTCTGTTCACAAATAGAGATGACATTCAAGGTATCCAGAAGAGACCTTTAGTATGAGTCTACATTATTCCTCTTATTAAGTCAATAGCTGTGATAATGCAGAAATGTTCAGTGTACAATTTATGCTCAAATTATGCAATTAATTGTAAGAACTATGGAGAGTCAAGTTCCAGTTGATTAAGAAATGACACCAGAGGTGTTAGTAACTCTATTGTGTGAAATAAATCACATGAGCTAACAGTTATGAAATAATATTTGGATTGATTATCCCTCTTAGGGTTCCACTGGGTAGAACAAAGTGTACTGTCACAATGCAGAGAAATATATCAGATCTCCTTTTTCTCTTGGTACTATAGTCATATGAATTCAGGAAAGGAATTTTTAATTTAGGGTCATTGACTGGGGTACTGTTTTCTATGGCACTTATGTTGCATCGCTTTACAAAACATCAAAATGTGCTAGCATACTCCGGCATGTGCTGCACAGAGCAGATCTTAAAGTCTTCTTCCTTAGGATGAACTCCTAAAGGAAAATTCCTAAACATTCCATGGAGCTGAAGCAATGATATTCCACTCCTTTGCAAAGGATTTGAAGATCCAACGGTTGCTAATTAGGTACAATAATAATTTTTCTGAGGATTGCTCAGGCCCATGGAAATGGACAAGGGCACTTCAGAAATGTAATATTTTCTGGCTCCTGTCTTACTCTGTTCTTAACTGCAATCTGTGTCCAGAATCAAAGGCCCCACTCCTACCCCTTCTATTTTATAGTCTATGAAAACAGGGTCATTAACAATTTGCCAGAACAATTGAATATGATTAACTCCTAGCAGAGGAGGAATCTTTAAGTGAAATTATACTGCTCAAACAAAAATAGTGTTGAAACTTCCAATGAATTCTCATTGAAATGACAATGTACTCCCCTGAGTTGAGTTTGCTGTGTTTACAAGCAGATTATTTAGATTATTTCGATTCTGTATTATCACCTATTTGTTCTTAGGCACATTGTTTAAACTCCTCACACCCCAACCCCCGATCTATAATCTGGAGAATAACAAGATCTCTCTTGTAGGACAATTATCAGGATTCAATGAGACAGAGTATTTAGTTCTAAGCACATTTTCATTAGTGCCTGGACTTTGTAAAAGTTCAGTTAATAGGAGCTATATTAGTAGTAGCAGAATTATTACTACCAGTACTAGTGCTACTGCCACTGTAAAATTATCCACTAGATGGTTATTTATGTAAACCATGGAAAAAAACCCAACCGTTGATTCATTCAACAAACATTTATTAAAAACATATGTGTCAGGCTGAGGGCTAAAGAGACAAGAAACAAGACACACACATATATAATATACATACACATTTATATGTTATATATGTATATATACACATATATACATATATACACATACATTAAATATATACATATATACACATGTATTAGATATATAAAAATACATAAATATATAAAATATATATTTCCTATGCCTGACTCAGAAGGGCTGATTTTATCTGGTATGTCCCTTATTTGCATCACAAAGCAAAATAGGCTTTGGGTATAGGGCATTAGATTGATAGAACCATGGCCAGATGTCACATTTTCAAAATTCAGTCCTGTGACGCAATATTAAGGATATAAACTCCAAATCAATAAGGTCATCATCAGCTAGTGACATGTATTTTGACTTTATTGTTAGAGCCAAACCAGGGAGGACAATGAAGAGAGTACACTCAATTTGGTTTCGGTTTTGTTGCAGCTGGATTACTATCATCTAGGAGCCATTTAGCAAACAGACGATAGACACATGGCTTTATTTATAGCCGTCTGTAGGGAAGGAATGCAGTGGATTGCCCCAGCTCTTCCGCAGTAGTTTAGCTACAGAATTATCTCTATCAGGTGGAGGATGCATTAGGCAAACATAGTCTCCTTCTGGAATGTAAGCAAATTGATCCACTGGTTAATTAGGCAATGCAGCTTCACCTGGGGAGAGACAGTTTTACAAGTGGGAGAAATTTAGTACAAGCAATTAAAAAAAAAATCTCTTGAAATAAACATCACCATCAGTAACTCCCACTTTTATTTAAAAATGTATTTTTTATAATGTTCTGCCAATTCAGAGACTTTGAGTTAAAATTATCCTAATGATTTATACCACTGATACTTCCTACCATGTGTGGGTGCTGCCTGGCCTGTTTCAATTGCACTGCTCTGATGCTATCACACTTAGACCCTTCACTCTGAAATAAACATTCCCCAAACCTCTCAAACAGATAGTGCTCAGAGCTTTCCCCTGGGTCCTCTTCTGAATTAAATCAATTAGGAGAAGGCCATATGTTCACCATATGTATGTCAACTTGCCAGGGATTCTTAAAAGGAAAGGAGGAAGACATTTAAAAAAAAAAAATCACAAATCACTTGAAAACACACAAACTGAAAAAGAATTAACCAACTAGTTAGACCTCTATTTATGTAATTCCAAAGTTGATTAAAATTAGACGAGATAATGTACCATCTGATTATCATTACATATTACATTTCCTTTTTTTTTTTCTCATTCTCATATGTAATTAATTTCTTAGGCAGTATAGAGAATCAGTCACTCTTCATCAAGTTTTCTTCACCTGTTTATTCACCTGGAAAAAGTAAAATGATTGCCAGGCCAGTGGCAGTAGATCTGAACAAAAATGTTCAGTGTTTAATAGTCTGTAGAATAGATGCAACAACATTTGGTAAACATTTTGGCTGTTCTTTACCGGGATTGGGAATCCGGTTGGCAGGATCCTGATTATAGCATCATAAGATGTTAGAGTTGGAACATGCAGAACAGGTCTCTTGGTCTGACTTTAATTGTACAGATGCTGCTATTAATTACTTAGAGGGCCTTACATAGTGTTTGGCACAAAGTAGAAGTTCCACACATATTTAAAAAATCGAAACAATAAGGACGCTGAGGGTTAGAGAAGGAATGTGAGCAAGGTTATCTAGGAAGCGAACAGGTTGGACTCCTAAACGTTTCGCTTGTACACTGTGAATACTAACAAGCATTCTCCTCCCAGGCCCCCAGGGCCCTCCTCGCCTGTGTTGTCTTCCAGGTTAAGCATGATGTTCTCACCTTGGCATTCATCAAGTCTGCCCGGTCCTAGCTCCCTTTTCTCCTTTACATTACATCATGTACTTGTGTTCTAGTCCAAACGGTCTCTGCATTTATGTTTCCTATTTTTTTCTGCCTTCGCTCTCACTGTTCCCTTCACACTGATAGCATTTTCTACCTACCTCTCCTTTACAGAATCTCATCTGCCTCTTAGTGAGATTAGGGGTGAATCCACATAGAGGCTAGAGGACTGGGACCTAATCTGGTTAAAAGAGAATTGATTGCAAACAGCAAATATCTTAGGTGATTTCCAGAAGGATGGCAGAAGATATGTGCAGTGAGTTGCATTTTTAGTCCCCGTTACAGGGAGCTGAGGTGTTGAAAATGTGGGGATAAAGGGTCTGGTTGGACCTAGCTCTGGAAAAAATGTGAACTGTGCAGAAATTATTTTTAAGGCATCCCTATTCTTTCCTTCTCCCTTTGGCTCTTGTTCCCCCTTTTCCATCCTACAAATGTAGCTGTCCAGGATTTTATTGCTATGTCCTAAGCCAGCTGGCTTGACAAAGGTCAAAATAGTAATAGTACCTTCTTGTTTCTTAGTTCTGTCCAATAGTAATACAACAACTAATCCTTACGTGGTGCTTACTATGTGTCAGGAACTGTTAAAAATTATATATATATGATTATATATATATAACATATATATATTATACATATAAAATATAAATCATTTTTTAATATATTTCTTTAGTTCTCATAATCAATTGATCTATTTGCAGAGTTAATACTATTCTTATCACCATTTTACAGAGGAGGAAACTGAGGCATGGAGAGGTCAAGCAACTTGTCCAAGTTGCCCAGCTAGTAAATGGCAGACCCAGGCTTTTATTTCAATTAGTCTGGCTTGAGTCTACGCTTTTAATGGTGATGTATATCCATCCAGCTTGCATCTGAAATCTGACCACTTAGATATAGTCAATGGGGTATAACTAGCTAATTGTATTTCTAACTGTCTATCCTAACTGGACTGCCTTTTTGGATTTCTGAAGATACAAACTTTTTTTCTCTCTTTATGTCCTTTCTGGCCGGAATATAGTCCCTTTTATGATAAACTTAGTTTTCAAGTAACGGATTAAATCAACAAGTACTTACTTAAATTGCATTAATGATAGTTTTTTTCACTTTCCTCTTGGTTTTCAATTGTGTGAATTGTTTAGGTTACTGTCCATGACTTTGACCTTGAGGCTCCCATCTTATTCCTGCTCCTTCAAAACTTTTTTTTTTTTTACTATAAGTGCCTGGAACTCTACATAGATCCATCTTTGGGCAACACTTACTCATGAAATCCAGTGGAAGGTATCTTACTATTTCCCAGGCTGGCCACTATCTTCCTTTTCAAGATCTCCATTCAGAGATCCATGATGGCTTTTTGCATCTAAAATTCAGCTCGTTGATTTTTATACATCTCCTAAATACCTTAGGTTTGCTATTTATATCTTGAATGAGACATTTTTGTCTCCTAAGTTCTATACACAGATATAGAAGAACATTGGGGGAGAGAAACATAAGGACTTTATTTTCCTGCTGATATTGGAACAAAACCATATATAGAGAACTATGTCCCATATATTTATATATTGGCACAGATCCTTGAGCTAGAGACGAGAAAAACAGTCACCATGAAAATTCTGGAAATGCTTATAGTAAACCAGAATGAAGACCATGATAGAAATCCTAGGAAGGAGAGTATATGACAGTTCAGATAAAGAACAGGGAACAGCTGTATGATGAAGGATTTACAGTAAGAAATGCTAAACCATTTTGGGAAAAAGAGTCACATATTTTAGGGAGAGAACCACTCATATTTGATGAGAACATAGATTCAAAGAAAAATAATAAATGGAATAGGAGTACCCCACGGCATCTTATCTCTTGCTCTAATAGGAAGTAAACAGACAATGAAATTAACCGTTGGGGCTCAGTACCCTGGGGGGGTTTCTTGGAACTTTGCAAGAGGGATGGACCATATGGTCAGACTGCCTCTGTGACAACACAGGCTCAGATGAAATTTCAAGGATTATAAATCCTCCTGTTTCATCTCATAATTTGATCACCAGCTGGTACTGAGAAGTATAACATTGCACAATTAAGTGCCTATGGATTTTTTATATCTTCCTCAGTAGCATCCGGATTTGGTCCCTGGAAAGCAGACTGTGGCACTCCTCCAGGGTGATCATTAATCTGCCTCAGTAGGGCAGTCTTCCCACATGGGAGCCCATCCATAATGGTCTGTTGTAGTGATCTGTCACACCATATGGGGGAAGACGAAACAAGAGACTGAGCAACCGAAAGACACACATAACTTGGAATCCTGGCAAAAACGGAAAAGAAGGAAGGAAGCATTACATATCATCTGTCCACATAGCTGAGCAGAGGTCAAGTAGTTAATTACATGCCCATTGTTGGTCTTAGAGTCTGTCATACAGACTTGGAGGGGAAAGAGAGAACCAGCAGGGAGAGTAAATCAGTGTTTCTGGAGAGGTACCAAATTAAATATCCTTTCTGTAGTATCTTTCAGGGGCCAGTTGAATGTGAGAGAACGGGGTCCCTGGAGGGCACCGCCATGCTATGTACACAATGTCTGCTCACGTGGTATGGGCTGTGCAGAGAAGGTCTTGGGAAGATAGGAGATATAAGGCATGGTGTATATTATTATGAGTGGTTAATGAATACTATAACCTTTTCCAGGCCGGTTTCACCTGCCCTTCATCCCACCCTCTATTGGAGCCATACTGAACTACTCAGACTAGTTCACAGCTGTCCACTCTCTAGAGCCCGGGTCTGCCTAGAAGAGGGAGAGATGAACAGCTGAATGGATAATTGAGTGGATTGAATGAATGCACAAATGAATAAATGAATGAATTTTTTTGTTTGTTTACCAAAAATGAGAGCTCCAGTCTTTTTTTAAAAATAAATTTTAGTAAATTAATTTTATTTATTTATTTATCCTTGGTTGCATTGGGTCTTCACTAATGTGCGCAGACTCTCTCCAGCTGTGGCGTGTGGGGGCCACTCCTTGCGGAGGTGCGTGGGCTTCCCACTGTGCCGGCCTCCCTTGCTGCGGAGCACGGGCTCTAGGCGGGGCAGCTCCAGTAGTTGTGGCACGCGGGCTCAGTAGTTGTGGGTCGGGGGCTCCATAACGCAGGCTCAGCAGTTGTGGCACAGGGGCCTAATTGCTCCGTGGCACGTGGGATTTTCCCAGACCAGGGCTCGAACCCGTGTCCCCTGCATCGGCAGGCAGATTCAAAGCAACACTTTCCATAACCGTTCAGCTATTTAACACAAATAGTAGTGGCAGTTAGAGAGTTTATCTCCTGGAAGCAGCGTGGTAGGATGGCACAGTAGAGCAGTAGCTGGTGACAAGGCAAGAGTAGGCATATAGGAGAGAAAGATCCTATGAGGGAAATTATGTGACTTAATTAGAACTTTCCCCATATAGTCTGTGTTTCCATGGTGCTTCAGTTATTGAATACATAGTTTCCCATTAGTTTCAAACATCTTAAAACAGCAACCCAAAGCACATTTGAATGCAATTTTCAGGATTCATGGATGAATAGATGCTAGGAAATGCAAACTGGGAAATTGTTACAACCAAATGGAATAGTCAGTATTACAGCACCTATTCCCTCAAACCTTTCAAGGTAAGACTGGCTAATGTCAGCTCAGCTGCAGCAAAGACAAAAGGGTTTGGTGACCAGAGGGAAAGAAAAGGGAAAACAACCTTTTTCTTTTCTTTTTTTAACCTGTCTTTCATGGGAAGGAGCTCACTCAGCAGGGGGGATCTCAGGGCCCTGGAAGAGCAATCTCATTGTGCAGGCATAGACAACAGGAAGTGAGCACAAACAGACCCTCTCCTCCACGTAAACACACACAGACTTAACCTACGGCTGAACTTCTGCCCTTGAGTGACCGGCGCCATTAGGACACAGGTCAAAAGGTTGGAGGGTGACAGAAATTGGAGCCTTATTGAATGAAAGAGAAAATGAAAAATTCTTTTGTTTGCCTAACTCTGTGGGTTGTATAGCTACTGTGATTGCAGAATGGAGTCTGGAGTGGGAAACAGAAGTCCCTGATATCACAGCCTGAGAAAAGCAGTCAGAAACTCAGTTCAGGATGGAAAAAGAATCATAAGGAAGACCTGCATAAAAGAAAAGTGAGTCTCACTGCTCTTAAGAGGGAGCACAGACACAATCAGCCTTTGAAGATAATAAGAAGGTATGGAGAGAGACATTAGGAAATTTCTCTTTCCATGAATGTGCAGGTCGGAAGAAATACAGATGCAGGTGCACAGCTGGCTGACCCACTCTCTTCCCCCAACTCTCCACGGCAGGCGCCCCATCACAGCAGAGTAGGAAAAACTTTTTGATAAAAGCTGTATGCTCTGAATGTGTGTGTGTTTTGTATATATTCATCTACAAAAGGCATGACAAGATGAAGCTCACCTGGCAAATTGTTTCACCTCACAGAGAAGCGTACAATCTGGGGATTTCCTGCTGTCCTCAGCTATTTCTACCCATTTGAAACTTTGAGCAAGTTCTGGATGATTCTACTTCTTCCAGAATGTTTCTTCAGGGTGAAAAGTCAACCATTTAAACAGGATGTAAACGACTATCCTGTGTTCCAATTCAGTCTGTCATTCTGTTGGTAAAGATAATATTTTTTTTAAAAAAAAAAGGAAGAAAAGAAAGAGATTAGAGTACATTGCTTTTGTGAGTGTGAACTCCAAAATGTCTGGTATTATTCTAGAACTTTTTTCCTATGTGTCTTCTCCTAGGCTGGACTTTAGCTGCAAAATTTTTTCCCTAATAGCTGAACAAATAATGGAACTCCTGCTTCTTAAAATGAGTTTTAGATTTGAGATCATTGAGCAGGTTCACACATGCTATTTTTTTAAATGCGGTTTTCAACAACTTGCCCTCCAGCATTCCTGATTTTTGTTTCTGAAGGTTCCCCCATGTAAGACAGCCGCAAGCATTCAGAAATGAGGTTTTAGCTCCTTGCAAACGCAGGGCAGAGTGAACACCTCCTGGGCGACTGATGAGTCCTATTAACCTTGTTGCAGAGATGGAAGCCCAGAAACAAAGTGGCTGCGAGGATTATAGGAGGAAGTCAATGTCAGCACCAGGATTAGAATTCACTCTTGCCTGGCTTCTCAGCCCAGGACCAGCTTCCCCACGGATCCCAGCTTTGTCTCCCACCCTGAGTGAGGGGGCTGGGTGTTTCCAAACGTTGAAAGAATCCTGTTATCCTCAGGCCTCGCCATTGCAGGAAGGCCCTTCCTTTTAATAAGTGACAGAGCTGGGAAGTAACTTTGAGGTGATTTATTCCAATCTCTAAACTTTTTAAGTGAGAAAAAGCTCATAAAAGTGCTAGAAACACACTAAGGATACCCAGTTTGCAGTAATACCACAGGGAGTCAAATCAGTGTGGCTTGACAAGAACCAGATAAGATTTGGAGTCTGGCATTTGAAGCTTGCCTTTACCTCTCAGTGAGCTTCTTTAGTGTTTCTTTTTTAAAATTATCATTTAATTTAGAAAATTTTTAAACAATTTTTAAAGGTAGCTTTCCATTCACAGTTATTGAAAAATATTAGCTATATTTCTCCATGTTGTACAGTACATCCTCGACCTATCTTACACCCGATAATTCGTATCTTCCACTCCCCCTCCCCTATATTGCTCCTCCCAGCACAACCCGACACTGGTAACCACTAGTTTGTTCTCTATATCTGTGAGTCTGCTTCTTTTTTGTTTTATTCACTAGTTTGTTGTATTATTTAGATTCCACATATAAGTGATATCATACAGTATTTGTCTTTCTCTGTCTGACCTATTTCACTTAGCATAATGCCCTCCAAGTCCACTCATGTTGCTGCAAATGGCAAAATTTCAATCTTTTCTATGGCTGAGTAGTATTCTATTGTATATATACCACATCTTCTTTATCCATTCATTCATTGATGGACGCTTAGGTTGTTTCCATGTCTTGGCAATTGTAAATAATGCTATATGAACATTGGGGTGCGTATATCTTTCTGAATTAGTGTTTTTGGGCTTTTTTGGATATACACCCAGGAGTGGAATTGCTAGGTCATATGGTACTTCTATTTTTAGTTTTTTGAGAAACTTCCATACTGTTCTCCACAGTCGCTGTACCAATTTACATTCCCACCAACAGTGTAGGAGGGTTCCCTTTTCTCCACATCCTCACCAACAATTATTACTTGTGTTCTTTTCGATGATAGACATTCTGACAGGTGTGAGGTGGTATCTCGTTGTGGTTTTGATTTGCATTTCCCTGATGATTAGCAATGTTGAGTATCTTTTCATGTGTCTATTGGCCATCTGCATTTCCTCTTTGGAAAAATGTCTATTCAGTTCTTTTGCCTATTCTGGGCTATTTGTTTTTTTGATGTTGTGTTGTACAAGCTATTTATATATTTTGGATATTAATCCCTTATCGGTCATATTATTTGCAAATATTTTCTCCCAGTCAACGGGTTGCCTTTTCATTTTGTTGATGATTTCCTTTGCTATGTAAAAGCTTTGAAATATAATTAAGTTCCGTTTGTTTATTTTTGCTTTTATTTCCTTTACTTTAGGAGACAGATCTGAAAAGATCTTGCTGTGACTTATGTCAAAGAGTGTTCTGCTCTAGGAGTGTTTTCCTCTAGGAGTTTTAGAATATTCGGTCTTACATTTAGGCTTTTAATCCATTTTGAGTTTATTTTTTTATATGGTGTGAGGAAATGCTCTAATCTCATTGTTTTACATGTAGCTGTCCAGTTTTTCCAGCACCACTTATTGAAGAGACTGTCTTTTCTCTATTGTATATCTTGCCTCCTTTGTCATAGATTAATTGACCATAAGTGCGTGGGTTTATTTCTAGGCTGTCTATCCTGTTTCATTGATCTATGTGTCTGTTTTTGTGCCAGTACCATACAGTTTTGATTACTGTAGCTTTGTAGTATAGTCTGAAGGCAGTTCTTCTTTCACAAGATAATTTTGGCTATTCGGGGTCTTTTGTGTTTCCATACAAATTTTAAAATTATTTGCTCTAGTTCAGTGAAAAATGCCATTGGTATTTTGATAGGGATTGCACTGAATCTGTACATTGCCTTGGGTAGTATGGTCATTTCAACAATATTGATTCTTCCAAGCCAAGAACACAGTATATCTTTCCATCTGTTTGTGTTGTCTTCAGTTTCTTTCATCAGCATCTTATAGTTTTCTGACTATAGACCTATTGCCTCCTCAGGTAGGTTTATTCCTAGACATTTTATTTGTTTTGATGTAATGGTAAATGGGATTGTTTCTTTACTTTCTCTTTCTGATAGTTTGTTGTTGGTGTATAGAAATGCAACAGATTTAAGTATATTACTTTTGTATCCTGCAAATTTACTGAATTCATTGATGAGCTCTAGAAGTTTTCTTGTGCCATCCTTAGGATTTTTTACGCACAGTATCATGTCATCTACAAACAGTGACAGTTTTACTTCTTCCTTTCCAATTTGGATTTCTTCTATTTCTTTTTCTTCTCTGATTACTGTGACTAGGACTTCCAAACCAATGTTGAATAAAAGTGGTGACGGTGGACAACGTTGTCTTGTTCCTGATTTAGAGGAAATGCTTTCAACTTTTCACTGTTGAGTATATTAGCTGTGGGTTTGTCATATATGGCCTTTATTATGTTGAGATATGTTTCCTCTATGTCTGCTTTCTGGAGAGTTTTTATCATAAGCAGAAGTTGAATTGTATCAGAAGCTTTTTCTGCATCTTTTGAGATGATCATCTGGTTTTTTATTCTTCAATTTGCTAATGTGGTGTATCACATTGATTGATTTGCAGATATTGAAAAATCCTTGCATCCCGAGGATAAATCCCACTTGATCATGGTGTATGGTCCTTTTAATGTATTGCTGGATTCAGTTTGCTAGTACCTTGTTGAGGATTTTTGCATCTATGTTCATCAGTGATACCAGCCTATAGTTTGTGTGTATGTGTGTGTGTGTGTGTGTTTGTTTGTGATATCTTTGTCTGGTTTTGGTATCAGGCTGATGGTGTCCTCATTGAATGAGTTCGGAAGTGTTCCTTCCTCAGCAATGTTTTGGAATAGTTTCAGAAGAATAGGTGTCAACTCTCTTCTAAATGTTTGGTAGAATTCACCTGTGAAGCCAGTTGGTCCTGGACTTTTGTTTGTTGGGAGTTTTAAAATTACTGATTCAATTTCGTTACTGGTAATTGTTCATATTTTCTACTTCTTCTTAGTTCAGTCTTGGGAGATTGTACCTTTCTAAGAATCTGTCCATTTCTTCTAGGTTATCCATTTTATTGGCATATAGTTGTTCATAGTAGTCTCTGATGATCCTTTGTATTTCTGTGGTGTCTGTTGTAACTTCTCCTTTTTCATTTCTGATTTATTGATTTGGGCCCTCTCCCTTTTTCTCTTGATGAGTCTGAACTGAGCCTCTTTCTTGTCTGTAAAATGTAGGAAACAATCCCAACTTTAGTATTTTATGAAGATTAAATATGCCAAATATATGAGATATTTATAGGCACTTAAAATTTTTACCCACCCATGTATTCATCTTCTCTTCTGTTATTATGCAGTTTCTCTACATGAGAAGAACAGTACCCAAATGTGTTGATTTAAGGGTCCAGGCCCAAAAGAGTGGGACTTTAATTTGGAACTTGGCTGAGACCATGTCAGGAGCTAAGGCACAAACATGGTGCATGGCAGTCAAATGCATTGAGCTCAGAGTTGCAGTGTTTTTCTCCAAGATTAGGATTTGAAGAACCCCCCCCCCCCATATAGAGTCCAGGGGGCTGCATGTAGAAGCAGTATGGGGAGTGGAGACCACATGGAAGGTCGACATTCTGGACGGTGCTCCCCAGTGGATGAGCACTGCGGCAGGTTCACACTGCCCTGCATTCTCTACAGACTGACAGCCCTGCTCTTCTTTATCTTGTTCCTCCCTCACCAATTTTCTTTTTGTCACTCCTCCAGGAGAACATCTGCTTTGCATAATTTGACAAGCATGCTTTGTCCTGCAACTAATTACTGAACATACTTTGCCTTATTTCCTAAGAGAAGGAATTAGCAATTCATCTTCATAGGTTTGAAAAGGAGGGAAAGAATTCCCTTTTTACTTTTCTCTTCAAATCTTATCTGAGAGTTTTAGGCCAGAAACCTTGAGTGGATGGTGGAAGCAGGCGGGCACCAAAAGGGGACGTCTGCCAGGTAAGAAGGGCAGCTTCTAACCCTTGTATATGAAAACTATTTAAAACCCAGAATGTGCTTTGCAGAGGAGGATTTAGGGCAGGAAGGATTGGGAAATTTTAAAAAATAATGTCCCCCATGTAATGGGATTGTCATGGTAATAACAATTATTGAGCATCTACTAAGGGCTGTGCCCTATACTGTGCTTTTATGTACAATGTTATGTTTAATCCTCAAAACAGATTTATGAGGTAGGTTCTATTACCCCCATTTTGTATCTGAGGGACTGTGGTGCAGAGAAGCTGGACATGGGGGGCTCTGGGCACAGAACTTATTAACCGCCCAGCAGAGATTCAAACCCAGAAGAGTCTGTCTCCAGGGTCTGTGCTCTTGGTCACCATGTCTTGCCAGCTGTTCTGCTGATCATGGCTTAGGTAAACTCAAGCATTCATTTTACCCCACTCATCTTGTCCCTGGGGAATCTAGGAACTCCCCTCTTCTGATCCAAGAGAGATCTACTTTTGTGTCCACTACTCCCTCTCTCCTGAAAGTCATCCCCAAAGTGTGCAAGATCATCACACAGCATGCACGTGGTTCCCAGGCTTTGGTGGTAGCTCGCACACCCAGGCTGATGGGCCAGTGTGGCTGGGGTTTAGGGTGATAAGACATGAACCAATGAACTGGAGGCGTAGTTGGGAACAGCAGGCTATGTTATTTGGGAGCTTATAAGTGAACCTCCCACAGTAGTGTCTCTCACATCCAACCTTGGAAAAACAGGAAAAGAGGGACCTGCTAAGTGCATGTTCTCCAACGTAAACAGAATCTTCTCAAGTCTGCCGTCAAGGCCATTTTTTATGCCCACCATGGGATTCAGGGCACTATCAACTCACCTGCGGCGGTACTCTGTTGTCATAAAATCTAGCACTAAGATTTTATTTGAAAAGCTTAGGTGGGGAACTTCCTGGGGCCAAAATATCTCTGTTATTTCCCACTTCCGGGAGGCTAGACAGAGTGGGATTGAAGACCATCTCCTTGGTCGTTAGTATTTTGCTCCTCGTGCGTGGTCTCTTTAGTTCCGACACGTGGATCATTTGATAACGTTTTGAAGAAATCTGGGATTGTTATGTTGGTGACTTGATAGTGTCAGATTTAAGAGTGTTTCACAGAGTCTCCCTGAGTTTTCTAAAATACTAATTGGCAGAGCCTTAAAAACCTCCAACCATTTCTGCCTATTGACTTGAGAGCATTTTAAGTTGCAGAAGTTCTGGATCCAATTTTCTTCTTTTTTGGAAGACTTCCACCCCCTGCACTGGTCATCGGACTAAAATTGACTGCTCCATGGAGAAGTGAGGTAAAAAATGACATGGAAGTCCTCTTGTCTTTTGCCTTGTCCATTATTATTCACCCCATATAATAAAGGGCAGCTCCTCCTTTTGTCTCCTCCGACCCTGATGTATTTAAAATGTAAAGAATGTAAAGAATGCTTATTGCGAGCTATGAGTACATTTTAGCCACAAATGCCCTCTCTTCTTAGCTTCTTGGACAGACACACTTGTAGGAGAAAGGCAGGCAGAGTTTGGGAGCAGGGGAGGTGATATATTAATGTAGTTTGTTCCCGTTTTCTCCTCAGACAGGCTGCTGTCATTTTCTACTGGAAAATAACTAAGTGGCACTTGGAATTAAACTCTCCCAGGAAAAGTGATATGAATACGGAGAGTTTTAAAGGAAAAATCACTTTCTGCTTCTCTGTATGACTTGATCCTTCTTTTTATCTTATTTCCTGTTAAAAACAATATTGAGTTTAAACAGTGCTAAAAAATCATTAACAGCAGAAGAAAGATAGCTCTTTTGCTGATTAAAACAAGAGACTTTTCTGACACTGAACCTCAGCTGAGGGGCTGAGAGACTGCAGAAGTGGCTGCTCTGCCTTCTGTTTCTACAAAGGTAAAGTTTTCCTAAGGCCAAAAGCAAGCCAAGGCCAAGGTTCTGAAAGGGGGTACGCTTTCTTATTGTTGATTAGGACTTCGTTAACTTTACCAGGGAAGGAATGAGCGTGGTGCTTTCTTTTATCATCAGGAAGACTTCAGCTATTCCTACCATCCTTTCTTCTTCAGGGAGTCTCACTTCACATATACTGATGCCAAAAGGAGGAGAATTGGTTTCTTTACAACCCAGAAGGCCAGATGGAAAGCATTATCCTTTGCTTCTGCAAAACCAAAATAACTAGTGTTTCTTGTTGGTGATAAAGCATGAGTGCTGGCCACATAGAGAGAGTGTCCCAACTCTTGTCCCAGCTGGGACTCTTTGCCATCTTAGAATGTCCTGCTGGAATTCCAAGCAGGTGAAACTGAGCCCAGAGCTGGTCACAACTATGAAACAGTTCTACTGTTTCCTATTGTCAGGCTTTGCCTGACCTATTTTATATCGTATGGTACAGATTTGTTCCTTTACATTTCCTTACCTGGTTTTGGCAACATTCAGTTGACTTGAAGCACATGGCTTTATTTCTGAATTCTCGATTCTATTCCATTGATCTATATCTGCCTTTATGTCAGCAGCAGACTGTCTTGATTACCATTGCTTTGCATGAAGTTTTGACATTAACAAGTGTGTATCCTCCAACTTTATTCTGCTGTTTCAAAACTGCTTTGGTTATTCTGGGTCCCTTGCAATTACATAAAAAATTTTAGAATCAGCTTTTCAGTTCCTACAAAAAACCCAGCTGGGATTCTGACGGAGATTGAATTGAATCTACAGATTAACTGGGGAAGGCTGCTAACTTAATGATATTAAGTCGGCCGATCCATGAACGTGGGCGTTTTTCCACTTATTTAGATCTTTTAAAACTTCTTTCAACAATATTTTGTAGTTTTCAGAGTGTAAGTTTTGAAATTCTTTGTTAAATTTATTCTTAAGTATTGTATTATTTTTGAAGTTCTTGTTAATGGAATTGTTTTTTAATTTCATTTTTGGATTGTTTATTGCTAGTGTATAGAAATACAACTGATTTTTGTATCTTGATCCTTTATCCTGCAAGCTTACTGAGCTCATTTGTTAGTTCTGCTAGTTTCTTAGTGGATTCTTTAGGATTTTCTATGTACAAGAACGTGTTATCTGCAAATAGAGATAGTTTTACTTCTATCTTCTTCTGGTTGCTTTTTATTTCTTTTACTTGCCAAATTGCCCTGGCTAGAGCCACAAGTACAAAGTTGAATAGCAGGGGTGAGAGTGGACATTCTGTCTTCTTCGTGATCTCAGGGGAAAGCATCTAGTCTTTCACCATTAAGTATGGTATTAACTCTGGGTTCTTCCTACATGCCCTTTGTCAGGTTGAGGAAGTTCCATTCTATTTCTAGTTGTTGAATGTTTTCATCATGAAAGGTGTTGGATTTTGTCAAGTGCTTTTTCTTCATCTATTGAAATATGTAGTTTTTGCTTTTCATTCTGTTGATATGGTGTATTACATCAGTTGATTTTCAGATGTTAAACCAATCTTGCATTCCTGGTATAAATCCCATCTGGTCGGGGTGTATAATTTTTTTAATATGTTGCTGGATTTGGTTTGCTAGTATTTTATTGAGGATTTCTGTGTCTTTATTCATAAAAGATATGGGTGTGTAGTTTTCTTGTAGTATCTTTGTCTGGCTTTGGTATCAGGGTAATACTTCCTCATAAAATGAATTAGAAAGTGTTCCCACCTCTTTTATTTTTTTTGGAAGAATTTTTGAAAATTTGATATTAATTCTTCCTTAAATATATGGTAGAATTCACCAGTGAAGCCATCTGTCCCTGGGCTTTTCTTTGTGGATTTTCAGTTACTAATTCAATCTCTTTGCTTGTTGTAGATCTCTCAGATTGTCTATTTCTTCCTGAGTAAGTTTTGGTAGTTTTTGTCTTTCCAGGAACTGAGCCACTTCATCTAAATTTTCTAATTTATTGGTATACAATTGTTCATAGTATTCCTTTATAGTCTTTTTTTATTTCTATAAGATTCCTTGCTGACTGGATGACTGACAATAAGGACCACATAACTGGTAGAATACAGAGCACTGATGGACACTGACATATGGTTGTAATATACTTTTAAAAACTTTCCTTGTCTGTGAATTGGGATGAGATATCAGAGGGAGGGACTACACAGATAACTGGGGGGATGTTATACCTCAGGCATGTGAGAGGTTTGGTATAAGAAGTAATTACAAAGATTATAGAATCAGATGGCTCTGGCTAGTTGTTACTGATGCATCGAAGAAAGACAATGAAAAGCTGGGGGTGATTAATCATGCATTTAAGGTAAAGTCTAAAAGCCAGAGGGCCTCCTTGGCAGCTTATGGAGTCTCTCATCTTTTATAACTAAAAAAAAAAAAAAAAAGCTAAGGCTTAGTCCCAGGACTTAATTAGAAGAGTGGTACAGCTCTAGTCACTTAGGCCAAGTCTACTTCACCAAGGTCAGAGCTCTCATTGGGAAGAAGAAGTCCTGATTCCAGGATAGGGAAATCTGGGTTGTTACACTCAAAGAACCTTGAATCCCGAGATTCCCCTGTGCCTTTGGGATTGAATAATTTGTTACTCCTTCCTGTTAAAGACTAATACTCCCCTCATTTCTTGACGAAAATGCAGAGGCTTCTGCCCTGCAAGATAGCGTGCAGCCTTCCACAGGGTCTACCAGTTGGCCCCTTTGTCCTGGACCAATAACTGGGAAAAAGTTGGGCCTGCTAAGGGAGAAATAAACTCTAGACTAATATATACAATCAAGGTCTTAGTGGGCCTAGTTTCTGAGGGACTTGGATCAATGGGGGAGGGACATAAAGATAGATAAAGAAGAATGTATCAATACAGGAGCACTTTCTCATCATATAGGATCAAACACCTAGCAAAGGTGAGAGATGGTGCTAACACACTAATAGAATGGCTCTTGAAAGCTTTGATAAAGCAATGGCACACATTAACTCAAGTAGAAATGTCCGAACTACCACGGCAGACAGTGGTAGGGAGATGGACACGGAAGAGTGGATATATTATATAAGGACACGAAACCCACCAGCTCAACAAGTTACATAGGAGAGCCCTGAGGACATTGGAAAGAGGGACACCAGTATTGTTGAAAAGGTCAGGGATGACTGTCCTCTATAAGCCAAGGCTGATGGTAGGAGATGCTGTTACAAAACAGGACTCTTTGAGAGCAATGAGGATAAAAAGATCTCAGTATAATAAAAGCCAAGTGGCTGGGCTTATCTGTCAGCAGTAAAGCGACTACAATTTTCAAAATGAGCATCTAGGTCAGAGTGGCACACAGGGCCAGAGAGTTATGGAAATGATTAAAAGAACACTGTGCTTTTCTATGGGAAAGATAGATGGGCAGCCAACAAGAATATTACTCAACTCATGTAAAAAAAAAAAAAAAGCAAAAAAAAAAAAAAAATCATGGGAGAATGGGAGACCAGGAGGCTGAGAGCAGTTGCCCCTAAAAAAATCAAGATCTCTTAGTTTCCAAACTTGAGCCAGTTCTCATACTCAGAGCCACTGACTGAAGGGGAGGCTGAATCCCAGTGAAAATGACAGTGCAACAACAAGGCAATTGTACGTAGTAACTTCACCTCAGTTCCTCCCCCAAAGGACCTGCGGCCACTTCCTTATGTTCACCTCTCCTATAAACTGAGGAGTGTATCATCCTGCATTTATTCAAGGCTCCTCCATGCACCCTCTGCAGCCTTGATGATCATTCTGTGACAGTCTCCTCATTCTGGAGACTTCCTAGAGAAGTAGGGGCAGAAGTTTCATCCACACTCATGTTGGGGTCTTCTTCTCTCAGGAGGGACCCTACGTAGGTATAAAGATGTCAGTGTTGACAGTGTAGAGCTAGGATAGGGTGGAACAGACTTGGATATGGGCAGATGGGATGATTCCATCTCTACCTGGGAACGAGTCAAACATCTTCCCCTTTGTTAGGAAGTTGGTTGCTAATCAAATGGAAACACACACAGGTGAAGCATGTCAGTCTTCAGTCATCCTTTACTGTCCCAGTGCCTCTCAAATCAGCATTTCCCACACTTTGTCCAACATCATATGGTTGATTCCAACGGGCCCAGGATTGTCACAGCTAGGTTCCTAAAATACATTCTTCAGATTGGTATAGAGACAGCACTGCCTCAGTTGGTGTAGGATTACCTGGGCTTAGACTCCAGAAAGTATATGAAGATGTTCTCAAAGTTACATAATAAGACTTCAGTTTAAGACTTGTAAGATCCGTGAATGTGCCTTTGAATCACAAGAGCTACTCTTATTTTGTGGGTGAAGAAATAATCTGAGTGGGTGAGTAACTGGCCTATATCTCAGAGATGGAACAGAGTTTTGAACTCTGGCCTGCCTTATTCCAGAACTCATGTTCTATTCACTATGGCATGTTGCCATCATGAGGAGGAAAAGAAAAAACAAAGAACAATGAAACGAACCAAAAAACCAGGAACATCTGTGGATGAACTTCATGGTAACTGGTGCAGCGCCCAGATGATGGTAAAGAGAGAAGGTCCCTATGCTTGTCCGCAGATCCTTCTCAGAGCAGCCCAGGACAGAATTTCAAAATGTAAAAGACTTCTCTGAACGTGAGTACATATTGGCATTCTACGTGGACTTCTCAAAGGACATGCAGCCCAGTTCAAGATGAGGCTGCAGTGATGTCATATTTTCATTTTTTCCCCCATGATGCTCATTTTTACTTTATCAGATACTTATTTAGCTTTTTAAACAAAATTTTACATTTACTTACGTGAAGAGGCCATGGAATTTGAGGCTGCTTAAGCAAAGTGTCATTTTTGTAGTTGTTGTTGTTAATTAGGAACACATAAAAGTAGAAATAAAATTAAGAAACTTTGGGAAGCTAGAATAGAGAAATGCTATGTTTTCTTCATGTTACAAACATACATATTTATATAGATAATATATATAACATATAATAGAATACACCAATAAATATGTTATATATCAATAAGAAACACCCTATCAGAAAAAAAATTTTTTTAAGATAATTTTTTTAAAACTTAAAGAACAAAAAGCAGGATCCAAAGGAAAGTATAACATAAAGGAGTGGTCAGTGTTTTGCACTGGCCACATACAATTTAAAGATCACATAATAAATAGATAGATAGATTCATAGATAATCATAGAAGAAACAGTACTTTTATGAGATAATTAGCAACCATCCCTGCCATCATTTCCCCAATTACTTTCGAAATTTAGTTTTTATGAATGACTTTCAATTGATGGCCTTAAGGGAAAAGTTCTTCATTTAACCATAATGTCCCAAAAAAAGATTCAGTGTGGAACCAGTGGCACTGAGATCTGTTCCTACAGCACCCTACTGATCCTACTAATGCAAGTGTTATAGGGACATCCTCATAGTACAGGGGTCAGAAAGTTAGCTTGGTACCATGGGGAGCACCCAGGGCAGCCATCTGAACTACAAGTGTGATGTAAAAAAATAAATTAAAAAACAAAACAGGGCTTCCTTGGTGGCGCAGTGGTTGAGAGTCCGCCTGCCGATGCAGGGGACAAGGGTTCGTGCCCCAGTCCGGGAAGATCCCACATGCCGCGGAGCGGCTGGGCCCGTGAGCCATGGCCGCTGAGCCTGCGCGTCCGGAGCCCGTGCTCCGCAATGGGAGAGGCCACAACAGTGAGAGGCCCGCGTACCGCAAAAAAAAAAAAAAAGGCGCCTTTATTTTTATTTGTTTACTTTAAACATTGGTCCATTGCAAATTTTTACAGAGGAATGACCAAATTAAAAACACAACAGGAAAAAGCAGATGACAAAGGCCCAGAGAGTGTCATGTTATGTTCCTTCATTTTGTAGCTGAGTTTATTTTTCTGTTTCTGAATCTAGAGAAATCTGGGTATATGCTCCCAAAAGGAGAAAAATTAAATATCCAGACATCTCAGCCAAGGAAGAAGCCAAGAAATCAAAACAAGCCTGCAGCCTTCTGATAAATGGGAAAAGCCTGGTCCCCATTGGGAGCAAGCTGATGGGTGCAGGTGGGGACCGGCATCAGGCTCTGACACCGTGTCCCCTGGCATCACACGTGCTGAGCAGGGCACAAAGGCAACTTGGATAAGATGCGGCTTGGGGTCCTTTACAGAGGCTAGATTGTCAATTCGTCCATTTTTGAGCATCCTGCCCAGGTTCCCACCAGCTCTGTGGACAA
The DNA here is from genome assembly GCF_003676395.1 of Aethalodelphis obliquidens. NCBI lineage: Eukaryota > Metazoa > Chordata > Mammalia > Artiodactyla > Delphinidae > Aethalodelphis > Aethalodelphis obliquidens. The sequence goes on along the minus strand of NW_020837959.1, from coordinate 25,867,582 downwards.
AACTGAAGCTGGAAGGAACCAAAACTATCTCTAAAATTTCCTCTTATCGCCAGTGTTTATTAAAGAGGGGCAATAAACACATTTGTTGTATGCGGTTTCCTCCTCTGGATACTTTTCTACCTTTTTTGAGCAGAGATGTGTACACGTGTAAGCAGTAATGATGGTGCAGTCTTTTATTCCCAGAACTTCCTGTTTTGTTTTTTTTTTAGTAACACTGTAACTCTTGGGGGTACACAGCCTCAGCTCTCAGAGATCATTCTTTTATTTATTTATTTATTTTTGGCTGTGTTGGGTCTTTGTTGCTGTGCATGGGCTTCCTCTAGTTGTAGTGAGCGGGGGCTACTCTTCGTTGCGGTGCGCAGGCTTCTCATTGCGGTGGCTTTTCTTGTTGCGGAGCACGGGCTCTAGGTGCACGGGCTTCAGTAGTTGTGGCATACGGGCTCAGTATTTGTGGCACACGGGCTTAGTTGCTCCACGGCATGTGGGATCTTCCCGGACCAGGGCTCGAACCCGTGTCCCCTGCACTGGCAGGAGGATTCTCAACCACTGTGCCACCAGGGAAGCCCATCAGAGATCATTTTTGATTAGAAAAGAGACCTCGAGCCTTTGCCCCCAGGGAACAATTCAAAGCAGATGTTGCTCATTATTCTTTTTCTACAGGAAAGAGATGGAGCAGTGACATTTGGATTACCTTTCTACACCAACAGGTATTAGCTGAACAGGAGAAATTATTTATTCCTCATTAAAATTGGCTACCCAGAAACCCTACATGTCATAACCATGACTTTGCACTGCATTAGGGAGACTTATGGCAATATGTGGCACTAAATGACCTGAGTGACAAATTGTGGCTTCATTGGCCCAGGAAAAAAAATCTCATGTTTTGGATTAGATGGCTTATTTTAGGTCAGAAAAGGGTGCAGGTGAATTAACCAAGGCATCAAGGGATTTGAATGCTCTTAATTAAGTGGTCACTCTGTTAGAGTTCTTTATTTTAAAAAGAACTTGTTTGCTCATAATTTAACACTGTAATTGCTGGGAGGAAATGCTGTTACAGCTGAAAGTTTATCTACCCTGCCGCCTGCTGCCAAGTGTGAAACGCTGTTCTGGAAACTCAAGAAAGCTCTGTAAACAAAGCTGGATTAAAACGCTCAGGAACGCTGGATGCAAAGGAAACATTTCCATAGAGGAGTTGGGGCTTTAAATCCTCTATCAATTCTCCTGGAAATTAGAGGGTGTGAGCTGACTTTAAATTATAGCTAGAAGTAATGGCTAAAGAGACCATTTGTGTTTCTAGTTCAGGCAAATGAGGCTCATTTCCTTTTTATTGGGGAAAAATATATCTTGCCAAAATTTGTCTTGTTGGTAAAAAATGCTTGTCAGCAAAAGAAAAATAATTTTGGAAAATAGGAAAGCTTCCCTTTCTGCCCTCCCTCAAAGTGTCTAAGTGTTGTACACGTGTTCCAAGGTCATTGAAAGTTATTATGCCTATTTCACAGATGAAAAAAGTACTGAGAATTGAATAGATCTTTTATATTCTAAGAAGGAGAAAAGAATCTGCCTCTTTTAATCTGCAAGACCTATATCCTTAGTTTCTTTTCCTTTTCATGGCCTGGTTTGTAAAGTGATGTATTGGCTCTTAGCCTGGATTCTGGGACCTCATTTACTTGAGTCAATAGTTATATTGCTCTGTGCTTTATTCTCATTGGTTAAAAAAAGAGATGATGGTAGAGTTATATTATATTACAGCTATTCAGAGATATAATTAATATTTTCAAAGTGCTTTAAGAACTTTGGGTGAAAGGAAATGCAGTGGAATGCAGAACATTATTGTTTTTTCTTTTGCATTTTTATCAGGTTTGAATAAAACCTCCTCTTTATGAAAGAGTATTAGCAGCTGAGAGTGACAAAGACATTTTCCTTAGGAATCTAGAGGACTTGAAATAGATTATGTGGTATTAAAGGGCAGAAAAGGAAAGAATGCATTTTTAAAGTATACTAAAACATGTTTCAGATAACATGATGATTTAGCAAACATACTTCCTGAACAAAGAAAAGATCCAGGGACTTTCTGGGTCTTAGAGTTGAGTCTGTGTCCAGATGGAAATCTGCCCACCCAGAGTTTGGATCTATGCACAATCACCGATGTGTTCTCCTCCCTTCTCCCTGCTTATACCTTCTTCTTGCCACTTCGCCCTCGTGGCTGCTGTCCAGCTTCATTCCGTTCATATAAACATCCCTCCACCAAGCTCAGGTTGTGGCACCAGCCCACTGGCCCTTTCTAGAGTTCTCAGATCTTCAGTAAACTCTCCTTCTGGAAGCAATTATTTCATGAGCAATCTTCCTGCATCCTTGTATATTTTTATCGTTATGTTCTTTTTTCTGGTGTTCGTTTTATCTCCCTAACCTCATCAGATGCTCACTGAGGCAAAGATCATATTTCATTCCACTTCCAGTTCTATCATGAGACTATATTATTTTTTAACATACAGGAAAAACAGTTAAATTTATCCACCAATTACATTCTCTATACTTAATAGGAGGTGAATAAAGAGAAAGAGTAAAGAGAAGGAAAACGTCTTCCAACAATATAACATGGAGAACAAGTCTCTACTTCAACAAGGACAAATTGCTGCAATTTAGGGGTTCAGGGAAATGGAACTGCCACTAGCTGCTTTTCTGGCTGGTTTCCTTGAAATGTGCTGTGGGATCTCAATCATTTTCCTAGTGTCAGTTTGGGCCCTTAGCTGTAGAAGTGGCCTTATCCAGCCTTGGTGATGGGAGATATATATATGGGAGAGCCCACGTGGCTTCCTTCCCTGTGACTCCATTGCGAAAGCACTGGGTTGCCTAGAGAAGCAGGATGATCACCGCCCACCAAATTGGCTAGCCTATTCTCACTGAGGATCCAGGGAAACGACCAGAGGTTATGCTCCAGTCTCACTACTGGAACACAAAGGAGGTGAGAATATTAACAGCTGGCTATTCTACCTTAGCTAGACCTTCTTCTGCAGGGAGTGTGTTCTAGAGAAACTTGCCATGATGTACCATAATTTCAGGCCTTGAACCCATTCCAAGAAGTCTATTCACATACCCCTTTCTCAAAATTTCTAGTCACCGACTCCCAACACGTCTCTTTTCAAGTTCTTGGTCATGGAACTGGATCAGTAGCCACTTCCTAGGAATCAACGAGTTCATGTCCTTGGACCTGTTCTTCTGGGCAAAGTGGAGACTAAAACGTGTACTTAAGATTACTCTGTACCCCACTGTATTTCAGGGTTACCCTTGGAAAAAACTTCCATCCCATAGCACTCTCCTTTCACTTAGTAGGTGCCCACATCACCTCTAAGCCAGGCCAAACTGGGCAATTCAGTGATAATCTGATAACAAGCAACGTGCCTGCCCATTCAGAGGCTTTTCAGTTGCACCACTCTCTTCAGTTTCTCTCAGGGAGCAGCATTGCTTCATGTACTCATTGTGTAGGGAGGAGTTGAACCAATGAATTCCACTAAGCCATTACTTTAAGGGCTAAAGGCCACTGTGGGGATTCTAGCAGCTACTGAGGATATCCATCCATCTCATCCAGACACTGGAAACTAGGACAGTGATCCCAGGATATGTTTGAGTCTCCCTATACCTGCTGCAGGGACAAGGGAGATCAGTGTTAACACCGAGACGAAAGGAAGTCTGACAAGTGAAACCCGTAAGTTTCATTCTGAGACCCCAGGTCTCAGTGCTACCTTAGAGGCAGTATCCAAAAGAAATCACAATTTTTCAGGGTTTCCTTGTCTGGGCAAAGGACAGGAACAAGATTCACAGTATAACTGTGTGTGCTGGGAAAAGAGGGCCAACCCTTGGAGCTGCCCAGCCTTTCTTTTACGCAAGCTGCTCTGGGCTTGAGGACTGACTAGGGTCTGGCACCTGGGGAGGTGCCAGGACTCTCTAGAGGGGCCTCTGTTTGTCACAACTAGAGGTTCTGCCTGTCACATAAGGCCATCAACTTAATACCTACATCCCCAAGATTAAATAGCCACAGTAGGACACATCTGCAGGTCAGATCATTTTCTGAGATCTGATTTCCAAATTAGGCGCTCTGCCTATTTTTATGATCATACCCACTTCTCTTCCCACTTCTTCTCTTGTCCATTTCAAATGAATACAGTCAACAGTCCCAACACTAAACTCAGTTATTAAGTGCATTAAAAAGGCTGGATTGCTACCCTCCCAGTCTTTTCCTTATGGTAAAGGAGAAGGGCATCTTTTGGGCCCTCTTGAGGGACTGATGAGAAAGTGGGTTGAGCATTCCAATCTAGTTTGGAAATCCAGAAGTCTTCTAAGTTCTGTAAGGCCTCCTTGCACATAAACATAAGGATTTTCTGGCCTTTTGCTATCACCTAGTGCAATCCTGTGCTTAATCTTGGTTTGAATTAGCCAGCCCAGCAACTGATTTGACCTGTACCCAGCTGCCTAGGCAAGCGTATTGAATTCAGACACTATGGCGATTACACTTTTATCACTGGTGGTTGCCACCCTATCCAAAGTTATGTTCTATCCTCTTTGGTTGAACATCTTCAAGATATATGACATTATTTCCCCCCAGATTTTTAAAAATATAAATTAGAGAATTGCTGTCATTCTGTCTGGGAATAGCTCCATACTTGGTTGCCATGCTTTATCTTTTGGACCACGCTGAGGTCCAGGGCTGGCCACCCAATTGGCAACAATGAGGAGAAGGCCTTAAAGGAAATTAACAAATAACAAGCACTTACATATGGGTTGGAGGGTTCTTTAAGTCCTCTGAAGTCTTGTAGATAGCCAGTCCTATTCCAAACGTACAGATGCCCTATTTTTCCAGTCAGTGCCTTGCCTTTTACACAAGAGACCTAGTGAGTTTGTTATTTTGATTGGAATCATAATTTAGCAATTTATAATTTCGAGTCAGTATCTAATTTCGGCTTCTAGAGTTCCCAGACCAGTGTCTACAATGGTAAGGAATTCTTTTTGAATGGTCGCATTTTCTCAGAATCATGCTGGCTGCAGGAAGGGACTGTGGATTGAGGGTGGAGGTGGGGAAGAGTCACGACAAGAGACAGAAAGGCCAGCTAAAAGACCATTTCAGTGGTCTGAACGGAAGAGGATTTTGATTTAAACTAGGGTAGTGGCACTGGAAAGAAAAGGTATATATTGTTGTAAAGATGTCTGGGAAGTAAAATCAGTAGGACCTGATGAGAACTGGATGCAAGGTGTTCAGAAAGAAAGAGGTTTCTAGCTTGGATAAACAGAGTGGATCTTTGCTGAGGCAGAGGACATAAAAAGAGGAGCAGAATTGGTAGGAAAGGTGATGAATGAATTTAGCTTTAGACATGTTCAATTTGAGATGCTTACTAGCTCTTCTCGGAGAGAATCTCAGGGAAGGTCTGGGTATTATATTTTCATATATGGACTCCTTAGCATATGGAGGACAGGACAAAGCATGTGTCCTCAGTTCCCAGTCAAAGGATGTCACCTATCCCTATGACCCTGTTTTTCCTTCTGTTTGGACACAGAGGGGTTCCTACAGAAGATCTAGCAACTTTTCTACTAATTTTGGTCCAATATTGAGCATGACTTGGGATTCCCATATATGGAAATTTTTCCTGTGACAGCCAGTCATTTTTATTAGCTTGACCAAGTTTTCCAGGTACCTGTAGCTGGTAGGAAGTTGATAAATTAAAGAATTTGGGATCATCTTGTACATAACACATTTCTTCACAGACCCTGTGTTTCCAAGGCTGTTTCCCTTTCTGATTAGTGGCTTTGAAAATTCAGCTTCACCCTTTAGGAATCTCAGATGCAATTCTTTCCTTCAGCCTAATTGCATCCTGACTCTCTCTTGATTTTGAAGCTAACAAAACTTTCCCCAAGCACAATTTACTTCTAAATATTTTCTCCTAGACACTGAAAAAAGCTGAAAGCTTCATCCTGCCGTTCCCTCAGTAACTTCACAATGTTGTCAGCGAGAATGACCCTGAATTCTGTTTTGGCTGCTGGTCCCCCATTGCTGGTCTTTAACATTCACAATCCTTCACAGAGGAAGCATGAGAAAAAATGCGGTGTATTGTGAAAAGTAGTGTTTCATTCATCATATTTTACCTTGGCACATAAAGAAGTTTGACCCGTACACACCACGCAAAACCACTGTGGGTTTTTATATATGTTTCGCACAAAATATTTCTCGTAGTTGAATTTGTTTCGCTGATAAAAGATGTTTGTCATTGATTTCTTTAAAAAGTCTATGCAGTATAATTCTTTCGGTGTTAATGCCTGGCAACAGTTTTGGAGAGGGAGAATGAAATCTGGCTTGGCTGGAATTTACAGATCGCAAGCACAGTCTGAGAAAGGGCTATTCCTATGTTCTCCATCTCAAAAAGATTGTCACGTGATTCTGCACCCACCAAGCCAGGATGCTGAGAGCCACGAGAGAGGCAGCCAGGAAAAACATTCCCCCTCTTTATTTCTTTTGGATTCGATTTGTCCTGAAACATCTAGAGACAAAAACGACTTCTGTTGTTTTAGTAGCAGTATGTGAACAACACTCTTCTCAATACTTTTCTGTAAACCATAAGCTACACGTTCTCTCACTGACCGCTATTCAAAAGGTCAAGCCCAATGCACAACTCGTGTTGCTAGATTCCCGCCGACGCAGTTCTTTTTCGAAAGTGTTTGCTTTATTAAAAAAATAAATACCTTTTTAATGAATTTTCTCTGGAAATGTATTGAGGGTAGGGTGTGGCAGTGGAGGGGTCCTTGCATCTACAGTGAGCACTAACTACATCCTGGCTCAGATGTGTGGTTTTGGAAAAGAATTTATGTTTGTGGTCAATGGCTCATAGAGGCATACTTTTGGAATATACATACTAAACACGAAATAAATGTCGAGGAACTTTAAGTCGGCTGCCTGATTCAGCTCTGTCTATATACTCAGACCACTGCTCAAGGTCATTCGAAGGTCAATCTTGGATTTTCCCATCCCAGCCATTTTCTGCAAGGCCCTTAAAACTGGTCTGTATTTAAAGCAAAAGTGAGTTTTTCCTTCTGTTGAGTGTCACTGAATCACAGAGAAAATAACTAATAATGAAAACTGCACAACTACTATATTCTAGGCACAGCAGCAAACACTCTCCTTGCTTAATCTTCTTTAACTGTGAACAAAGGCAAAGGGTCACGATGTCATGATGTGCTGCCCAGGATGCTCAGGTGAGGGCAACATTTAGATCTGGGTGTACCCTAGGGTCATGGGAGGAAAACACTGGGAGCTGAGCTGGAAAGGCAAGCTAGCTGACTGTTAAAAGACACCCATGACCCATGCTAATTACCCCAGCCCATAGGGATCACTTTCTCCCCATTTCGTCTTCTTTTCTTTGGTCCTTATCATCTCATATTTCATTTCTTTAGTTCCCATTCTTTCTTCTGCCAGTGACTGTGAACCCTCAACTTCCCGATTCCCTCGGGCTCTGTATCACTGTCTATGGGTTCTGATTGCCGTGGCCACTCCCACTCTGGTCAACCTGTTTGCGGTGAACTGTGTCAGTGGAGCTGGATTCCGCATAGCGTCATCATCTCCTACAGGGATCGTGTACGATATTTGGGTGGAACTATATTCTGTCCCTGAAACATTCCAGCATGTTATATGCCTTGATAAAATCTTCCCTTCAGCCATATTTGGAGCAGGAGAGTAGATGTCCCCCTGTACTGACATTCTTCACTATAACCTCCAGGGCAATGGAGAAAGTCCCACTATGAGGAAAAGATGCTGTAAGGTTTGAAGATGACAGCAAGAGACTAGAAATACTCAAATTCTGTTTTTTTCCTGATTTTTTTTTTTTTAATCTGAGAGATGTTCTGCGACTGTGAGGATCACAGGTGTCAAGGTTAAAAGAGAACTGAAGTTCAAGAAAGGTGAGCTGATTAAAAGAGTGATAGGCTAAATATTTAAACTGTTCTATTATTTTTGAGGGTAACCAAGGAAATATGGCCTCTGAAGCACGGTCAGTAGCTGTCAGGGTAGCTGGACTGCACACGTCATGGGGAGCGTAAAACGGTGGAACAAACATAAACCCTGAGGTTAGCTGTGAACTTGGTTTCTACTCCCGACAAAGTGATAGCTCTGGATTACTGCAGATGTGGTTCGTGATGATTTACAAAGAAGTTGTGATCGCTAAAAACCGCATTCTTTTTCACTTAGATTCACTTAGAATCCACATTAAACCAGCTGCATTTCTTATTTTGGAAAGCACTAGGTGGGTTAATCAGGAGAATCATAAAAAGTCTGTATTTTTGGCATGTCATTTGATAAAATCTCAATGAAGGGTTAGGCAGACAGGCTCTGGAGTCTTTGTGAACTAAGTTGAAATCCCTCTGCCACCACTGTCTGACTGAGCATCTTAATTGCTCAATGTCCTAGTTTCTTTATGGGTAAAATGGGAATAATAACATGGCCTACTTCATAGAGTTATTACAAAGACTAAATGAGCTAATGCGCGCAAACCTCTTAGAAAGATACCTAGCCCTGAAAGACCCTCAATATACATTAGCTGTTATCATAAACATGATGCAGATGCTATTTTTGTATACCACCTGAAGAAATGAGGGCATTACTGTGCATTCCAGAGAGTTATAGCTCCTGAATAGCGGTAGACCTAAAGAATGATGGTTGTTTCCATGATAATCAACTCTATGTGGGATTCTCTGGTGACCCTTAGTCTGACATTTTTCCCAGTGATTTGTATTATGGTATAGGAGGAGAAGTAGTTATCTGATTTACAGCTGAAGAAAAGTGGAGGCAGAGTAACTCTGTTGAATACTAGAGCTGGAATTTTTTTTAAAAATGGAAAAGTTGAAAAGAAGGCCTGAGATTCACAAAAGGTGGCTTAGTAAGTCTAAGTTCCAAGCCTTATATTTAGGTTCCAAAAATTAGCTGTGCTATTCTCAAGTAGAAGGCATCTGATTCAGAAGTAATTCTTATAGAAATTAGAAATTAAACATTTTATGAGTACCTAAAAAGTAAAGACGTTCAAAAGCTATCATGATCTTAGGCTAATTAAAATAACAAAGTGCTCATCCTTGCACCATGGTCTGAGCTGGTTGGATCCTTGGGGAACACTGCGCTCGGTTCCTGTTCAGAAGGGATCAGAAGGGGCACTCACAGGCAAGGACTCTATAGGAGAGGGGAAGGAAGATGGGGCCAACACACTTGATCAATGGTTGAAGCAATCTGGGATAATTGGCCTGGAAAAGGGTAGTAATCAAGGACTTGGGACACCTATTGTTAAATACCTGAAATACTCAATGGAGAATGATGAGTCAACGTATTGCGTTGAAACTTGGAGGGCAAAAGTGGTCCACACGTGTGAAAATTATAGCCAGGTGGATTTCACTTAATGATTAGGAGGTACTCTGTAGAACATGGTAATGTCTAAAAGTGGAAGATATTGTCTGTAGAGCAGTGAGCTTCTTGTCACTTGGAGTATCTAAATGCAGTCAGGAAAACATGATTTTGGAGAGAATTTGGGGCCAGATTAAGGTTCTTTCGACCCTAAGGTTTTAAAATTCTCAATCCAGTAACCCTCCCTCTCACTGAACCAGCAGCAAATAAAGAGACAAATTTGAACATAATTGATTATGAGTCGAGTGACTAAGCGGACCGCTTAGGGGTGAAGGCAGAAATGCAGCCAAAAACACAGAGCTTGGAAAATGCAACCCTCCCCAGTAACCACTCCTAGAGAAATACCAGTAAGAGTCAACAACAAAACAAAGCAAAAAGGAGTCCCCGCATAAAAACATGATTCAAACAAACAAAATCTCAAGAAGCTCATTTAAGAATTGTGTAAAGAAATCCAAGAGACTGTACAGGGTGGGTAGAGAGATAAATAGTTTGCAAATGAACCATGAAACTAGGTTCAGAATAAGTAGATATAATCGGTGTTAAGAGTACAATTGAGGAGAACAATCAACCCACACAGCATTGATATAGAAGGTAAGGAATGCCAGCAGAGCACAAAAATTGGAAAAGGCAGAATTAATCTTCATGAAGGAAACCAGCCTATGCTCAGAGGTACGCAGAGGGACAGAGTTGGGTGGGCTTTTATTAGATGCCTTTTGGAAGAATGCCTGGAGGTGAGGCTGTTCTCTTCTTTACCTGCCAGAGGTATAGACAATGTGCAATTCTAGCTGGAAGATGCAGATTACTAGACATTCAAAGGGAGGAGAAAATAAAACCAACTCCAAAGAAAGAGCAGTTAAAAAAAAATTGGAGGAATAATTCCCTCCTGCACTCTGTAAGGACGGGATGTCTTCAGAGGTGAATTAACAAAGGTGAATTAGCAAGGAGGATGCCAAAAGCAATCACCTAAGCAGCAAAGAATTTGGAGACTGGTTTCAGAAGCCCGGGTGGAAGGATAACTCTCAACTGATGCCAGGGCTAGGAAGTTCATTAATAAGGGAAAGGGGACAAGCGGAATAGATACAATCTACTTACAAGAAAGCAACTTTAATAGACAGAATAAAGCAAGGCAGGTGTGTAATAGAAGTAGAAGCAATTAACTTTGAAATGGCAGGATTTGTGGGGGGAAGGGTAAGCAGACTGAATAATTTTGTTTGGAACAGGAAAAGAGGAAGGGGATGGAAAGGCTGATAATTACAGGGTGAGAAGAATGTTCCCTTTCAGGATACAAAAGATGTTAGGAGACCTGCGTAAAAAAGATGGCTTGGAAGGAAACATGCTGAAATGAAATCCTCACATTCAGGATGATGAATCAGGATGCAAAGTCAACTACACAGGTTTGTTGAGTAGCTAATATGTCACAGGCCCTATCTCCTAATAAAGAGTGCTCTCCTCGGAGAAGTTCACAGTCTAGGTGAGAATAATAATAATAATAATAATGGTTATTGAGCACTTCCTATATGTTGTCTTGTGATAAATGATTAACATATTTAATCCTCACAATAATCCTTCGAGGCAGGCTTTAATTCAGTTAATATTTCCATTGTACAAATGAAGAAATGGAGACAGAGAGGGGTTTAATAGTATACCTGTTTTAATACAATGAGAAATTGGTGAATTAGGAGATTAATCTGGGTTCTTGGACTCCAGAACCTATGATCTTAACCACCATTCTTTTCTGCCTCTTGGACAGAGAGACCTTTAGTGGGGTCATATCAGGGGGCTAAAGTTTTCCCTTACTCTCAAATATCTCCTCTGAGAGAGTAGCACATAGTACCAGAAATTCCATCATGAGACGTCTCTCATTTAGGGTCGATTCAATGTGGAAGAGGAAACGTTGAACTATTACTGTCCACTTACTTTGGAAAAGTTATCTCCATTCATTGAACAACACTTTCCTGAGTATTTACTAGGTGCCAGGCCTGTTCCACACATTATAAATGTAGAGATGAATTAAATGTTTTTCCCACCTTGAAGCCCTGCATGTTTAGGATACTGGCCAGCCCCCTGGTCCAAGCTGTCACCAACTCTCCCCTGGATTCCTACAGAAGCTTCCGACCTGGTCTTTCCACTGTGAGCCCTTCCCATTAACTCCCACATGACCGTCACAGTTGTCAGTTTAAATGCACATCTCAGCTTGCCTCTCCTTATTGGAATATCCTTTGACAGCTTCCCGCTGTTCTTGGGATTAGGACCCAAATCATTAAAATGGCCTTCAAGGCTTGGTATGATCTTGCCTCTGTCTAACTTTCTAGATTAACCTTGCTCTCTTCTGCCCCTTACTTCTCCGATGTCTCCATGCTATCATGGTTCTTTCCCTCCTGGCAGCAGGTATTAGTTATTCTTCACCAAGATCTCTACTTCTGCTATCAATTCTCCAGTCTCTTCACTCTACTCACCGTGTATACTGAGGCATGGATTCTGTTACCATGGCCGTGCATAAAGTTGTATCTCTCCTTCTTGCCGTCTGCTCTGCTCTACTGCCTGTTCTCCTCTCTGTATATCTGACATTTAACCTCCCCGAGAGATTCTTACAGTGGTTCAGTTGGTTATTATCCAGTATAGACAAGCATTTGGGCTGTTTCTTGTAAGTTGCTGGAAGGCAAATAGATGGCTGCATTTGGATCAACTGCCAAGTCCTAATCCAAACAAGTATGGTCACGGTAGCAGGGTCTCAGAGGACAAATCACTGAAATTGATACGTAAGCAATCGCCTGTACCACCTTCTTTGAAAGAAATCTTAAACGTGGAAGGCTTTTGGAGCCAGCAGCCAGCATGGCATTTGGAAAATATTACACACATAATAAGTAACTACTGAATGGTGAGTGATTAAATGAATGAGAAATGACTAGGCTGAGGACATGTAATAGTAATGCCAGAGGCTGGCGCTGCAGTTAGAACTTGTGTCTCCTGATTATCTTTCCAGGGCTGGTTTGGGCTATACCATTTTGCATCTAATGATAAAATGAAATAATGAAAAAGTTGGCACCTAGATAAAGCAGGCAGGCCCTGAATATAATGTTAGCATATTGTAAAGGACCACTTGTTTTGCTTATTTGTTTGCTTTTTGCTTTGTTTCCTTGCTTCCCAATCTTACTCCCTTCTAACTCTGGAAGTTTGTTGTAGACAAGGGTGATCAGAGGGTTTCTTGGGGTGGAGAAGGTCATCCCTCCACCATCTACCACTCTCTGGAATACTTAGCCACCCACGTCATTTGGCCATGGTTTTCTGCACACTTTGTGTTCCCTGGTACAAATTGTGGATAGAGATTTTCCGGATTCTAAACACAGCAATAAAATTTTTAAAAAATTTAAATAAGAAAAAGAAAGAGCTTACTTGATTTTGTATTTTAAAAGATACTGTAGAGTAGATGAGCTAAAAAAGAAAAAAAAAAAGTCTTTACATAATCATGTAAAATAAGAACCAGCGAGGACCAAAAAGAACTGACGTACAAGTAAGACTCCATCTATGATTGGAATGGTGAGGTCATCCTTTAGATAATTTATTTTTTTTACAATGATTTTGTAGACATTTAAGATAAATGAGGTTATTGGGGTATTCTTTTGGGGACAGGTTATCCTAATTATGCAGCTCGTCTCTACTCTGTCTGTAAGTGTAGAGACACAGAAGCAACACACTTGGCTTGTCTCTTTTGAATCTTCTCTCTTGAGCTTTGTTTTGTGGGAAGTTGCTCTTGACAGTTAACTTAACTTTTTTTTTTTTTTCTTTTACACAAGGGAATAAACCCAAGCAGGGCCTTTGGGGCAATAGTGGACTTTTTGTTCTCCCATTGAAAGCCCCCAGGATTGGTGGCTGATGAATCACCCTGGTCAGATCCACAGACAAAAGCTCTTGTGATTGGCTGTCACTGGGTCAGTTTCCCACCCCGTCTTATCTCTGTCCCATCCTTGTCAGCTAACAATAGGACTGGGAATGGGGCCGTGTTAGTTTAGGGAGAGATAGTGGGGCTTAGTCTGAGCCTTTGCCTGGTACTAGTGATGTCAAGTAAGACAAGAGATGGAAAGGCACTTTGCAACGACCGAAGTGCCGTATACAGTGAGGGATATGCAGGCAAGAAAGAAAGTTGCCTATGGATAGGACCCCTGTGACCTTGAAAAGCTAGAAAGCTGTCTGCTGAGGAATTTGAGGAAATTCTTTGTCAGACTACGTTAATAGAAGTGGCTTTGCAAACACAAACGTTACATAGTGAGCATTTTAAAAATGTGGGTTACTGCATCTGAAAGCTGCGTTACATTAAAAGTCTCACCTGGGTTAAGAAATGACAGGGAAGAATAGTTCCCTAATGTACATGCATTTTCTGCATTTGCTAACAGAGAATGCAGGCTCCGAAAAAAAGCACATTTGAGAAAATGTGCCCCAGCTATGTTTAAGAGAGGAAGAAATTAAAATCCAGGAGGCTGAGGGACTCGCTCAGTGCCACCTAGCAAGTTAATGGCAGAACCACAGTTAAAACTCAGATCTTCTGACCCCTGGTTTACTTGTCATGAAAGGACTACCAGCCCAGGTATCTGAGACCTGAAGCCTGCTCCTGGCTGGACCACTTACTGTGTGTCCTTGCAGCTTTCTAATCCTCCAGCATGGTGAGAAACAGTCCTACTCTGCTTGTCTCCCATGTTGGCTGTAAGAGTAATAGATGCCAAAGCATTCGGCCAAGAGTTATATAAGTGCAGGGTTGTGTTGCATTTGTTTCCTTAATTCTAAGTATTACCATTTGATACTATCTGTTTGATAAAGCCCAACTTTGTAAATAATAAAATAATGGAGATAAAAACCTGTTTTGTCATTTTCTATCACACTTTAGAGTTTGGCAGCCGTGCTGGGCACACACTATGTAGAGTTGAGCCCTGTGAATTCCTGTTGATTTATTGAAGAGCGAGATTTGTGAAATTCAGATGTCCTTGTGACAGCTGAGCTTCCTTGAAAGAAATCTTGCTTTCAGAGAATATGTGTAAATAGACTGTAATCCCAAATTAATATGGCTCAACAGCGTTTTTCTACATGATGTATGGATATTAGTGAGTTTTCTTTTAAAATGATCAAGGAGGTAAATAATTTCTTGCTTGCCGGGAAATATTCTGTATGGAGAAGTCGCAAAATTTGCCCTGATTTCGGGTCCGCACTCAGATCCGTGTCACTTTATCAGGATATCACCACATTTGACATTGTTATCCACTCTGATTCTCCGTAAACTCACCATAAGCTTAGCGAAAAACTGTGGAGCAATTGTTGTCCTTTGGAAACATGTAGAGAGACAACATTCACCACACTTTTCACAGACTTAGCAAAAACATGCTTTAGAGCTATAAATACTATGATATAAAATTTTTTATTGAGTTGAAATCCAGATAACATAAAATTACCCACTTTCAAGTGCGCACTTCGGTGGCATTTAGTACCTTCATAATATTATGCAACCACCATTTCTATTTAACTCCAAACCATTTTCATCAGTCCCAAAGAAACTCTGTACCCATTAAACAGTCACTCCCCAATCCTCCCTCCCATACCCCCCAGCCCCTGGCAACCTCCCATTTCCTTTCTGTCTCTGTGGATTTATCCAGATGATCCAATTGTGTTGGCCTCTGTTGTTCTGCCTGGCAGTGTCTCCTTTAGCTTCACGCTGGCTCTGAGGAAGATGGTCAGTCTGTATTTTCATTTCCAAGCTACAAAAATAGAAATAGGACTAAAGAGAAGTTAATTGACTTGCCACTGGCCACTCAGAGAGGCATCGCCAGCCATGCCAGAAATATAATTGACCATGACAGATTACATGTGTGCTCAGCAAGGAGAAACCTGCATGTTAGCTTTTGTCAGTTTGTTCATACTAGCCCATCTCAATTGTGCTGTTGAGTTTCTCAGTTTGAATAGGATGGGCAACAATGTTCGTTCATTCATTCATTTGCTCGTTCACTCACTCATTCAATAAAGAATGAGTGCCTACAACATGCAAATTCCTGGGCTATGTATGATGAATAATTGCTGTGTGCATTGCAAGTCATAGTTTCTAAAGCAGATAGTTTTCTAAGCACTGATTTCTTGCAAATCGCAACACGCTAAGTAAATATTACGTTCTTAGAAATCCTTTAAACACACACACACACACACACACACACACACATTTGTTTGTTAATATTTGAAAACCAAAGCTCTTTTAGCTGGACTAATGGTTTTCTCCTAAAATGGCTTTGCAAATGTCTCACGTAATGTGGTTGTGCACGGCAAAATCATTTTATCTCCTCTCTGGCCACAGGTGGGTGTTCCTCGATCCCTGCTGAATTGACTATTGGGCTGGTCAACTTGTTCGGGGCTATTTAAAAGCTCCTTCGTCAGGAGCTCTGCAAATGCGCATTTACTCACTGTAGTCTCCCACTGAAACAGAGCCCTTGACGCCGTGATGTCTAGCCAGGCCTCCTGTGTGTGTGTCACGCATGTGCAGGCATATGATGTGATGGAAACAGAGAGCTAAGTTTTGAAATGAAGAAAATGGGACGACCTAGGCAGGTCATTGATGCTGCTGTAAAAAATTATTTTTAGCATGAATTTAGGTTCAATTTAACCTATTCTTTATTTAAAAGAAATCAAATTATACATGGAACTAGGATCTGGGAACTCCCAGCCCCTCCTCAATATCATGGTCTGCCTGGGCCTTCATGATAAGAAGTTTCAGGTTATTCTATTGAAAGGCAAGGGACCAAAGAGTGTTTGTTATCTGTTGCCTTTCAAAGGCCTCTAAGCAGTGAAATACTATCTGAGCAAGTGACAGAGACACAAGACCAGACTAGCAGGTGTTGATCCAAATAGAGGTGAAAACACTCACAGCACAAACTTACAGGCAGTGTGCAGTAATTTTTGTGCCTTCATGTAAGAAGGTTCCTAACAAATGGCACACTGTCTACATTTTTGGTCTTATGGAATATGTTTAAAAATTTTACGGTATGCATGCTGAAAGAAATAGTTAATGGTATACCGCAATACTGAATATTTTTACGTAGCAGAGGAAAGATGACGTAAAGGTTAATATCAAAATGAATAATTTGTAGTTTAGGCTAAGAGATTTTCAGTTTGAAGAAATTTGCTGCTATGTGGTTCGTAATGTCGTCTTTTATTATTGAGCCCAGTGCCTGCCCTTTGGATGAACGTGTGCACAGTTCTCTGGTGTACCAGGGAGAGGACTCTTGTTTGACCTTGAAAAGGGATAAGGGAAATCATTCTTTTGGCTGTCCTTGTTCACTGTATTTTCCACTGAGCTATGGTGATCATATCAGGATTTTGCTTCAACTGGGTGATTAGTTTTTCCCCAAGTGATCCTAGGTTTTGAAGACATTTACTTTATGCAAAGAAAAATATTTCTCTCCAGGAATTTACCTCTTTGTTCCTCTCTGATGATCTAGATCCTTCTTCTCTTTCAAAATCAAACTAAAAAAAAATCTCAGTGTTCTTCATGAAGCCTTCTTGACTTAGCTCATGTACTGTGCCCTCATATACAATGCCACACAGAATTCATTCGCTGAGTCGTAATATTGTTGTTGGCAACTTCTTTTGAGGATATTGTTTCAGTGTCTCCAATTAAGTGGATGCCTTCTCAGGATGGAGAGAGTCCTCCCCCAAAATTGGGGTCCAGGAGAGACCTGGTCATTCAGAGAATATTCAATGAATATTGACTGACTCAACTCAAGGCCAAAATATTTTCTGCTCTCAGCCCCGTTCTTGTATTTTATACGTGTGCACCAACTATTTTTCAGAGCAATGAATGCCCTGCATAATCATTGAGGGAGGGAGAGAGAGAGAGAAAGAGGGAAGAAGGGAGACAGAGAGAAGGAGGAGGAAGAGAGAGTTTATCTCTGTACAGCAGCCCCTGACCTGCCCCAGGGGTATATTAGACCACCTTTCATTTCTATATGAGAATAATAACTGGTCGCAGTTTTCGCAGGGGAGATACTAGGTCCACAGTGAGAGGGGAAGGAGGTCGTTTCTTTGAAAGCATCACAGTCCAGATAAACCCTGGAATCTTGGCTGCTCATTGAAAAAATAAATGAGGAGAAGGGGGAAGAAAGTCAAAAGGACCCCACCCACTGCCTCAACAGTGAGGGATTTGAAACACCTCTCTAACACCCCAGGGCCCTAAACCTTAATTCAGTTTTTAAAGTTTTACGGCCTTTTTCAGTATCTTATTTTCTATGGTTCCTCCGCTAAAGAGACTTTTCAAATGCCTGTCTGGCTTTCTCTTCCCTTTTCTTTTTCAACACATTTTAGTTCGTTCATTTAATAAAGATGTATTGCACGTCAGATTTTGTATCAGGCAGTATGGGCCCAAAGGATAAAGTGGCAGAGAAGACGGAGTAGTCTGCTCTTGTGGGGCTAAAATCCCAGTGAGCAGGAGAGGCAATAAGTACATTATATAGGACTGTTTGTCTGCTTAACTACTATGTCTTCAAATTTTAGCTCTAGACTCACTTTCTCTACGAGGTCCTCCTTGAAAATTATTTCCAAATGCTAGATGTCAAGTTCCTCTATCGAAATTTCTTATATCATAATTTTACATTTGTGCGATTATTTGATTAAAACATATATCCTCCACTACCCAGGAAACTGCACGGGGACAGAGATGCCCTTATTCCCCACCTCATTCCTAGCAGTTAGCACAGTGCCTCGCATGAAGTAAGCACTCAATATCTTGGGAATGATTAAAAGCATATAGGTGTAAGTGAGAAGAAAGTGCACAAAGAGCATAGATCCAGGCATCTTTTAGAGGTTTCAGGCTCCTTTAAAAACCCTGGAGACTGGGACTTCCCTGGTGGCGCAGTGGTTAAGAATCCGCCTGCCAATGCAGGGGACATAGGTTCGAGCCCTGGTCTGGGAAGATGCCACATGCTGCGGAGTAACTAAGCCCATGCGCCACAAGTACTGAGCCCACGCACCACAACTACTGAAGTCCGTGCACTTAGAGCCCGTGCTCCGCAACAAGAGAAGCCACTGCAATGAGAAGCCCATGCACCGCAACGAAGAGTAACCCTCGCTCGCCGCAACTAGAGAAAGCCCATGCGCAGCAACGAAGACCCAGTGCAGACAAAAATAAATAAATAAAATAAATAAATTTATATTAAAAAAACCCCAAAAAACCCTGGAGACAAGTCTTATGTAAGACACTTTTCCCAAATGCCTTGAGCAGCTATGAATTCAGCCACCGTTAGCAGAAAGCCAGGTGAGAACACAATGAAGGAGTCAGGGTAGGCGACAGTGGGAGGTACCAACAGGTAAGCAGTGAACCTAAGAGCAAGACAAGACTGCTGTTGAGGAAGGTACAGAGCTTTCCAAGACAGGTGATGACCTTGTACCTGTTTGCCAAAAGGCGGCCAGATTTTGATGAGTACTCTCCTGGTCTTGGGCAGCTCCTTTCTTTGGAATTACTAGAGCAGCCTCGAAAATGATTCTCCAAGGCTAGATGTGGTACACTAAATCGGCCCTGGTTCTTTCCATCTGGATATAATTTCACACCATCCCCATCTCCTATTGTCTTGAGAAGTCTAAATGGTTTTCCAATTGACCCCCTTAAACATATAGGAAGCTCTGTCCTGTTTAGAATCTGGACTCAATTCTCTACCTTATTCGGTGTCCAGATGAAGCCAGTGTGAGTTTACAGTAGCAACCTTCTGTATCCCCTTAGCAAATGACATCATGGGGAACTGCTGAAGAACAAGAGGTGAGCAGCCAGGGAACGATGGTGCACGGTACATGAGCTGATATCTTTTGTTGGAGAATATTTATAATGCTGTATCTGTGAAGATTGCTACCTCACTTATAATTTGTTTTTTTAATAAAACAATGTTAGACATTTCAATTAAAAACAAAAGACTAACTCTATACTGGATTCCACTCTCCAGAATGTCTCTGCCCACAGTGATAATCTTCACTAGTCACTACATGGGGAATAAAACGCACATTTATTGCCTGCAATTGTGTGCTGGGAGAGAAGTACTATTCCCATTCTCAGTGTGGGAAACATACATAAAAATGGATTTAGTGAATGTAAGTACCTTGCCTAAGGACACAGTTATTAAGTATCAGAGCTAAATAATAAAGCCCAGATAATCTTTCTTTCCACAATAAACAAGCATCTCTGTAACCTTCCTGGATATAAATCAGCGGTCCCCAACCTTTTGGCACCAGGGCCCGGTTTCGTGGAAGACAATTTTCCCATGGACTGGGGGGAGGGGGTGGTGGTTTCGGGATGATTCAAGTGCATTACATTTATTTCTATTATTATTACATTGTAATACATAATGAAATAATTATACAACTCACCATAATGCAGAATCAGTGGGAACCCTAAGCTTGTTTTCACTTGCCACTCACTGATAGGGTTTTGATATGAGTCTGCAAGCAATTGATTTATTATGGTCTCTGTGCAGTCAAACCTCTCTGCTGATGATAATCTATATTTGCAGCCGCTCCCCAGCGCTAGCATCACCGCCTCAGCTGCACCTCAGATCATCAGGCATTCGATTCTCATAAGGAGCGCGCAGCCTAGATCCCTCGCATGCGCAGTTCACAGTAGGGTTTGCACTCCTATGAGAATCTAATGCTGCTGCTGATCTGACAGGAGGCGGGGCTCAGGCGGTAATGCGAGCGATGGGGAGCAGCTGTAAATACAGATGAAGCTTTGCTTGCTCACCCGCCACTCACCTGCTCTACGGCTCAGTTCCTAATAGGCCGCAGACTGGTACTGGTCTGTAGCCCAGGGGTTGGAGACCCCTGATATAAATTGTTAAAGGTATTTTGCCTTGAATAATTATTGTTGTTTTTTTTGTCACTTGACAATTGGATATTAGGCAGGATATGTTCAAGAAAGGTGAAAAGACTCTTTATTGTTGTTTCCACAGCTACATTGAATTTTGAATTTTCTCCTTATAATATGAATATGAATTTATGTAATTACACATACAAAAGTTAGACCATAAAAACATGAAAATTCATTTACCTAAGAGAAGGCCTCTTGAACTTTCCAAATTGGAGTTTTCAAAGATCTTTCTTCTGATTTTATCAGTGATGTGGTCCTTCCCCCACACCCTAAGGAAAATTAGAAACAAAACAAAACAAGCAAATAAAACAACATTTTCAATGGAGACCTGAAACCATGACCCAAACCTCTCTAAAACTCTAGCCAAACATTCTCTTTCCAGTTATCTCTCTTCAAATTTGGTGTTTTGGTGAAGGAAATATATCGTTTTTGGTTTTCTTTTTTGCTGGACTTTTTTTTTTTTTTGATACCTGGCATCACACTAGATAATTGTGTTTACACTAGTAGTCACTTGATCGAATAGCTGGGATACTGAATTTAAAAAGACTTAAGCGTGTCAGTAAATGAACTTATGAACATGTCATATTTATGATATTGGACCAATAACCGACCTGCATTCCAAGCCCTGAGGTTAAAACTGTATGCCATTTTGAGCTCATGGAACTTCAAGTTAAACATATAAGACATTTTCTTTTTTTGAAAAAAAATTTTTTTTAATTTCTCATCTTGATTACGGGTGGTAAGTTTCTGTTTCTATTATTAAATTACGTCTATAATAGACACTTTAGTCTTTCATTAAAAAAGATCTTGGAAAAAAACATATTTCTGATTTATTTTTGGCTGGCACTAAATAGTTCTTGGGTTTTTTCCTGCAGTTAGAATTTACTTGATGAAATGTATTAGTCAGCTTCCTATTGCTGAAGGGACTTGTGTTAAAGGGAACCAAGCAAGCTCTCTGTTGATAGGCTCCCAATTCGGTTCACAGGTACACACAGGTACTCAGTCTCCTTAGAGAGCTTGTTAAGTCCCTAGTGAAGAGAATTTTAATCTCTCAGATCAACCTCTTTCAGAAACAAATAGGGAGGGGGTGAAGAAAGAAAAAGTACACACCTGCAATTTATTTCTTTTTGAAGCAAAGCTTTGAGCAGATGGAAGATGAGATAGAGAAAGAAAATAGGCCAATTGCCAAGAGAGGTTTGTTTACAATACAGGCAAGTTCCTTCAGAAGTTGATAGAGAGCTGTTGTCATGGATATGAAGAGACATCTTGCTGCAGGGTTTCAAAGAACAAATTCCTATGGCAATTGTACCTGGATTTAAAGATGATGGAGATGGAAGAGGCACAAAGAGCTTCCTGAAGTTTTAAGTAATGCTTCTCTCCAGAGCTTTTCCATACATTCTACAGGGCCTGAGAATTCCTTGCCTTGGAGTGTGCAAGATGAGTAATCAAAACAAATGTTGCTGTTTTCCTGTATTAAATGGAATTCCTAACTGGAATATGAGAATTAGGCAGTGTTGAAGTGAAGAGTCAATAGTACATAATATATTTTAATTCTGGAACGTTGCCTATTGTGTATGAGACTTCTGAAAAGTAAATTACCATTATTGAAAACAAACCAAAAAGACATTCTTAACAGTGACTATAGTAGCCCAGGTGAAGTGCCTGCTACAGTACACTATTCTACAGTATGTGAATATGAACCTTTAAAACTTAATTAGAACTTGTCCCCCCGGCTCCCCTACAAAACCCCCAAATCCCTCAACTTTATAATTTGTTGCCTGCTTCCATCAGCATCTAATCTTTTCTTTCATTGTCACCACCATGACTTCCTATTTACATTTTTTGAAGATGGAGTAAAATGGGAAATCTTTTCACAAATTATTTTTCTGAAACGTAAATTTTTTCGTGGACAAAATTTAGTCCTGTGAATCCTCAGCTTTCCAAATTCTCTTTTAGGAAGTGCTCAGGAAGCTATTTTCTTGCTTTTCTCCTTTCTCCAGCAATTCTAGCCGAGGATGGTGTCACTTTTTCCTTTTCCTCTCCCATCGCCCACCCTTTCATCCCACTATGTTTCTTGTTAGGCTTTAACTGAACAAAGCAACACCTGTGTTTTTTACATGACTTCAAACCCGTGTTTCCAATCCATTTCTTCAGCGGCCCACGAGGGTTGTTTCCATTGACAGCAGGTAATTAGCAACTTCACACAGGTGGAGGAAAACAGTATAAAACCATAGACTTTGCTGCCTATGGCTCATATGAGATTTAGATGCTGATAATGAAAACTTGACATTGTTTATTAGACACTGTAGCACAGGGTTATGGAAAGAGCAATAAACTCTAAGTTAGGAAACTTGATTTCTCTTCTTGTCTCTGATGTTAACCAGCTGGATAACTTAAAAAAAACTTGCCTCACGCCCTGTAACTTGACTTTTCTTAACTTCAGCAGTTGGAGTGGCTGATATCTTTGGTCTCCTGCAAAGTTACTATTCTGTAAGAATCATATGCAATTCATATAACAATATGCATATTTGCAATATGGCTCATAACCTTCTAGAAACTACTATAAAATCATCATTCGTACCTTTTGTTCTTTCTCATTCCTGTTCCCCACCCCCCATCTCTCACACTGGCACAGGCATCCTCTGTTTCTCTCTCACTCACATGTTGTCTCTCTAGATGATGCACAAGCGATCAGTCAATGCTATTTGACAACATCACACCATCTAGTAGGATTTCCGGCAGCCACTCCGGCTCACTCCCCTGTCGCTATAATTTTCTTCATACTTACTCATGAGCATTCTCCCCAGAGAACTGTGCTCAAGGTCTGCATATCAGAATTACCTGGACCCCTCACTATCAGCATTCATGCAGGCCATTAGAAAATGGGAAGATTCAAGCAAAGGAACCAACGCAGGTCAAAGTAGAGGTGGTTCAGTGTTCACACCCACGTTCTTTTTAAAATATTCATGTATCTCTTAAAAGCTGGCACCAGCTACTTAAACTATCTGTGCTTCTGTTTCCTCATCTAAAACATGGAACATGAATAGTGCTCATAGAACTTGGTTGTTTAAATGAGATAATACACATAGACTGCTTATAGCAGTGCCTGGAAAAGAACAAGCACTTGTTTAGGTTAGTTTTATTACTGGGGAAGGCAAAGGTGGCGGGGATCCATGGACATATTTTCTGATGCTTTTCAACTCCTGATGTCTCCAGAGTTGCTAGATCTTTTCCCACTTTTTAGTTACATTTTATGTCTCTGTTGTTCATTGTTTCCTTTCCTCATTTCTTTGTTTATTTTACCTTCAGGACATACATGTTATACTCCTCTTAAACAGTCTTAATAAAAGCAGAGGCTCCTTCCCATTCCTGCCTTATGATAGGCTTCTGAAAGGAAGGCAATGAGCTCATCTGAAGGTCACTGATATATATTACTCACTTAAAGGCAATTAGCAGTTCCGTGGTTCAGGAAAACAGGATGTTGATTTTCTTTTTCCTTTGGTCCAATGGTGTAGTTGACATGTTTATGTTTTATTCTGCAGCGTGGGAACTCGGACGTGGGAACCCTGTTTCCCAAGTAACACCAGCCTTATTTTGTGTCTAATGGAACATTACACATCCAATAGGAACTCAGGACATGTACGTTAATCGTTTTCCTTGTTTTAAAATGAGGGGTTCTAAAACATGCTCCAAATAAGGTTGATAATTTTCAAAAGCAGTAGCAAGAGGGACGGTGGAAAATGTGAAAGTGCTTGAAGCCCCTTCTCTGCTGAACCCTTTCTCTGCTGCCTATTTTGGGGCTTCTAGAGGGTAGAGATAGGCTTCTACTGCTACTTTCAGTTAGTGGTGTTTCTCATTTACTGCTGGGCTCACTGAATTTGGAAGAGAAAATTCAAGGAGGACTGGGGCGTGTGTATAACAAATATATTTAAGGGGAAGTACCTATCCCGTATTTTGGAAGAGTCACATTTTGCTCCTTAACATAGCCTAAGATAGGGTATCGAGAAGCCTTGAACCTTGCACTTTACTCTCTGTGCCTCAGTTTCTTCATCTGTCATTTGGTGATGACAGCGCTGTCACATTGACGAGGATGAAATATGTTTGTAAGCCAATGAGGATGCCTGGCCTAAAAGAAGTCCTCCTAAAATTTAGCTACGGCTATTGCTCTCTTCCAAATGGTACTTTCTGCAGCTATGGTCGTGTGGGTGCAAAAGAGGTAATTGCTTATCCTCTCCTTGGAATCTTTCTGTGGAATGTTTATTGTGAGCCCATCATTCGGTGCTTTTTGAATGCTTGGTCTCTAAATTACAAACACTTCGATGGTGGCTCTCTCTTTCTCTCACAAATGAACTGGCACCTGGAAGTAAGAAACGAGTTGAAGGCTCTTATTTGTTTTGTAAAGTGGTATTGACTTTCTTTCACTTCTTGTTTGTTGATTTTCTAAGGGAGGAAACTTCTGGGCCCAGCTTCTTAGATGGGTTTGAATCTTCTTAATCACCAGAGATTGATGTAGTTTCTCTGGAATAGACTTTAGTTTGTATTTGGATTTTATTAAACTTTTTTTGTTTTTTTTGGCTGTGTTGGATCTTCATTGCTGCGTGTGGGCTTTCTCTAGTTGTAGCAAGCAGGGGCTACTCTTCGTTGTGGTATGCAGGCTTCTCATTGCGGTGGCTTCTCTTGTTGCGGAGCATGGGCTGTAGGTGTGCAGGCTTCAGTAGCTGTAGCACGTGGGCTCAGTAGTTGTGGCTCATGGGCTCCAGAGCGCAGGCTCAGTAGTTGTGGCATGCAGACTCAGTAGATGTGGTTCACAGGCTCTACAAGTGCAGGCTCAGTAGTTGTGGCGAACGGGCTTAGTTGCTCCGCAGCACGTGGGATCTTCCCGGACCAGGGCTCGAAACTGTGTCCCCTGCATTGGCAGGCGGATTCTTAACCACTGCGCCACCAGGGAAGTCCCTTATTTTATTAAACTTCTTAATTCCATTCGGGAGACAGGCTGAATGATCATCATTTTATAGCAAGTGTATTGAGCAGGGTAAGCTAGTTGCTGTTGCAATCCCCAAATCTCCCAACAGTCAGGTGCAGGGGTTCTGCTACCACACAATGCCTCTCCTAGCCACTCAGGCCATGGAATCCTGCTGCACTAGACTCTCTGCCTCTGATTAGCAGGTACATGGAGGAAATAGTGTGGTGGGTGCATGGCAGCCTTTCTGCACCTGCTCTGCCCGTAATCCCTGATCTGGAACTCATCACAGGGCAACACCTAACTACGCGGAAGGCTGGAAGATGGATGCCAGCTGTGTGCTCAGAAACACAAAGGAAACGGTTTGGTGAACGACTAGTTAGTTTCTGGCCAAGCAAGCTAGTTGGTTCTACCAGTTTTTTTAAATTATCAAGTATTTCTCATAGGCAGGGCAAACAAATATGTGGGAGATACAAAGAATGATAACATGAGTACCCTGTTTAAGAAATACTACAGTACATTACCAATGTGGCTATCTTCTACATGCCTCTCCATCTCTGTGTGTCTTTCTGTATTGCTCAGGAACAAGCACTGTTTTATTTTTGTGTCCCTTGATTGTCATTTTATGACAGATCTGCGTATACCCAAACTTTAAAAATTTTTTTGGTTATTTTTGGCCTTTATACAAATTGTATCCTATAGTAACTGTTCTGTAGTGACTTAGTTTTTTCACTCCTTTTTGTGATTCTGAAATTCATCCATATTGAGGTGTGCAGCTGTAAAGGATTCATTTTCATTGCTGCATAGGATTCCATTTGTTGGATAAACCCCAGTAGATCTATCCAGTTTCACAGTCATAAGCATCTGGGTTGTTTTCAGTTTTGTTCTTTATGAATATTCCCATACATATCTCTTCATTCACATGTATGAATTACTCCAAGGTTTGTAATTTTCTGCTATACAGAACTCCACTCTATTAAAAATGTATACAGTAGCATAGATCCTTCAAGGAAAATGTAAATAATTTAGATTTCCATTCACATGGACCAACTTGGTTTGTTTGCTTTTGAGTGTTGGCTTCATAGAGTGAGGGGCTAAGGCAGACTAGAACATTCCCACTCCAAAATCCATTATCCTCTTTTGGTTTTTAAAGAAAATTTACAAAATACACGTCTGACGGAATCGTTATCCTTCCATTAACTGTCTTACTTTGTGCAATGTAGCTAGATTATTTTGGGGGGTTTCATATTATGTAAAGGTGTATTACTTTTCTGAGCTACAGCGTTCTATGTGACAGAGATAGGTTTATTTCAGAAGTAAAAAAGGAAGAGTCCCCCAGTTTTATTCCCTGCTCACTGACTAACGAACTGAAGTTCCAACTTCCCAGCCTCATTCTTCTGACTTAAGGTTTAACTTCCCTTTAAAAAGCAAACACAGTTCTTCTGACAGTGCATAATAAATAAGCAAACTAATAGTTTAAGAAAAGCCGAAATGTTCTTAATTCTAGAACCAGGAAGAATTGCGTCCAGGGTTCTCAAGATGGGGATAATTTGATGGGGAAAAAATAATAACCCTGGTGGCGTCATTATTGCAAATGACGAGTGACTTTCACAGCCTGTTCTCCATATGCCTGTCCACACAAGCACAGGCACCACCCCGACGTGACATCGGGTCACGGCGAGCCCCCAGTGGGATAAATCTATGAGCTTCATTTTAAAATAACCTTCTTATAGCTCAGAAGGAGGGCAGTATTTTCCATAATAGGAAAAACAAGTCGTGAAAAATCTGAAAAACAGTCTCGAAGAAAGAGTCACAGAGGAAAGAAACCTGTTCTTGTAGCTCAGCCCAATGAAGGTTGGCACGTGTCTCATCCATCAGACACCCGACCTTGTAATTCCACACACATTTCTAGCTGCTTTCTCACGTGCCTCGGAGGTTTACCTCTACCTAGAATTTGCCTCTGTGGGGAAATCCTTCCAAACCTTCCAGGCTTAAAGTATTCGGGAAAAACAATAACAACAAATGACTGATATTTAAAACTGCATGTTATTCAAACTACATGTTTATAAAAACTTCTTCAATTTTATAGTGGAGGAATTTATTTCCCACATATAACACTGTGCTGTTGAAAGGAAACAGAGTGAATAAAGAATTTCTTGGCTCCCTTTGTGATTTGCTTCCTAGCTGTGAATAGTTATTCAATCCCCTGGCTGTTTAGAAGTTTGATATCCTAACTGCCTAAGATGCAAAGGACTAGTGCACAGTGGTCAGTAGGTAAGGCTTTAGACTCCAAATGCCTGAGTTCAAATCTCGGCTGTGTTGCCTTCAACGTGTTCCCAAATCTGTCTGTGCCTCAGTTTTTTAATATATAAAATATGAATGATCATGCTAATATTTACCTTGGAGTGTTTTAGTAGAAATTAAATAAGTTAACATAGTTGAAAATACAAATAGGCTCTTTTTATTATTATCCCCCTCAACAAATATTAGTGAGCCTTCTTTTTGCTGGACACTGTGCTAAGTGCTAGTGATGTAAAGATCAAGTTACTGCCTTGGGAAAGGAGTGGTGAATAGTTTAGAGGGAGACAGGAACTTTTTTTTTTGGAACTTTCTGAAGAGTAAAAAATACAATTCATATTTTAGTAGGGGCCATTCTTATGTTTAAATTTACTTTCTTCATGTAATCTTCAATCTTCCACAAATAATTTTAATATATCAGTTGGTACTTTCGTTTCTACAAATACCCCTTCTGCAAAAAGTAAAAAGAAAACATATCTTCATCGTAAAATTTTGTTACTTCAACACATGTTCCTGGGCTTAAATCAAGGTATGGGCAGGAATGTGTTTCTTGGGGACGCCCTCAGGGAGAATCTTTCTAGCTTCTGGAGGTCGCCTGCATTCCTTGTCTCATGGCCCCTTTCCCCATCTTCCAAACGCAGCAGTTTTAATGGCATCTTCAAAATCTCTCTCCTACCCTGACACTCTTGCCTTCCTTTTATAAGGCTCCTGTGATTCCACTGGGCTCACCTGGATAATCTAGTGTACTCTTCCCATCTCAAGATTCTTAATCACATCTGCCGAGTCCCTTTTGCCATATAAAGTAACATGTTTACAAGTTCAAGGGATTAGGATGTAGACATTTTTTGAGGGTGTACCGTTCTGCCTACCACAGACATTTTGATAATCCCTAAATTATTTTCTTACATGTTTCTATTATAAATTAGGTTTGGAGATCTTAGTACTTTTCACATTCTCACTTCCTTATAAAAATGCAGCCTACCTCATGCCAAATGAAGTGCTTATACCCGCCTCTCACATCTTGGTTCTTATCCTCTTCATCCTTGCAAAAACCCATTACTAACTACCCTCGCTTATGTAGGTTCTTGATTCTCTATTTAAAGTCATTATTAGACAAGCCAAGCTTCTAATTTCTTCAAGCCTCTTCTGTTGTTTAAATTATAAATACTTATTAGCCTGATACACTGTGTGCAGTATAATTCTTCCTAATGTTTTATCTTATCAACCTTACTTATTCACAAATGATGGGACAAATGACTTAGCCTCCCTTTCTCAATACTGTTCAAGGTAGTTGAATCTAGTGAAATCTCAAGGATTACAAAAATGTATACATTTTATTTGGAGTAATCAACTGGGTTTTAGGATCAGAAATATGAGTTGATGTGCATCCTGCCATCAAACTAGATTCTTGTAAAACATTAGAGCAGACCTTCACTGTTGAAGACATTTGCAGAGTGCTTCTGGAATTTGCTAATTAACATGAGCCCAGCTTCCCCTTCCTATTTCTTATCGCCTTGTTTGTCTTACCATAAAATCATCAAATGTAATTTCATAAACACCAACATATGTTTCCTTTATTTGTTCTCACTCTTCTCATCAGGGCAGAACCTCATTTTTGAACAGCTGTATTCCTGAATTTTGTCTTGGCTGACATAATGCTCTTTTCACTGTGAATGGAAAAAAAAAAAAAAAAAGGAATGGGAAGTATCAGAAATGGTGGTATTTTATCAAGCTTTGTTCAGACGCTTTTGAAGAAGACGGTGCTTGATTCTTCATCTGAAAATTCTCTCCCTCCCATTTAAGTGTCTTCTTGCTTCGGCTAATAGTAAGATAATGAAGAGACCCACTCCCGGTTCTCTGAAAATGGAGCAACTGTGGTGGTGACTAAATTTCTTCTCCTGACACTTGGAAAAGAAAGTATTTTCTCATGACTGTGAGAGCACAATTTTCAGATCTTTTCAATAGGGCTTGAGTTTCACTACAGTTCTTCAAAGAGCTGCTATTATTTGAGGGTGCTTCTGGCAGTTCCCATGTAAATGATAAACTGCTGAGGCCTGAAGGCTTGAAGCAGACTTATCACTAGAAGTGTGTGTGAGTGTGTGTGTGAGTGTGGGGACGATGGCAGGGGAGGGGGCAAACAGCTTTGATATGTTAATTACGTGATCCCTCCTGTTGCTTAGAATTTGTGAGAAATCAAGGTAGAAATCACGCGATCTGCATCCTTGCAGGAATACATTACATGGAAAGAAGGGAGGCTCCTTCCAACTGTTTTTCCTCAATCAAAAAAAAAAAAAAAAAAAACCAGAAAAACACCCTAGGGTGTGTAGAGCCCCAAGCCTGCAAAGTTTTAGTTTTTGCAGGGCCTGGGTCTACAGAAGGACGATTTTTTTTTTTTTTTTTTTTTTTGCGATACGTGGGCCTCTCACTGTTGTGGCCTCTCCCGTCGCGCAGCACAGGCTCCGGACGCGCAGGCTCAGCGGCCACGGCTCACGGGCCCAGCTGCTCCGCGGCACGTGGGATCTTCCCGGACTGGGGCACAAACCCGTGTCCCCTGCATCGGCAGGCAGACTCTCAACCACCGCGCCACCAGGGAAGCCCAGAAGGACGATTTTTTAAAATTCTATTACAACATTCATGAACTTGTGCACAGTGCCTTATCAATGAAGATTTAGACTAATAAGTAGAGAAGAGGTACTTATTTGTTTATGGCCAATCGAAGAACAGGAAGGTTCTGTGTAGTGTTTAGTTATTACCTCTTTCTGTTCAGAGCCAGGCACCATCTCTTCATGTTCTTAATTGTTAAGTGTACTAATTCCCACCATGAGAATAATGTCTCAACAGAGTTGTCACTCACAGTACTGTGGCTCTTCGGATCCAGTTCGTATTAAAACAATGTTGATCTTTTTGCCTCTGAAATTCCCATTTATCCCATTTAATTGAAGCTGGTCCCCACCATTATTCACTATCTGCCTCAGACTTCCCACTGCCCACAAATACTGCTTCCGAAGTTTCTCTCTAAGGTTGTTATTGGGCTTCAGTAGTGATGGCCACAAACGCGAGTCTTTTTCAAAGTACACAGAAAATGTGAACAATAATTCATTTTCTGGTCCTATAGAATTTATTGTCTGGAAATTTGTGGTGTAAACATAAAACAAATACATCTCCCAACCACATTATCTCTTGAATTCTTAATCAAGAATTAAATCATAATCACTGCATTCCTAGATCTTTTAATCTTGACCATCACCCTGCTTTCCACAGGAAGGATACATAGAGAGCCATGGTTACCAGCAGGAAGGGTACATAGAGAGCCATGGCCAGAGTGAGAAAAGTGATTCCAGCCAGGAAAATAGGTTCATCATCGGGCTTAAGATCAGCCCAGAGAGCACGCTGTGACCACATCAGTGAGGAGGGCCTGTTGGTGTTGGAAACAATGAATGTCCCAGGAAGACAGGTGTGGCTGCCCTGGAGGACTGCCTGCCACACGGCGTAGGGCAGTGGAGGGGGTGGGGTGACCATCCTGGGTGCCAGCATGGGGCAGGGAGGGGCACACCTGTCAAAAGATGGCAGCACCACCAGGTCATCGTCGGTGCTGTAGACCTAAAACCTTACTGTAGCTGGCACATGCAAAGGGCTCACACAGATTCCTCAAGCCCAGGTTGAGCCCAAAACCTGACATTGCCCTTTGCCTGAGGTGAATAAGAATCTATCCAAATCAGCATGTCAGCAGTGCCATTCTGGCCTCCCAGTTGCCGTACTGGGCAATGAGAATGATCTGCTTGCTTGCCAGGTCACCCTCCTGGAACCTCGTCTCAGCCACAGAACTCCCAGACTATCCCACCGGCACAAGTCCTGGAACTCCCGGGGCATTTGACTTGGGGGAGGTAGATTAAGGGGGTTAAAGGGCTAGAGAACACCTCAGAGAGGAGGAACAGAAATTGGGGTCCCTGTGGGTACTGACCAAGGCTTGGGGCCCCTGGCCCAGATAGTATTGTGACCCCTGCTGGCCCCAGGCACAAGATGGGGACTTAGAAGAAAATATCAAAGATGACACTCCAAAGAGCGAGGCCCCCTGAAACGCAGCAGTGGTCCCACTTCTTTGGGTCTGATGACCTCAAAGGGTGTGTGGTGGAGAGGGGAGGGGAGGTTTAGACTGATGATGTGCATATGATCTCATGTATTTGACCGCTAGCTGCCTGGTTGCATTCTCTTTCCCTCTCCCATCCGTCATCCATCCATTCACAGTGACTGACTGCCTTTCGTATGACCAGCAGGGCCAACTTACCCAATAGGCACTAAAATCAACAATCCTTCGGGGAGCCCAGAGAAATGTTCTAATTGCTTTTATAATCACAAGAAAAAAATGAATTCTTAGGTCCAAGAAAACGTTTTAATATAGAATTCCTCTTTCTACCAACACGATCATAAAATATCACTTTAAAAATTATTTTGTTGAGGGAGGGACCCTAAAAGCCTATAGTGCCCAGAGCCTAAGGAAGTCATAATGCAGTCCTGGTGGCTAGCATCTCACTAGAAGCTGGGAATGCAGCAGGGAACCAGAGACAGTCTCCTCTTTCATGATACATGAGAGTGCAGGAAGATGGAAAAGAGCATAGAAAATTACATCATAGTACAATATATTCTTCCCACAGAGATATGCCTGGGGAACTACGGAAGACTTGGTAGCAGGGCTGGGGGTATGTCTGTGCAAATCAGTGACCGCTGGGAGATGATTGCCTCATTTCACTATGCTGTGTAGCCAGTTCACCAGAGTTTTTGCGTATTATCCTTGTAATTGATGCAGATGATGATCCGAGTGTATTATAGGCAGCTATTAAAGTCAGCTACTGGTAGAGATTTAACTTTGATACTGACGGCTTTGAAATATAAGCATCCCATCTGAAAGCATTTTCGAAATAATTGTGAAATGTGTAATAAATATATGTATAATTTGCTACCTGGCTCTGTGTCCATGATTACTTCCAGGTTCTTCAAACTATCCAAAGCAATGGTAATCCTCACAAACCACGTTGAAGCTGTGGAGACTGGAATAGACATCTCCAGGAGATGCCTGTTTAAATACCTCCCGGGGCCGTGATCGCATAACCTCTCAGCCCAGTCCACAAAGAATAGCTTTGTATCTTAGTAAGTTTCTCTTTGAAACATCTGACTATAAACAACAACAAAAATAACAAAAGCCCTTTGGTGTGTTTGTTTTGCCGTAACAGGCAAATATACATTTTGCAATATATATTAATATATGTACTTACGTATCATATAATATATATTATATATGTATTTTGCCACATATATGCCTCATTAGTTTGGGTTGTATTTGATGATACCGGAGTTCCCTTTAAATCATAAAAATCTAACTTATTTATATTTTATTTAATGGAGACAAAGATTCGGCTAAAGACGTGCTTTATACAATAAGCAGATATTTTGTGAACATCCACTACTGTGCCAGACACTGTATGAGGCACAGCGGTGCCTCATAAATAAACAACATACAGTTCTTATCTTCAAATAACTTATACTTTAGAGGGAAGGATGGGCAAGAAAATCAGTGGTTACAATACTGTCACGGTCACTTTCAACGGCAGATGGACCTTCCACCCAAAGTTTAGTTCAGATGTTGAGACTTCTGACCCGACACACACCAAGAGGGTAGGAAAAGTTTTACTGCTCAAGTAATTGAGGTCTCTGAGGCGAGCAGAGCAGCCTCTCAGGCAGATCTGAAATGCTTGAAAGAACAAGGGAAGGAGACTGGCTCGGGTTTTGATTGTGGTCAGGGGGTGAGGCCAGAGTGGGAGGTCCCGCCTGAGGATGTGAGCTTGCATGGTTTGAATCTCCTGCCGGCGCCAAAGGAGAAACACCCTGGCTTTCTTATCAGCTTGTCCAAATGTGGGACACAAAGGAAAGAAAGAATGGGGCTTAAAAGCTATCTGCAGCCAAACACCCAAAAAATAGAGCCAGACTCTTTGCTCCAAATACAGTGTGATAAGAAGTGCTGTCCAGGAGGTTTGCGAGAGGTGCTGACCTAAGATGAGCACGTAACCCAGCTTTGGAGCTTTTAAAAAGGTTCCTGGAGAAAGGTGCTCTCGGGTGAATCGTGACGAGTGAGAGGAAGAGTGGGGAT
Source organism: Aethalodelphis obliquidens (assembly GCF_003676395.1). Classification (NCBI taxonomy): domain Eukaryota; kingdom Metazoa; phylum Chordata; class Mammalia; order Artiodactyla; family Delphinidae; genus Aethalodelphis; species Aethalodelphis obliquidens. The sequence continues at coordinate 25,833,882 of NW_020837959.1, read as the reverse complement.
GTTAACCACGAAGATCAACTCAGGGCAAAAGGATACCATGTCTGAAGCACCAAGTGGGAACGGTGTGTAGTCCCTTAAATTAGAGTGAAATTATATGATAGGGAACATGTAGAGACACCGCAGTAGATGAGCCTACAGGCTGTGAAGTTAGAGCTTCATTCTGAGATGAAGGAGAGTCACTGTAGGCTTTAATCAGAGCCGCATCTTAGAAGGTGACTATTCTATTCCAAAAGCTGCCTGAGGTTGAATAAGAAGGAAAGAAGTAAAAACCATTATCAGCAAGAGGTTTGTGACTTGGTTAGTTGACCTTCTCTTGGTAATTGCAGGCTTAGCTTAAAGCCCTCATTCCCAACGTAATCTCAGGGTGTTTCTAGGAGGGATGTGTAGTGAAGGAAGGGGAAGCAGAGGAGAATAAGCACCTCTTGGTCAGTCTTTTCAAATGATAGAAATCACTCTGCTCTTCCAAACCATTCTGATACATCTCCCATGGGAAGGAAGTCTCTGTGGTTTAAAAAAAAAAAAAAAAGAACTTTCTTGATGATTTGGCTGTACGTCATCTTCTGCCTCCAGAGGATTACTGGACTGCCAACGCTCTAAGAGTGAATTTCAGGCTAGGGTTTAGCGGGGAGAAGGTGTTGGGGTAGAAGATGGAAGCAGAGGGATGAATATGCAATGCTTTCCCGGAGCATTCGAATCACAGAAAAGTCCGCTCCACTGTGGTTGTAAGAGGAATAGGGGACCCAGTTGTAACTCTTTAGAACTGTTCAACTTAATAGAGGAGAAAGGGAAAGAGGATAAACATCGTACACAGAAAAGAGCAGTAGAGAGAACTGGAAATTGCCAAGAGGAGCTAGACCCAGAGGGAAGCCAATTCCTGAGGTGTCCGTCACACTAGACTCCCTCCCTCCCTCCTACTATTGACCTGAGCACTAAGGACTCAACCTGCAGGACATTTGAGAATGGAAGACAAATACGAATCAGATATCTGTGATATGTAGTCACAGTTTCCTAAGCAGATCCCCTAGAAACTTCTCAACCAGTGGCCTTTGAGTCCTTGTCCCCGTTTCAGGTAGCTCTCCTGGAAATCCTTGTGTGACCCTGGAATCAGCTGCCATCCAATCATGGGCTCTGTGCTGCTAGAGGCCAGAGGAAAGAGCAATAAAAGTGGAGCTGGTCTGCTGAGCAAAGGCTTTTTTTTTTTTTTTTTTTTTTAAAGCAGGAGCCTGAGGAGTAGGGGAGGGGGGATTTGATTAAAGGAAGAAAACCTTCTGTGACCAGGGCAACCAGAAGGCCCCCAAAAGCCTGTGGGAGCTTTGGGGGAGAGGGATGAAGAAGTCCTGTAGATTTGTTACATCAAGATGTTAATGTTTTTAATCAAAGTTCCTAGGTGACCCTTAGGCAATTAACGCATGGTCCAGTTCTCCCTTTATGTGTCTTCAGCTGATTCTTCTCTTTTGTATTCTCTTTTCCTGATGAACAGTACTAAATTTGAGAAGTGGTTATAAGCTGCTCCACTCAGCATTAATTTAATCCTAGTGCTTAATTCATTTATTTCCCTTTTATAGCTGATTGAAAAAAGGAGAAAGTTATTTCAATCAAGGATTTATCCTCTTTAGAGAAAAGGGAATAATTTAAATACATGGTGCATGGTATCTCTAAAACCAGGGCAAGTAGCCTAATAAAATAATGCTCACCATATATGAATGAATCCACATTTCATTTTCATTGCCAGCTATGCCTAACTGGAACTGATACAGCGTTATAGAAGAATATTCATTCAAGTGATTACAGAAAAATGGTTATAAAGGTGCCATTTTAGCAAATTAAAATTCCAAGGGCATAATTACAAATGCTTTAATAATAGTAGGCATTTTTAGGATCACATGAATTTTAGAGCAAGGCAAATTGTCAGTTTGTAGCTAATCTTACAGGTTGATATCAAACCAACTTTGAACTGAAAATAAAAGTAGAGAGGAAAATAGGTAGGGAAGTATTTAATAACATGGCATTTAAACAGAAGAAGACATATTTTGTAGCTCAACTTGCTGTTTAACATTGTTCTTAAAATATTTCACAGTGTGCTCTCCCACTCCCGTCCAGTACTATTTAAATTCTTACTCGCCAATTAGTTTGTAGGAAATTAAGAGACATGGTTAATTGCGTATTATCAGTGGTTCATCAGGGCATGCATGTTTCGTTAATGAAAAAGGGTCCTCTGGATATAGCCAGCACAGAGGTACTAAAAATTCACAGAAAATAGTACATTTTTATTGAATAAGGCTGTCAAAAGCAGAGACTTTGCCGGCTAGACTGGATTTACAATGTCAGGAAATTCAGCTGAATTTCTAAGAGTTAAGTTTTTCAGAGGAGATGATACTCAGGCAAAGTGGAAATGCTCAGAATTAGAAAGAAAAAAAACTCTGTGGCCATCTACTGCTCTCTCTTCAGCATTTCTAGGGCACATGATGGCTAATCTACTGGCTTCCAGGTGAATTTCTGTAGATGGTTCACTTTACAGCACTTTGGTCTTGTCAACTACAGAGCAAAACGGGCAGGAGGGATGAAGAATGAATCTTCTGGTGAGAAGTGTCCTGCTTTTCATGACATTGCTCAGTGTGTTGTGAATACTTTTTCTAGGAACAGTGATAGATTTGCACACATGTACCCACACTCCTTCAACTGTCTTCCCTTTTGCTAATAGAGATTTATGAGTTAGCTTTTCTAAGCCTTGGGAAGGTATTGGGACTACATTTTAGAAAGAAGCCCAGGAGCAATCCAGACCTCAGAGGACCCTTGGACTCATTAGCACCTGACTATGTATAATCTATCCCTCCTGTATGCTCTCTTCCTTGGTGAAAAAATTAGTGATGTATTCACCATTTCTCACTGTTAAATGGATGCGTCAGATTTAAAATTACTTTAACCAACCAAGAAATTGAGTTGGAATCTCAGAATCGGGTCTGAGGAGAAACGGGGTCCATGTAAGCAACCAGATTTGGGTAATAGCTGACTAAAGTTTAACAGGTCATGACCGTCCCCTCAATAATTCCATATATATTAATGCTAGGGTGTTCTTGAAATAACTGGACTAATTGGTTTGATCATGCCAAATCCGAAGACTAGGAATCCCAGGTGTCTGAAATATGGTCAATGAAATTATGACAATAATGAAGTCACTGCTATTTAGTGAAAATATTATTAAACCTCATAATAAAGATGTCCTTTAATCATATTGAAATATATTGCATTTTGGCCTGTAGCCTGTTTTGTTAAGTTTGACACATTTGTGTTACACAAATAGAAACTAAATAATTATTCAATGAAATAAATAGTGTATCCCTGGTAATAAATATAATTTATTCTTCAGAACATTTTCAGACTAGTTAACTCAGTACTCTTATTTAGTAGATTGTCTTTTATTAGCTTGCTATACCTTTTTCCTATTTTTGACCTTTCCTTTATTGTCACTCTAAATACTGTTTCTTCCAATAGTTGAAAAGTATGAATATTCTGAGAATCTCTAGCCCAAGTATCTTCGGATAAAAAATATTGTTTTACCCAATTAGCATGCTAATATAGTAGCATTACTAAAATTTTTGTGATTTCAGTAATAAACATTTTGCTGTTTATTTCTATTAATTATCCGTTCAAGAGTAAGGACTGTGACGTCTGATCTCTTGAGTACGGTCCATGAGGCTGGGTGGGCCCTTCATTTCTGCTTCAGGCCACACCAGCTGCGAGTGAGGATACTGGTGTTTCCTAAGTTTCTCAAAGAAAGCACCTCTCTGTGTTCTGGTGTAATAAAGAAGAAGCAAGTAGTATGAACTTGCCCACTGGAGACAAACTTTTTTAGTGATTTAACAAGATATACAGACTGTGGTTTCTGGTATCAGAAACCATAAACTAGATGTACATTCTTCTGATGATACATATAACTTAGTATTTGCCACTGAATTATGAAAATGAGGGATTTGATAGTTAATGAAATGACATAGTCTTAATGGACCTGCCTTTTTAATCTTCCCTGAAAGCAGAAAAATGGGAGGCATCAAACAATATTTTATTATGCTCACGTATTTTGTGGGTCACGAATTCAGAAGGGATACAGCAGAGATAGCTTGTTTCTGCTTTACCATGTCTGAGGTGTCAGCCAGGGAAGGGTTGAATAACTGGGCATGAATCAAACCCCACTGGAGGCTACAACCATCTGGAGGCTTCTCCACTTACATGTCTGGCCCCTGGGCTGAGATGACTTGAAAGCTTGGCTCAGATTCTTCTACCAACCAGAGCCCAACACATGGGCTTTCCAAGTGACTTGAGCATGGTGGCCGCTGAGTAGTGAGACTTCTGAGGTGGTGGCTCTGGGCTTATGAATGTACGTTCCAGCCAAAAAGACGGAAGACACATGGCCTTTTGCGACCTAGCCTTGGCAATCACAGAGTGTCACTTCTGCTTATTCTGTTGCTCAACCCTGTCAGAAAGCCACCCAGATTCAAGTGGAGAACCATCCCTTGGCCGGGGGGTGGTTCAAAGAATTCCAGCCATGCTTTAAAACAGCCAAAGGAGGAATGGTTTTCCTCACAAAGCCTTGTTACAAGTATTGTGGATAAGGCTGAGATTGGTTACTCCTTGCTTCCCTGGGGACTCTGTCTCATGCGCATTCAGTTCTTCTCACTCAACATGTGGTAAATCCTTCCCCTACATGAGAACAGAAGGTGAAGAACTAAATTTTGCAGAGTTCTGACTGATCACATGTGTCATTATTGACTCCCACTAAATTCATGTTAGCATTAACTATGCCTAATCTATGCTGAGAGTAAAACTTCTTAGGACCCTTCAGGGGGGCTTCTTGCCAGAGTCAGATTTTGGAGAGGGTGTGACTCGACTGGCTCAGTTTTCTCTAAGACAGTGCATCTCTGACCGCTAAATGTGTCTGACCACCACTCCTAGAGAAAGTCTCTCAGAGATTCTCTCACAAGAGTTGATTTGAGTAAATTAGGATCTACATAAATCGCACCAGTGTTTTCTTAGGTCAGTCTCCCAAGGCAATAGAAATAAACAGTAAATTAGGATCTAGATGATAAAAAGGAACTCAGACTTCTTTTCTGTGATAAATATTGATCAACATTAGAAAAAGAGATTTATGAAGAGCTAAATTGTCAAGTGCTTTATAAGAAGTTGTGGGACCGTCCAAGGAAAGGAGTACAGTCTTCGTCCTTAAGTAAATTTACCATCTTATGTGAAAGGTAGACAAGCAGATGCACCCTCTCAAAAATGTACGGCTGTTGCTACCGTATATTTGCAATATGTAAAGCTACCCATAGTATGTAAACATGGAACTAGGTACAGAATGCATGAAAGATTGGAGCCAGGTGATATTAAAAAGGAATGCTCAATGGTGAAGGTGAATCTGAAGGAGAGGAATCAGGTTCCACGGTGATGAGGTAGAGAAGTCACAGTAGGAGGAAGATCCAGTGGTCTCTCTAGGTTTTAGAAAGGGTGAGATATTTTGAAAGTCCAGTTTCAGAGATGTGTGCTTTTTGACCAGAACGAACCTTCGAGTCTAATTCTAACTGCTTGGAAGTATTTCCTACATAATGTATTTCCTTCCGCCAACCCACACCTTCTTCCAGCTACCAAGCCATAGATTTCATCAAAGCAAGGCTCACGTTCAGCTAGCCTCGGTGTATTCTGCAGAATTCAGGATGTGCCAGTTATATTTTAATGGAATTGGATTACCTTGAGCAGGCCTAGCCCTTGACATCTCATGACCAGCCCACACCTTCTTAGGCCTGTTTCCTGAGTTCCCCAGAAGTGCCCTGGGGATGTTCTTAGACCTGTTTTAAAATCTGAAGACTTTGCATAAAACAATACTGTTTCTTTGGAAGTCTACACAGCTGTTTTTATTGAGCAGTCGTATTATGCTGGTTATGCTTTATTATTTTGGAGGCATATCAATCTCTGTTGAACGAGCCCAGGGCCTAAGCCAAACTTTTTGGAAAAAGTAGAAAAATAAAGTCCCAATGGATGTTATTTTTTCCTCGTGGAACGTGGAAGGAAGAATCTGAAAGGCAGATGTACGTATCTGCTTTCAAAATATTCATAAGAATTTGTAAGAGAGGCCTCACCCAGGTTGTATAATTATTTCTCTCTCTCTCCCCACTTGATACATTTTTGTTTCTGGCATTTTCTTTTCTCATTTCCTGTGGAAACAGTTCTAGGTTTCAAGGCCTGCCACTTCTTCTTGTGCAAGTGCATTTCATACATTTCAAATCCAAGGGCCTTAGTCATTGTCATGAAGCCAAAGGGAATGAAAATGCACCCATCACAGTGGTTCACAGGCAGGACTGGCCCACGGAAGCCCAGCTGGCTGCCAAGGCCAGTTCAAGACTCTTTTCGCCAAGATGTTGCTGCTGCTACCAATCCCCTGCTGGCTCCTTGGAATAAAGCCCAGAAAGGACAAGTTAGTTTGGGACCTGATGGTGTTATCAGAAAAGCCCTAACACCAAAGACTCTAACTCTGACACTTAGAATCCTTACAATAGAGTCAAAACAAAACAGAAAGTGATCCTGTTCTTGTAATCTTAGCTCTGCCCAGGTCACCATCTAGCCTGGCTGGTTTTGTTGATGGCAGCATAATGTGACACGGATTCCAAAGGTGGAACCGTCTCCAGGACCAGGGAGTGGTGGATTATATAACCAACCTGGGGTAGTGTCAGGTTTATCAGAGGCTGATAACTAACAGCTCACAGCTACTTGTTTTGCCAGAAACATTTGGAGAGATCTTGTTTTTCTCTGTAAGGCAGAGTAAAATGGTTTGAAATTCTACACAGTCAAATGAATACATAGTTTGTTAAGATTTATTTTCCATGTAAAATCTATGGTTCATTTAAAAGCACATTCCTTAATAATCTTTTTTCCAGCTGTGCATCTACTCTTTGTCCAGGCTGGTGGATGGTGCAGGAAACAATATGTGTAATAAGACCCCCAGAATACTGGGAATCGTTAGGGAGACAAAGGTTCCCTACATGGGTGAATTAGCAAGTAGAAAGTGATTCGAAGTAATGTAACCTCAACACATACAGGCAAAAGAAGACAAGGTGCTAAATATATAAGCAGCCAAAAAAAAATTATTTTTAATAAGTAATAAAATCATTTATTTGAGATACAGAGAAACATCAAACAATTTAGCAATCAACACCTAGGACTGAGAGTGTTTAGTTCTATGACTCCCTCTGGAAAGGATCTGGGGTTCAGGTGTGTCTAAAAGGGAGCAGTTATTAAAGATGACTTTCATTCTTTATCCCACCTCAACCCACTTATCTGTGTTGTAGCTTAAGGATGTTATTGACAAAGGTGAAGTAGGAGGGAGAGGAAAGAGTAGCTCATTAAGAGGAATTTGCCCAGATCTAGTCCCAAAGAGCCTGGAAGATCCTGCATTTACCCAGGTTTTTCACTAATTCAAAGGACTCGGGGAGATCTAATCTAGATCCAGGCTTAAGTGAAAATCTAAAGTGACCTAGGTCCTTACTTCTCTACACCTTCCTCCTGGCAGGGGGCCAGAGCCAGCCCTATGGCTGCATGTTTTTCAGGATATATGCATGTAGGGGATGATTGAGTTAGAAATTATAAAATTATTTTGACCTTAAATAAAACTTTGTATTATATTATTAATAATAATAGTGATATATAGGTAGAGACCTTCATCATTTTTTAAGACATTATCACTTCTATGGCTAAACAATTTTTCAAAGTAGGCAAAACATTATCCCCATTTCATGGAGCAATTCACTGAGGCTCTAAAAAGATAAATAATTTATGCAAGATAAATTAGAAAGTAAGTAGCCCAATGCACTTTCCATTTAAGGACGTTTGTGACTCCTTAAAATATGTTCCTTGGAACACTAGCCATGTTAGGCAGCATAATGACCCTTCAAAGATATCCATATCCTAGTCCTTGGATCCTGTGAATATGTTGATTTATATTGAAAGGGTAGTGATTATTGCAGATGGAATTAAGGTTGCTAATCAGCTGACCCGAAAATAGGGAGATTATCATGGACTACCTGAGTGGGCCCAATATAATCACAAGGGTCCTTCAAAGTGGAAGAGGAAGGCAGAAGAGGTCAGAATGGTGCAAACATGAGAAGGACTTGACCTGCTGTTAATGGCTTTAACAGTGGAGAAATGGGGCCATGAACTAAGGAATGCAGGTGGCTCTAGAAGTTGGAAACAAGGCGTGGAAATATACTCTCTCCTAGAACCTCCAGAAAGGAATGCTGACACGCTGATTTTAGCCCAGTGAGACTAAATACTCTCAATCCTAAGTTTTGATTACTAAATTGATTGATGTTTCCCTGTATCTCAAATAAATGATTTTATTACTTATTAAAATGTTGTTTTTTGTTTTTGTTTTGCTGTTTATATATTTGGCACCTTGTCTTCCTTTGCCTTTTAGCTGAGTGTCAGACTCCTAACCTACAGATCTGTAAGGTAATATATCTGTGTTGTTTTAAACCACTCACTTTGTGGTAATTTGTTATAGCAGCAATAGGATACTAATATACTAGTGCTATCACATGTTTTATTAAGAAACGGTTTCTAAGACGCTGGTATGCTGGTAAATGTTTAAGAACCAGCTCTCTAGGAAGAACCAACAAACAAACACCCTATTAGTGTTGTCAGTTTCTATGTTGTAAATGCTCCCACCATGGCTAATTTCAAACTCCCAGTGATATCTCAGAGTTGGGAAGAAAGGCCCACATCTCTCATGAGCTGGTACCGGCGAGCTGCAGCAGGCTACTGGAATAAGTTTAAGAAACCGCATATTTAGCCCTTTTGGAATTTCACTGTGCACATTAGATTTATTAGCGGTAGCTCTTCAGATAAGAAGTCTGCTTAATTCTCCTTAACTCAGCATTCCAAAGTCATTTGACAACATTCTTTCTCCACAGTGGTAGACCTTACCTGAAAACTTGGAAAGTTGGTGATGAAATAGTATCAACCACTCCATCTACTATCTCCCAACCCAGATTTTTTACACTCTACCAAAACATGTACCCAATCTGTGAATACATTTTACTTTTTTCTTATTATCCATCTCATAATAATTGCAAAATATGAGTCTACGGGCAATAACGTAGGAGAAACCAAGCCAGGGATAGGTATTTGTGGCTAACCCTCACCACTGACTACCCACTTTGCAGGGCGAAGCAAGTGGCAGCCAGCAGCTGATGAAAAAAATGATCTCTATTGACATCAAAGATTTACTGACAGAGCATCTCTTCTCTTCTACCGTGATCAATTCAAGTTGTCAACTGAGTGAGGGTCACAGTGCTTCAAAGAGACCAGCTTTTGAGTGCTGGGTGTTAGTGTAATAGGATAAAAGACATTTGCCCTGTGACTACTACTTGGTATAATTCCCTCTCATAGGCTTTTCAGAAGCTTGGGGGAATCTTTTGATAATGATTTAATTTTTCTCTTGAGCTTGTTAACTCTGCTTATTAGTGGCATAAGGGTAGGGGGTGGGGTGCCTTAATCTTGCTAATTAACTGCATTTCTGTCTCTTCCTGTTTAGATAATTTCTTTTGGATGACTCAGTCTCTTTAGGGTAAATGTTCAGTCTTTCAGATTTCTCAACCATTTCCCTTCTCTTCCCCAAGATGGTGTCATATGTCTCAATGTTGGGGGTCGGGGGAGATTGTGTAATCCCATGGCAGCGGCAAGTGGAGCATCTATGAATGCAGGTCCTTGTTCTGGGCGCTGTTCTCAGGCTCTGTGGTGAGGGAGTTAGTCTGTGCTGGCCCCCTGGGGTCTGCTGACATGTCCCTGATCCATGTGGTTTCTGGAAAAATCATGTTGATATCCATACCTGATGTTTGTGGGCCCAGTCATCTGCTTGCAGTCTCTAGTCTCTATGCTCTGCTGCCCTTGCTTCCAACCCAGACTTCCGCCAGACTTCTAGACACTTCCGTGTGCTCTCTTTGCAGCTTATAGGATCCAGGCACATCCCATGCTGAGAAGTGCTCCTTCAGGCTCTCAAGGGACACCTCTCCTCTGCTGCATTGTCATACTGGTGGCATATTGGATGAGACACAGAGACAAATCCATCAAATTAAATCAAATTCTCCGTCCTTCAAATTATACCAGAGAAAGTGGGTCATTAACTCATGTTCTTGGATCTCCCAAGATGTTAGGGGGTGGTAGGGACTAGACACTGAGGAATCTGGTTCTGCCATTATTGCCTAACTCTTCTCCACTTTTTATTTTTATTTATTTATTTATTTATTTTTGCGGTACCCGGGCCTCTCACTGCTGTGGCCTCTCCCGTTGCCAAGCACAGGCTCCGGACGTGCAGGCTCAGCAGCCATGGCTCACGGGCCCAGCCGCTCCATGGCATGTGGGATCCTCCCGGACCCAGGCACGAACCTGCGTCCCCTGTATCGGCAGTCGGACTCTCAACCACTGCGCCACCAGGGAAGCCCCTTCTCCATTTTTTAGACTCTATCGAGTGGCTTTGCATTGCACTTTCTTTCTGACTGAAACACTTCTTAGGCCTCATCTATTTCACTAAGCCTCATGTCTTAGCCTTCATGGGTGCCAGAGATATCCTCTCTGTACAAGGGAAAAAACTCTAAAATATGCATTAGCCAGGTGTGGTTTTTCATATAAGGAATCATGGAAAAACTAGGAAGTAAGGATTACCTAGGAGGATAATACAGTGACTTAATATCCTGGCTATTCCCATTATACCTGCCAATAGAACTGTGCTAATGAAGATGTAGAGGCCTCCCTGACCCCCATCATGATATCACTTAAGAATTTCAGTAAATCCCAGTTGAATTTGATACCTGATTGTGTATATTAATTTGATGCAACCATAGGAGCTAAAGTCGTATGATCCTAGAGGGCACCAGTATTCATAATGAGCTTTTAATAGACTCAGAAGAAAGAATGTCTTTATTTTCCAAATGAAAGTCTTCCCCCACCATTCCACTAGTAATTTGTATTTTGTTCTATTCACACGTATTACACCATATTGTAATTAGTTGTTTCCATATCTTCTTTCCCCTCCCCCAACATCTCTCCACAGGAGGCAGAATCTTGTGATATTTATGTGTCTGTATCTTTCACATATGTATCTCAAGTACTGTGCCTGGGACACGTAACTGCTCAATCTATGAATGGATCGAGTGATTTGCTAAGTAACCTTTCAGCAAATAGGCAGCAGAGAAAAAAATCTTGTTTCATCATCAGTGTCAGGTCTCTGGTGGAGGCATGTTACCCAGCACAGATACTATCTCATGAGAAGTAAATCATAGCAGATCGAAAACTTCACTTTAAAAAATGGACCATATTCATCAAGTTTGACAATGTACATTGACTGTGTGAACATGAAATATCCAACCAATTGTGAATATTGAATTGGGCCCTAGAGCAATATTTTCATGACAAAACAAGCAGAATTGGAATAAGCACAGCGTATCTAGGTATGTCCTGTCACCATCATTGTTATTGCTGTTGTTATTACTACAGGATATACTGCCATTAGCTCCAATCAATATTTCTTTTTAAAATTTAAACTATTTTAAATTAAAAATGAATACCTATTTATTATACAAAAACTTAGAAAGCACAGGTAGGTTAGAAAAAATAATCAATACACTATCTGAAGACAATCACCATTAATAGTTTGGTCTATACATTTGTTTCTTTAAAAAAATGACATCATGCTGTATTTACTATTTTACAGAGTGCTTTTGGTGTGGCTTAATAATAATAATATCTTGACATCTTTTAAATATTTTTCTTTTTCTGTTCTAAATGCTAAATTCTACTGACTTTAATATATCTTTCTTTCAATTTTATGAGGTGTTAGAATTTTTTTTTTTTTCCTGGTAAAGAAAGCATTTGGCTTTATTTAGCAGGATTTTCTTTCCATTATGTCCAAACAATCTTTTGTGCTTTTAGGGATTCCTTCTTTTTTAAACATGAGAAATGATTTTTACTGGGCTATGTAATTGATTAATCAATTATGCCCTGGGCCTGGCTTTGAGTCATAGGCACAAGCATAACTGTTAGACCCACATTCTGCCATCGGATTGTCTTAATGCTGTTGGAACACATTAGCCAATTCTAGTGTCTGTTGTCCTGACTATAACTGTAAGCTAATTTGTTTAAAATATGAACAGCTCATGCTGGGGCTTCAAGTAAAGAAAGTTTTTAGGCTGTAAACATGCTCTTCAGAAGTGTGAGTGTCCAGGAGTGTAGAACTGGTTCTGCTCAATACATGAACCCTAAATGGCTTCGGCCCATCCATCCAACAGGTTGCATAGATGTAGGCATTTCTCAAATAGGAAATATCTGTGTCTCAGACCAAATTGATTTTTCTGGAGGCTAGACTGAGAATTTAAACCAAAATAGAACCACAAAAAGTATTCCTAGTACACTGTAATATTGTAAGGAAACAGTCGCCATTTATTTGTAATCTGAGATAAATATCACAAACTGAGCCAAAGAGGACCATTGTATTTTGTGTAGAAAGGGGCTATACGCACATTAGTGAGAAAAACCAAGGTAAGTGGATGAGCACGGGGAAATTTTGGCGGGGGTGGATAACAATAAGCTCTTCATCAGGGCACTCTATATAACCTATATTAATTCTATACACATTCTTTTGTACATCATGAAGTGCTACATAACCTCTATCTGAGAAAATATTCTGGTAACATCTTTTGGCTTGGTTTGGTTACTATGTGAGTTTAAAGATAGTTGCATTTATTTGAGCATCCTGTATAATTAATCTGGCTATCAGAAATATCTCTTTTTATAGTCTAATACATTTAGAGCTAGGGAAATCATCAATTGACAGTGAGTACATTTTACTATCACTATCTTGGAAGGGAATTTGTATTCCTTTTAATATCGAAATTGGGAACTTGCAGTAGAACAATATAATCTTGAGTAGCATAACAGGTGGCACAATTCAGTATAATTGGAGGTCAAAGATTGTTTGGGAATGGAAAGCAAAATACAAAATGAGTAGTTGCTTAGGAGTGTTTTCTAATTTTTCTACAAAGAGTATTGATAGGTTAATACAAGCTTTGTAAAAAATATCTTCTGTGAATTAGGTTTTCCTATAAAACAGTTAAGTACACTTGACACGACATTTTTGCGTGTGTGCGTGTGTGAATGTGCTAGGTCATCACACAATGCAATTTTCAATGTCTTCTGATAAAAAAGCTCATAAGGAGTTGGGCCAAATTCTGGGGTGAATTATTCATGGAAAGTGACATCTGCAAAGTTCAGTATCTAATAAAAACACAAGGCAAATAAGTAAATGTTTCCTTTCCTTACGGACATTGTTTCTTTTTTTTGGTATGAGACAGATGTTATTACATTACCTTATTCTAAATGACTACTACAGCATGAAGGACGAAAACAGCGTTTTACTTTTTATGTTTATAAAGTGAAGTGATCTAATTTAATTTGCTCATTTTAAATAAAAGACATTTTAATAGTCCCATAAACTAGGATTCTGTTAATTAGTGGAGAGTGTTGCAGAAATAGAATATATTTCTGGTTATCGCTGCTGTAGGCAAAGATTTACTAATAGCTTTATGAAAACAGTTCTAAATGACCATGATTATATTTGTTGAGTGCAGAGTGGGTGCATTGGGCTCATTGAGGTCTAAGTTCCATTGTGCTTTAAAATTCTTTTTGACGTTGTTACTCAATGAAGTTTAGCATTTCCCAAGTTGTTTGAGAGGAGCAATTTTCTAGTTTTTCTTCAACATTGCTGAAACAGAGTGTTTATATTATTTTAAAGTCCTTAAATTACAAATGAACTGTTGTCCCGTCTGTGCAAGTGAATGCACAAAAATACATGAGAATATTTGCTGCAAATTAAACTATTACGTACATATATTTAAAAAAATTTTTTTTTTTACCCAGAGTTAACCATGTTTCAGCTATGAGAAATTGAAATGTAGACTTTTGCTGAGTTTAAGTAGCGTGGCAGAAATGACCCAAAGTGGTAGGACAACTTCTAGAAAGTCTCAGTGTAGACTTTAAGACACGCAGGCTTTGGCACACTGGCCCTTAAGAGCGAAGGTGAGCCTGGGGAAAAAAATAGTTTTGCTTTCAAATGCTCCATTCCGGCAAGCTCAGCACTCACCTCTGATTAGAGGGCTGGAAACAGACTGTGTTCTAGCGAACATTTAAATTCCATCCAGCGACTATTGTCAACAAGGTCACCAGGAGGGTTTTGGGAGATTGGGATGTGGCCACAGGCTGTAGAAAGAATGAGTTAGAAACTAGGGATGAGCTAGAAGCCCAGTTTCGGGGTTATGTTATAAGGAAACTTCACTGATTCTGTCAACAAATAGTTGTTGAATAGCTGCAAAGTAGAAGACAGTTGTGCTATGTCCTGTGGAGGGTCTAACCATGCTGTCCGACATGCAGCTGCTAGTCAAATGTGACTATTTAAATCTTAATTTTAATAAATTGAAATAAATAAAATTAAAGTTCAGTTCCTCAGTCATGAAAGCTCATTTCATGTGCTTGATAGCCACATGTGGCTAGTAGCTACCATACTGAACAGTGTGGATAAAAACATCTACATCATCACAGAGAATTCTACAGGGGAGTGCTGGGGAACAGTCAGACATGGTCCTGGTGCTGTCCATGTTGGTAATCCATTTGCAGAGATTATGTAAACAAATAGCTTCGACATCAAGCAGTGTTAATTATGAGCCATTTGGGAAGTAAAGACAAGACACCTGAATAAGGATAGAGGAGGAAAGATCAAATCACAAAGAGTACTCAGAAGAGAGTTTCAGTAAAAGGAGAATTTGAAGTCAGATCTGAAGAAAGAGTGTGAGTTTAGCAGCCAAAGATAAATCAAAACGTTCTCTACACAAAGGAAGACAGGAGTCCAAGTGCAGAAAAGATGGCAAGTAGGCTGTGTAAAGAGACCATGAGAGATGTGGGCACTCGAAGCCATTGGAGTTCTGGCTCTGAAAGGCCTTGAGGGCTAAGAGTTTGGACTTTTTCCTGAAGGGATGGAGAAACCACTAGAACTTTTGAATGGGAAATGTGATCCAAGGATTATTTCAGGAAGCTATTTCTGGCAGCAATGTGCAGACTGGATCGGGTGGAGAGAGAAGGTGATAAACCACATTAATGCATATTGAAAATAGGCCACATGTGCAACTGTAAGGACCTGAACTTGAGTATCGGCAGTTTACTCTGGACACATATTACAGTGAATCTTGATTAAAATAAGCTTATTTTGTAACAGCATTATTAGAAATCCAGGTCTCTATATTTCCCTAAATGACTAACTTCTGTATACCTCTCTTTCACTATCTTCATGGTCATAAGGATGCAGGTTCCTCAAGATTGATAGCAGCACAATAGGAGGGACCAAGGACAAGTAGGTAAGATCAGCAGGACAAATGAAGGGAATGGAAGTAAGACAGCCTGAAGAGAAAAATAGAATCCAACAATTTTAGAGTGAGATTGACTAGAGAAATCCAGAGAGCCCAAATCTTCCTCTTAATCACATCTGCCCCCAGGGCTAGTTTCGCTTACACAGTGGCACAGAGGAGCCGCTTGTACTGGTATGGCTTCTCAATTTTGCTCTCAATGAAGTCTCATGGTGGGAGTATTTACACCATGGAAATTGACAAATGCTACAAATCAGGGCTGCTCCCACCCCAAGCTGTGCCCACAGAGCTGTGTTACCGCTGCGTCCTCAGGATCCACTCAGATAAGTTTGATCTGTTCTTTAAAAGACAAGACGGAAACCAAAGACGCTGTTTCATACGAAGCTGTCATACAAAGGGCAGGGAGACTGGTTACCACCTAGAGCTGATAATTCTCAGCACACATATGATCTATAGTGTTTTGTAATGTCGTGTACGTCTTAAGCTACGTATGAAAATACCTCAAGTGTACTAAGTGTTTAAGGTTTATTTTTCCTTTCTTGCTGTGTCATGGCGCTGTTCAGGAGTCACCCAAGAGAGTGCAGGTTCCCTCTTCCTGGTTTCCTTGAACATATTTTATGTAGCTTGACCAGTGATTTATGGACAGGAAAGCCGTCTGCATAGTTACACTCTTCCTAATTGATGTGTATAGCTCGTCTCCCTTTAAGTTTAGAGAACATACTCCTTTTTTTTTCTTTTCTCTCTTTTAAACGGCTTAGGCCCTCGGTAACTGTGTACTTTTCTTCTTGCAGCAGTAGTGAGAAGCCTGTGATTGCTACTATTTTGCTGTAACTACTGGCTGCCATTGGTTGAGTACTTATCATGTTCCCAGTATTATCCGAAGCCCTTGGCAGCCACCATCTCATTTAATCCTCACCACCATCCTTTTAGTTAGAACCTATTATGTTCATTTGCCAGATGAAGAAATAGGATCAGAGAGGTTAAGAAACTTGCCCAACGTCACATAAGTGTTTGATGTGGGATGTCAGTTCGAATCTCTCAGACCCTTCACCACTAAGCTGTTGCGTGGAGAAAAACTCTTTCTTGGCAGTGATAAGGGCGATCAGGAGCCCTATGGAGTAAAGAATGACAGCCTCAAGGGCTCTGGCAACCAGGAAGGAGGCACGCAGAAGTGAAACCTTGTTTTAGAGATCTCGCATCCTCTGAAACCTCACAGGTAGTGAGTGGATTTGGTGCTTTTAATAAAATGGCACTGAGAATTCCCTGACTGAGTCAGGGTCCCCAGATGGAGAAAATCTATGACCAAATTTTTCCAAGTCTTGCCTCATTCCAAAGCTCTCATATTGAAAACAACAACAATAACAAACCGTTCAGGCGTTTCTGAGGTTTGTAAGTAGGAAAATAATTACTTTTGAGATGTCACCTACACTTAGAGCTGTGGGGAGAAAAAGCACTTTGTGAATACCTAGAATGCTGCAGAATGGGGAAATGACTCAGGTCAAAACCACACAAAACAAGCTTGCAAAAGGACCCAATTACAATAGCAAATAAGGTTTGTGGAACTGATGCCTTTTCATGAATTGGGTGTGTAACGTGGCAAAGCCATCTGCTTTTATAATGTCATGTTTGTGTATATTCACACTTACGCACGGACATGCATCTATTATAGTAACTCCGTAAAATACCCAGAGGGTAGGGAAATTCCTGCCTAGACTTGGGTTTTTAGACATGCTTCCTTTATTCTCAACACCCGTGCACATGAGAAACTGCAGCTCCAGCAAAGACTTGGCAGGCAGAGCCCGTTCACTGTTTTCTTAAACGCTCTTCCTTTCTCTTCAGTGGTACCTATTTTGGGGGCACTAAGCAGCCTCACACTCGCCTCTCAGGCTTCCGAGGGGTATTGAAGACTTGTTTGGAGCACATAATTTATGCTGAGCTGAAAAAGAGCCGAGACTGTAATGGTGCCCAGAGAAGCCAAGTTTTCTGAAGCCCAGGATCACATTAATATGCAGTATTTCATTTACAACCCCCTCTAAGTAGGTTCGAGAGGATAATGCCTTGTTTGAATAATAATATGCCACATTTTACCATTCAAAGTGCTTTCACATAATTCCTCCATCTCATTTTATTTTTGAAACAATGAGGGAGATAAGACCAGGATGATTACCTACAGAGAATCAGAAGCTCAGAAAGGTCAAGTGATTTACTCAAAGTCACATTGCAAGTTCTCAGCAAAACCGAGATTAGAAGCTGTGAGTCTTCATTCCCAGTTTAGCTGGGGCTTTTTACAAGAATGTTAGCGCTTGTAGCTTCATTCGTAGAATACTGAAATTCTCAGGCACAGCCTTTTGCCTCTAAGCGTTCTTCTCTATAGTTTGCTTTTAGTATCGTTTCGATTTTGTGGCCTTATAAAATGGCAGGGAATTTTGAATAAAAGTTTATAATTTAAACTTTGGACTTTAAAATCTGACCTGAAAGCATATCGATTTCTTAATCTAAATTTGCAGAATTGGATACAAGTTGCATATAATGACAGTGATTTTTGCTGTTTTTCATCCTTATATTGAATCATAGGCAGGGTTGTGAGTTTTATGTGAGACAGCTCATGGGAAAGCATTTGGTAGTCTCTAAAGCAGTGAATAAGGAGAGCTGACATAGGTGCTCTTAGTGTCAGAAATTGATTCATTTAGTTTGTAATTTTAGTAGTTTGAACTAGTTAGAAGGAGAATTTTGACTTGTTCATATACCCCTTTTCATTCAAACATACCTTTAAATACCTGTGTATTATATTGCATAATATATAAACATGTTATATATGTGTATAGCTGTATATAAGCTAGAGGTTTTTAGTGTAGAATTTTTTCTTATACTTTTTTACTTGTGATCCCTTTTCTCTCTTCTCACATTCTTCTTCTCTCCCATCCAGTGACCCATAAAACCATTATATTCATTCATCTTTTATATATCTTACCATGTCTGGGTAACTGCAAAAAAATATACAGATATACATACATGCACACATAAATATATATGTAATATATACATACATATATATACACACACAGCTATGCATATGCATAATGGGGATATTTTTTATCAAAAGATTGTATCATAGAACTTTTCTGCAGTTTACTTGCTTACTTACCAATACCACATGAAAATACTTGTACCCTATCAAATGGTTACTTCTGTTTTCTTATCTCTAGCGGCTGCATAATATTCCATGGTAGGGTTATACCACATGGATTCAACCATTCACTTATAAGCAGACTTTCATTTGTTTCCACTTAGTTTTCTTTCTTTCACTTGAAACAATCCTAAGTGAAATATATTCAAACAATGTTGCATGAAATCCTTATGTAGTATATATATATATATATATTTTTTTTTTCTATAGGATGACCAGAGAAGGAATTTTGGATTGAAGAGTATTTTTAACTTAATAGATTTTGCACATTGCTTTCTAAAAGAGACTGTGACACTTCATGTTTCCAACACTGTGGGAGGGGTTCCCTTTTTTTTATTCAAATAGTATTATTTCCTTTTATCCAAATCTATAAAAAGTGTTCTTATTTCTAACTTCTGCTAGTTTGAGGGCAAATTGATAAAGTGATACATTTTTGTCCCATCCCTGACTGTTAGTGAAATTGAGCATCTTTTCATACGATTGTTAGTCATCTGGATTTGCTCTTCCATGAGCTGTCTACAATTATCTCATTTGTATAACTCAATAATTCTTTTTTCTTTTATTGGTAATATCTACCTACTGTCATGTGCCTATCTATCTATCACAGTGAACATTATGTATTTGCCCTTTATGATTTGATTGAAAACTATTTTTTTCTATTCTATGTTGGTCCTTTAACTCTGATACCCTCTGCCAATTTAGTTTTTCTAAAATACAGCATGTCTGTCTTTTCTCTTAACTTTTGTTTCCTGTGTTGCTTAAAATTGCACATGAGGTCTTCTAGATCTTCTTCAAGTACTTTTTTTAATCAATGTATTATTTACTATTGTCTTTAGTCCATCTGAATTAAATGCTGCTAGATTGATTTTCTTTCTCTGTGTCATTGCTAGTGCTTAAATAATCCATTCTTTTCCCAATAAATTAAACTACTACTTTGTCTTTATCAAATTCCCATATGTACTGGAATTCTCTCATTTAATTCTCTGATATGTTGTTCTTGCTGTTGTTGTTTTTAGCTTCTTAAAACTGATAGAAAATGTATCCCTTAATTCGTAGTCTGGCACCGTAATCTGCCTGATGGTAACTCCTGGAATTTCTAGTATAGATTGTAATAAATAGTAAAATATCTCAAGGGGCTGCTCTCAAAATGCAAAAGCCATCAATTAAAGGCATTCTGTGATAATTACCTGACATTCAGAGGAAAAGGAAGGCATTACAACACACAAATGTAAAGTAGGGGATTAACATCACAAACAGCCCAAGGGCAAGGAAGTATGAGGGAGCCCTGTCACTGGCCAAATGTTTCATGACTATGAGCACGATGGCAGTGACCGTGTTATTGTCAGTGAAGACAGGGGTGTGAAGGTATGTGTTGTGCTCAACACGAGTTGGATGGCATCGTTCTTTCTGTTGATGAGTTTTGACCATGTCAATCTTCATGATTGTTTAAGCTCAGTTGTGCAGTTGGTGTCAGCTCTGAGACTGGTGTCATAGTAACAGATTTACAATGACAGTATACTCAAACTGTATCTTTGTCAGCAACGATTTGACAGTGTTGGAATATCCTTGCATATATCAAAGGAAGGCAGGCTAGATGAGAACATAACTGCAAATGGAAAGCCCACATTCCAATGCTGTTGATTACTTAAATGAAATTATTTTCTTACTACTGAATTCTTCCCTTGGCCATGGATTTAAAATTTTCATCAAAGTCTTGGGTGATAACATTGAGAACAGGGTTATCACATACTCAGGTGACACAGAGTGCTGAGGAATAATTCCATGACAGGTAGAAAAGTCATGATTCAAAATCACCTCATTAGGTTATAATCAAATAGTGAAATTTACCTGGGGTATCAGTAATGTTCCTCATATCATCAAAAAAAAAAAAAATCATGTAGGTAAACATTGCATTTGAGCACGGTCGCTGTGACCCAGAATAGATATTATAAGGTCTTTATGTTTTTATGTCATCTTTTTTAGCCACAAATGAGCTGTATATTCTGGCTAGAAATACCTAGGTAAATATAAAATTTCTCTACTTCATTTTGAAAATAAGATTCAACCTCGGTGCTCTAAGTATTGTATTGAAAGATATTTTTGTAAATATTCTTGTTCCAAATCACTTGATGTCAGTTCAGTTCAGTAAATGTGTGACAGGTGCCTACTATGACTCAAACACTACGGAATATTCCAGGAAACAGGACGTGAATAAGATGTTGTCTCTGACCTCAAGGAACTCAGAGTTTAATGGGGAAGGCTGACCCGAAAAACACATGACGTAAAGGTACTCACAGGAAGGGCACTGTGGTGACCTAGCTATCGGCTGTAAAAGTTGTTAATGGATTTTCATTTTCATTCATACTACTTTTACCTGAAAGATGTCCCTGGCTCCCTTTTAACTTTACCATTTAGGAGTGAGGCAATGAGTTACTCTCACATGCCTGTGAAGTCTCACAGGCCTGTGGAGTCGTAAGTTCCACTTTCCTTGACTAATGGCTATAAAGCAGCAAGAGTTTCCTGACTAACTGGCATTTCAAAGAACAATAAGGATCATTTAAACATAACATAGTTATTTATAAAACTATCAACAAGTACAGGTTTGGTTTGTTTGACCCCCTAGTAATTGGCACTGATTTATAATAGAGTTAGGTTGCTCCAAATATTTTTATTATTATTATTCCTATGGCAAAGAACCAAAGCAAACAAAGCACAAGGGTACAGTTGACCCTTGAACAATGGGGGTTAAGCCCTGCAGTCAAAAATTCGAGTATGCATAAAACTAAAAATAGAATTGCCATATGACCCAGCAGTCCCACTCCTGGGCATATATCCAGACGAAACTCTAATTCAAAAAGATATATGCACCTGTATGTTCATAGCAGGACTATTCACAATAGCCAAGACGTGGAAACAATCTAAATGCCCATCAACAGATGAATGGATAAAGAAGATGTGGTACATATATACAATGGAATATTACTCAGCCATGAAAAAGAATGAAATAATGCCATTTGCAGCAACATGGATGCAACTAGAAATTATCATACTAAGTGAAGTAAGTCAGAAAGAGAAAGACAAATACTATATGATATCACTTATATGTGGAATCTAAAATATGACACAAATGAACCTATCTATGAAACAGAAACAGAATCAGGGACACACAGAATAGACTGGTGGTTTCCAAGGGAGAGGGGTGAGAGAGGGTTGGATTGGGAATTTGGGATTAACAGATGCAAACTGGTATATATAGAATGGATAAACAACAAGGTCCTACTGTATAGCACGGGGAACTATATTCAATATCCTGGGATAAACCATAATGGAAAAGAATATGAAAAATAATGTATATATATGTATAACTGGGTCACTTTGCTGTCCAGCAGTAATTAACAACATTATAATTCAATTATACTTCAATAAAAAATAAATTAAAAAAAAAGAAAAAGACACTGTTTAATAATAAAGGGATCATAAGAGAAAAAAAAATTCGAGTGTAACTTTACAGTCCTCCCTCCACATTGGAGGGTCTGCATTTGTGAATTCGACCAACTGTGGATTGTACTATAGTATGTATTTATTGGAAAAAATCTGCATATAAGTGGACCCATGCAGTTCAAACTCGAGTTGTTCAAAGGTCCACTGTAATAGCAACATTATCTTCCTGGTGGAAGCAAGAGTATAAAAGAATACCTGTCCATTTGCCTTAATCTCCTTTCTAAAGGTAAATCCTCAATCAATCTCGTCTGGATTGGGAAATAACTTCCCTGTTGTTTAAAAAGCCCCATTTTCATTCACCTTTCTCAAACAGCGAAAGCCTAACAAAACCCTTTAGATTAGTATTTCCCCAATTGTTTTTGTCAGAACAGTGAGTCTGAGAGAATTCAATGGTAAAGGGATCCAAAAAAGTTAGGAAAGCATTTCGTACTTTTTCCTCTCTTAGAATTTCACAATGCATATTATCATATTCAAGAAGGTCATATTACTGGATTTAACCAAATATGTTCCAAAATGATATGATCAAAGAGCTTTGTACAAAAAACACCTATGAACATCCCTGGGAACTTGGAGAAGACTACTTTAGACAATAGAATATGGACATCTTGATAGAGTTTGATAACTAAAGTGCTAAAAAGTTTGCTTGTGGTATTACCTATTGATTTGTACAGCTTTCAGAAGTTCAGCATTACTGCTATTGACAACATCCACCTAACCAGGGAGGAAATTATATAGGGAAAAGTCCTCAGAATTTGCAATGGGAAGAGAAAATGTGTGTGTGTTGGGTGGCGTGGAAATTGGGTGAGAGAATGTGAGAAAATATTGTAATTGCGTTTTCCTTCGCCTCTAGGGACTTCACTGTTTATAGAAATTAAAATAACACATGATATAATTAAAACCAACTTAAAGTATTCCTTTGGCAGATAATGTCATGCGGTTACAAACTTTTCAGACTCGTGAAAAATATATACTGTCATTTTTCAATAGGTCAGCAATCGCTTCAGAAGGACGTTCAGGACCCTTAGATTCCTGGCAGTGGGTAAAAACCAGTGTCCCAGTTTTACAGATTAACAGGCACAGAGAGGTTAAGAGACTTGCCCAAGGCCACAGAAAAAGTAAGAGGCTGAATCTGGAATAAACTTTCTATTCTCCACTCCCAGAGGACATCACTAAACCATGCTTCTCTCGGCATGGAAGCTTAGAATATTTGACATGGTCATCTGGTCTTTTTTTTCTTCCCAGTGACCATGGAAAGCCTTTCTTGCTGATGTGGTCAACCCAGACCTTTTCTTTTTCAGCCTTCCCCAGGCTTGGCTCTCTGGACCTGCCGCAGCCGCCTGTATTTTCTCTGCTTGGTTTAGGAAGCCCCTTCTTCAGAGTTTCTGAATTGCTGGCCTTTTGGTGACATTTGAAGCAACCATGCTCTCTACCTGTAACCCACATCCCTGACCTCGCTGCTCAATGAACTTTTTATTTACATGCACAGTCAAATTAAATTTGCCTGGCCTTCGAAAACTTGCATCTGTTGAGTGTCTAATTTGTATTGCCATTTGTTCCACAGATGTGTAACAAGACAAATACCTGTCCAGGCTTACATGGGATTCAGAAATGCTTACGTTAATCATGCTGGTGGAAAGGGGTTAAGGGCTATACAATAAATCAGCCTCCAAATGGTTTCACTTGGAAAGGCCTGGGAGAACAGGGTTATTTTTATCCTAGGATGCTTTTAATTTGAATCAAAAATGCTTTACCACATGTTCTGCCACAAGTTCAAAAGGATTGGTAACAAACATTTAATCTTTTTCTTCTCGGATTGGCGCTAAGCCCTCATCAAAAAGCGTATGCAGTCAAGCAGCTTATCTCCACTGAGCTGCTTCCCTTAATGTGTTCCTAATTATAATCGTATATATTGCTCACTGTGGCCGATTGAACAATATGGCAGTAATTTCTTTACAGGCCTCCCTGCTCTTTGAACTGTGAGTACAGAGGGCTAGAACAGAACCAGATCAATGGGATTTGAGTGCTGGCAAATCAAGCCAGATGCGATCTTTAGAGAATGAATCTCCAGCTGTTTCCCAGAAAGGAATTTCAACCGACAGCTGGGAACCTTATCATTATCATCATGGTCGTGATCATCACCATTCCCACAAAATAGACCCACGACTCTAGGAAATGTGCAGCTATTCTCATCTCTTCTTAAATCACTACCCACCGTAGAGTCTCCTAAAGGCTTTGAAATGGAGGCTGCGTAACACAGATAAGGCTGTGACTGATGACGTGGAATGGAAACATAATAATATTATATTGACACAATATATTTGTCAGTGCCGTGTGATATGTGGCTGCAAGCAATATCTAGAAGTCATTTTTCAGGTATCAAATGCTCACAACATTTCCGAGTGTTTGTAAGAGGGAGATAACCTAATCCTTGTTCCCTTGGTCAAAATGACATGTTATGGCTTTGCGCACACATCTTTGTGTCCTCCACATTACCGTCACCAGGGCTTGTTTGAGGTAGCGTCCAATAACCGTTCCTGGGAGGAATAAGTCTTTGCTTAGTATTGAGTCTTGCGCTGCATGGGAAGAAGGCAAGCTTAAAAAATCCAAAGGAAGTCGCTGTGACTGTGAAATGAGGCTCCCAATCTAAGAGAACTAATACATGAGTTTAAAATGATTATTATTTAGAATAATTTAAGAATCATTCAAGACAAAGGAAATATCCAATGGGAGTGGGACCCACAGGGTTTCCTACATGCAACTTTTACAGTTGGCTGCCCTCTATGAAATGATTTATGCCTCCCTCAAAAGCCTACCTCATAAAAACCCTTCACCTCTCACCTGCTCCTGGCCTCCCTTTCTCAGGACTTTCTGTGGATATCTCATTTCTGTTGGGTTACACCATTATATTTCCAGGGAAGAACTTCAGAAGAGCCAGGATCAGTCAAATTAAACTCATTATAACCTGTTGTCACCTAAATGAGGTTGGTCAGGTAAAATACATAGAGGAGTATGAGGTGGGAAGTCAAGGTCAGGAATACTTAGGGACTCCCAAGATATGAGCAAATGAGAACAAGACGAGCGAGCTGTTTTTTTGGAACAGTGGCCAAAGAAGAGGAAATCTGAAAGAAGTAGAGAGGGGTAGTCATGGAGAAACCATCTACAAGGCTTTGTTCATATCTTGCTTAAAACTTTCTCCATTTTATTTCAGTTTGTATCTTTTTTCCAATAGCTTGTAACTCCATGAAGACAGGAATCATCAATTCTACTTTGTTCATCACTTAATCCTCATTACTTAACGCTTGAAACAAGCAAACACTAAATAAATATTTATTAACCTTTGTATCTTCAGTGTATCATAGGAGGTGCTCCATAAATATTTGAAGACTGTATAACTCTTAATTTTAGTTTGACTATCCTTAATTGAAAAATTCTTCTAGATTCTGATGCTCAAAAACAGACAAACAGCCTTTAGGACTAAAAGTGTATTGTACAATTAGTCCTTCCACGTGGATTTTGGCACTGACGGTAAAACAGTGTTTTAAATCTATTGCAAGACCTAGAGTGTGCAGCGGATGAATCAGGAAAGTTTAATACTATTTGCTTAGCTGAACTGAAAATTCAAGGAAGTATATCACTTTACATAGGTGTAGAGGAACATAATTTATTTTAACCAGCCAAATATATTGGTACATAAATAGTACCTGAATGTGATTTAAATCACATAATATGTCTTGAAGCTATTTATTTCTTAGGTCACACAGATAGTAAACGTGAGTTGTTTGGAGCGGTGGTCTCCAACATTTTTTGATTAAAAACTGTTATGAGTTTTAAAAAATTGTGAGCATGCATCCCCTATATTCATAAGTTATACATGTACTTCTATTGACAGTTAATCTATTTCTTCTTAGCGTTAGATAAAAATAAATTTAAATAGCAATTCAAATGGAATTTGTCCACAAGCTAATGGCTCCTCTTGCCCTGTCCTGGGTGTGAACACCCCACTTGGGAACAGGCCACAGCTCTAGAGAAGTGGCTGGACAGTTGTGGATCTCATCATTCTCGATGTGTTCTCCTCTTTAGGACAACGTAGAGAGTTAGAAAAGGGCAGAAACGTACCTTTGGCCATGCGGAGAGAATGCCAGTGACCTGCCTGTGCAAGGGAGGGGACTAAGTTGCTTACACAATAAAAAAAACATGGGGTTTTTTTGTTTTGTTTTGTTTTGTTTGCGGTACAAGGGCCTCTCACTGTTGTGGCCTCTCCCATCGCGGAGCACAGGCTCCGGACGCGCAGGCTCAGCGGCCATGGCTCACGGGCCCAGCCGCTCCGCGGCATGTGGGATCTTCCGGGACCGGGGCACAAACCCATGTCCCATGCATCGTCAGGCGGACTCTCAACCACTGCACCACCAGGGAAGCCCAAAGCATGGGTTTTTGAAGCCTCTACAATGTCCATCTCTTCTTGGCCAACACTTTAGTAACTTTAGTAAGTATATCTCTGCAATAGGGTGGAGAGGACCAGTGCCTTCTGAAGAATATGTGAAATCATCACAACCTTACTTAAGTTTGTGCTTTGCAGAAAATTAAAAGTGAAACTAATTTCCACTATGAACCTATTACAGTGTTTTCCTGCTCCCAGGCCACAGGTCTGTGAGCAAATTTGAATTAAGACTTGGATAAATTGTTCTTTCTGAGCGGGAAGGGCAGGTAATGTGATCAGGGATGGGTAAACAGAGGACTTCAACTCTCTTTGTATATTTTATTTCTGTGGATGGGTACAGAGATGATTGCTGTATATTCTTGCTTTATTATTGAATATCTTTTTTTTTAAGTGGATAAAGAGAAATAGTAGATATTATCCTGGAAATATTTTAAGAAATTTAGAAAGTCCTCGAAGTGGGTTTACTAGAATGATTTAAATAATCAGGTATATAGGGATTGGAGACACTTAAATTACTCTGAAGTGACTTGTTGTAATGAGGCCCAACTTGATGGAGCATGTTGTTAGAGAATTTGGTCTTCTTCCTTTTAAGTCCAACTTTGGAAGGATGAACACTGTGGTATTAAAAAAAGAAGTTTAACTTCCTTTTAGGAGTGCATACCAGTACTTACAGCTTGTATAAATACTCTCTTTTATGCCAGTTGGATAGTCACCGGTTCTATAAAATCCTCCATTATAATTTTCATGGAAAACAAATCAATTCTAATTCAATTCAGCAATTACACATTGATCGCCTAAAATGTGCCAAACATAATACAGAACATGCATTTTACAGGAAAATTGGACTGCGCTAAGATATGCAGTAAATCATCTGCAATTTTATGAAAAGGGAAGCCAAGCACGTTAATGGAGTTTGTTTTTATAAACATGAAGTGTTTGGGCATGTTTGATTTTTCAGTTGGGCTGCTCAGCCGAGCTTAGTTAACACCTTGTAAAAAGTGAGTCGCTTCTCATTTCCTTAATGGAAAGCGGTGAGAGTCATAGTCAAGATCCCTCCTATCAGCTGGAGGCCTTCTGCAGCATTCCTTAAGCCTCTGAGGCTGGATCTAGGATGCAAATCCATCTGGATACTTGAGACCAGAATGGGTGTTTCTCCAGAGACTTAAAACTCTCTCCCCATCCATCTTAGACAAGTAAACTATATAAAAGCAGATCTTTGTTTCAAATTGCTAAGTTGGAATAAAGGTGCTATTGATAAGCTTTTACATCTTAATAATTTCTTGAAATATGTAGCTGGATCCTCATTTTTACAATCCATTTGGCCTTCAGTACATACCATATTTCTGCATCTGTGTGGATATCACTTTTCTCAGTAATATAATGTTAACTTAAGAATGTGATAAAACAGGAAACATGCTGGAACTTTTTCTTGTCCCGTGGCCTTAACAAGCCACAGCTGTATCAGCAGCTGGTCACTGAAGGAGCCTGGTCCGAGCCTCTCCCAGCATCCTTTTTCAACTAGATCAAAAGGCAATAGATGAGGCAAAAGGTTTTATCATCAAAGCCAATAGAAATCTGTGGGAACCAATATTTCCATTTAGATTGCTTTAGCCTCATCAGACTGAAAAGATTTTTCTCTAGTGAGAAGCCGTTGTTAAATCAGCCAATTTGAAAAGCTTTTTTATCCTCACAAATTTATCCTCACTGAGTTTGTCAAAGAAAAGGAGTAGTGTGTCAAAAAGTTTGTTCACCTCCCAGCATTCTTTGCTAAGTTGTCAGCTTATTCTCTTACCAGTTATTTTAAAAGTTGTATTAAATATCTCTAGTGATTGCTTAGATAGCATTTTCATGGCAAATAGCTTGCCATAGAGTTAATAAATGAACCTCAAACTTCTGTTTCATTTGTAGGTAGAGCTAAGGAATAAGTACCATGAGGGAATAAATATTAATGGTTTCTAGAGATAAGTCAAATAAACTTTGTTTCATTTGAAGCTGTTAAAAATAAATATCTTAATTCTTTCAGCTGATGCTGTTTCAATGCAATTGCTTGCCCATCCCTACAGGCTAAGTTCAATTTATCATTCAGTGGACTCACTAAGGCCATAGAGAAACGTTGAGAAATATTCTGTTTACTTTTTAAAATCTTTTTTAAAGACTTCATTTTCTTTAGAGAAGTTTTAGGTTCACATTAAAATCGAGAGAAAACTACAGAGATATCTCACATACCCTCAAGTGCCACACACGCATAGCTTCCCGTGTTATCAACAAACCCCCATATGGTACATTTGTTACAACTGATGAACCTACATTGACACATCATCAACACCTATAGTACAGACATTAGGGTTCCCTCTTGGTGTTGTCCATTCTATGATTTTGGAGTTGATGGTTAGGATGTGGGGAAATTGGATCCCTTGGGCCCCATTGATGGGAATGTAAAATGGTGCACCTGCTGTGAAACATAGTGTAGAAGTTCCTCAAAAAAAAACCCCCAAAAACCATAGGATCACCATATGATCTAGCAATTCCACTTCTAGGTATATAACCCAAAGAACTGAAAGCAGAGACTCAGACATTTGTCCACCCACGTTTATAGCAGCATTATTCACAATAGCCAAGGACTGCAAACGACCCAACTGTCTTATTAACAGATGAATGGGTACACAAAATGTGGTATATAATATAATGGAATGTTATTCAGCCTTGAAAAGGAAGGAAATTATGACACATGCTACAACATGGATAAACCTTGAGGATATTAATTGAAATAAGTCAGTCATAAAAAGACAAATATGGTATGATTTCACTTATATGAGGGACCTACAGTAGTTTCACAGAGACAGAAATTAAAAGGGTTGTCAGAGGTTGGGAGGGAGGGGATAATAAGGAATTATTGTTTAATGGGCACAGAGTCTCATTTTTGTTAGATGAAAAGAGTTCTGTGGTTGGATGGTGGTTATCGTTGCCCAAAAATGTAAATGTACTTAATGACACTGACCTGTACACATAACAATGGTTACAATGGTAAACCACAGTTTTTTAAAGGGTAAAACAAAAACTTTTATTTTTTTTCTATTGTAGTATACTTGACTTAAAATATTGTTAGTTTCAGGTGTACAACATAGTGATTCAACATTTTTATAGATTATACTCCATATAAAATTATTATAAAATATTGGCTATATTCCCTATGCTGTACATCACATCCTTGCAACTTTTTATTTTATACCTAGTCATTTGTACCTCTTAATCTCTTTCACCTATCTTGTCCCTCCCCCACTCCTCTCCTCTCTGGTAACTGCTAGTTTGTTCCCTGTGTCTATGAGTCTGTTTCTGTTTTGCCATATACATTCCTTTGTTTTATTTTTTATGTTTTAGCTGCTGTAGCTGCCTTTATTAATTTATAATTAATTTTTATTGAAGTTTTACAATATTGTGTTAGTTTCTGCTGTACAGCAAAGTGAATCAACCATACATACATCCCCTTTTTTGGATTTCCTTGCCATCTAGGTCACCACAGAGCACTGAGTAGAGTTCCCTGTACTATACAGTAGGTTCGCATTAACTATCTATTTTATACACACTAGTGTATATATTTCAATCCCAATCTCCCAATTCATCTCACTCTCCCTTCCCCCCCCCATATCCACATGTCCATTCTCTACGTCTGTGTTTCTATTTCTGCTTTGCAGATAAGTTCATCTGTATCATTTTTCTAGATTCCACATATAAGCGATATCATACAATATTTGTTTTTCTCTTTCTGACTTACTTCACTCTGTATGACAGTCTCTAGGTCTATCCATGTGTCTGCAAATTGCACAATTTTGTTCCTTTTTATGGCTGAGTAATATTCCATTGTATATATGTACCACATTTTCTTTATCCACTCTTCTGTTGATGGACATTTAGGTTGTTTCCATATATTTTCTATTGTAAATAATGCTGCCATGAACATTGGGACGCACAAAACACTTGAAAAGTAAAAAGAACACAACATATAGTGTTCAGATCTTGGTTTCTAAATACCATTCTCCAATAAAAGGAACCAAGACTCTTTTGAGAAATGGCTGTTTCTAGATTTGGGGCTGTGAAAGTACAAGGTAAGCCTGGAGAATCTTGCCAAAAAGTAATGAAGTGCTCAAAGAAACAAAGGAAGCAGAATGAAACAGAACAACAATAAATGATGGGGCATGTTAAAGGGACACTGGAGTCAACTGAAAAAGCCAGCTGGCCAAAGCTTGAACAATTTGAGCAATAAAATAAATAATGTAGTAGTATTGGATTCTAACCCAAAGTATGAAATAAACATCTGTGAGTGCACACTAATATAAATCAATGTTTTATAAATCAATAAATGCAAGAGATGGGGCCAAGCTTTCTTATAGAATAATTTTAAATAATATATGTAGGTGCTCTCTCCCCTAGGAGGTGAAGGTAGGCTAGATTTCATGACTAGCTTGGTGAATAGAGTATGGAAGAGGGAAGAAATAGTAATTTTGCAATGGGGAAACCTAGCAAACATTACCTTAATCAAGACTAACACCAGAGACAAGTAAGGCTGATATCACGTACTCACGCATGCGATGTGATAAGAAGGGCATTTGTCTGTTGCATTCTTCCCCCAACCCCGTAACTCTAACCATGAGAAAAACATCAGAGAACCTCAAACTGAGGAGCATTGAACAAAATCCCTGACCAGAACTCTTCAGACTTACTAGGGTTATCAAAAACAAGACTGAGAAACTGTCACAGACTGCAAGAAACTAAGGAGACCTGAGGATCAGGTGCACTAGGGTACCCTGGATGTGATCCTGGGGCAGAAAAAGCAAATTAGTGAGAAAACTGGAGAAATCTGAATTAAATCTGGAGTTTATTTAATAGTATATACCAATGTGAATATCTTAGTTTTGACAAATGCACTGTGACTATGTACCAATCAAATTAGGGGAAAGTGGGTGAGGGTATATAGGAATTCTCCGTACTATCCTTAGAACTTTTCTATAAAACTTATTTTTAAAAAGAAATTTAAGTTACTTGCCTTAGCATGATAAACTATATCTATTTCAAACCAGTAGCTAATCAGATATAAAAGGATATTGGAGATTTTTTTTTAATTAGGAAAAAAATCTAGGAAATAATGAACTAATAAATAATATATAATATTTATGAAGAAATCATGAGAGGACCTAGCACTCTTTCATACTCAGGAAGTGATAACTATTATCACTTAACATTATTTTGGAAGTACTTGAGTGTGAAAACAATAAAAATTATATTTTGGGGAAGAGAAAATATTTCTATTTACATTACTTTTATTATATATTATTTGTACTACATCCTTGTAAACAGTAAAGAATCAACTGCATGACTATTATTAGTAGAAACTATAAGTATTTAAAAAATTTAGTGAACTGACTTGGCACAAGATAAATACATCTAATAACTTTTCTATGTATCAGCAAAAATAATCTGCATAAACAGAGTGGAAAAAGAAATCATTAAGAGAATCAAGCAGCATAATCTATCTAGAAATAATATAAGTACCTAACAGTAGAGAAATCAAAGAAGTAGTTTATGGTTTATCTATATACATGGTGGAATATTATGCAGACATTTATACTTGTGTTTTCAGGAGAATTTGTGATAATAAGTCAGGTGTCTACTATAAAGTTAAGTAAAAATTCAAGATGCCGGGCTTCCCTGGTGGCACAGTGGTTGAGAATCTGCCTGCTAATGTAGGGGACATGGGTTCGAGGCCTGGTCTGGGAGGATCCCACATGCCGTGGAGCAACTGGGCCCGTGAGCCACAACTACTGAGCCTGCGCGTCCGGAGCCAGTGATCCGCAACAAAAGAGGCCGCGATAGTGAGAGGCCCAAGCACTGCGATGAAGAGTGGCCCCCGCTTGCTGCAACTAGAGAAAGCCCTTGCACAGAAACGAAGACCCAATACAGCAAAAATTAATTAATTAATTAATAAACTCCTACCCCCAACATCTTCTTTAAAAAAAAAAAAAATTCAAGATGCCAAATCACATACTAAGCAGATTCACAACTGGCAGGAAATTATGCAAATATAAAAGCTCTAAAATCGATTCATTTGTTACTTAGATCAACGTGGTTAAAGAGTAAAACCTCTATGTAGTGGTGGGACAAGAACGAATCCTTTTCATAAACGATAAAAAATTTGGTTCTTCACATGTACCATGAGGGGTTTTGATATGAGCTGACGTGAGTCAACCTAGCCATTTATCGTTGTCAGCTTCTTTTCTGTGAAATTCAGGTGGCCAGTATAGAAATGGGAAGGTGAATGAGCGGCACACTAAACATACAAAAGGAGAACCTGAGTAGACAGTTGAGTGAAAAGCAGGAGAGAGGTCAGGACTGGTGAAAGAAATTTGGAGGTCACCCAATGGTGGTTAAAGCCACAGACCTAAGTGAGATCAACTCTGAATGTGAGTTCAGAGAAGAAAAGTGAGCTGACGACTGAGCCCAGATACTTCACCAGTTTTCCCTTTGACTTCATCTCAATAACTTCACATAGAAGTCAAAACACTCACTGCTTTTGCATATTTCAAGTGATTTTGCATGTTTAAAATTATGAATGATTTCAGATCTAAATTGGCAAGAGTGTAAAACAACGGTAACATGTACACAATGCTGGTAGAAGCATAAGTTGATACAACCACTCTGGAAAATAATTTGGCATTATCTAATTTTGTGCAGGCTTTTCTTTTCACTTTTTTATTTGTTTTTGTGGTGGGTGGTTCTTTCCTGTTTTTTCTTCTTTTGAAATACAGTTGAGTTACAATATCGTGTTAGTTTCAGGTGTACGGCAAAGGATTCAGTTATACATATGTATGTATATATCTTTATTCTTTTTTTCCTATTCTTTTCCATTATAGCTTATTACAAGATATTGAGTATAGTTCCCTGTGCTATGTGGTAGGTTCTTGCTGTTTATTTTACAGATAGTAGTGTGCATCTGTTAATTCCATACTCCCAATTCATCCCTCCCCCCCTTCCCCTTTAGTAACCATAAGTTTGTTTTCTATGTCTGTGAGTCTGATTCTGTTTTGTAAATACGTTTTTTATACTCCACATATAAGTGATATCATATAATATTTATCTTTCTCTGTCTGACTTGCTTCACTTAGTATGACAATCTCTAGGTCCATCCATGTTGGTGCAAATGGCATTATTTCATTCTTTTTTATGGCTGAGTAATAATCCACTATATATATATACACCATATCTTCTTTATCCATTCGTCTGTTGGTGGACATTTAGGCTGCTTCCATGTCTTGGCTGTTGTAAATAGTGCTGCATTCGGGGCATCTTTCACTTTTTTTTATTAAGTAGTAGTACTTAATTTGCATCCAGAGACAAAACAATTATTTACTTTTTTCTGTATGACTGAACTAGTTTGAATGTTCCTGCCTGCCTAGAAAATCCTTTTTCCCTAATTCAATATAGCTTAAGGGGGAAAAAAGGATCATGGAGAGATATAAAATTAAACCATATGATATATTTCAAAGACTCTACAACTCCAGCTGACTTACTACAACTACTGACTTTTAAGGTTTACACAGTAAGAGTTGACTAGTGGTCACTGTTTAGTGGGTAGTGGTTGGTCCAGAGGATCTAGGTTGGTTGGGGTCTGACTCATATGGCTAGAACAGATGAGGTTGGGGCATCTATCCAGAGGTTGAAGGGAAAACGGAAGAGGGGCAAAAGTATTTTGACAAACTCTGATATTGCCCCTCAAGCTTTGCATTTTATCCCAAAGATCATAACATATCCATATTCCCGTCAAAGCTACTTTTAACAAATTCCTGGTTTGAAAACAGCAGGCATAATGTTTTGTACTGGAATAAACAAACAAACATTTGTACAGTAGTAGCCTCCCAAAGGAAAACTCTGTGCCAGAGGGTAAAAGAGATCGAAAGTTTTTGTCCAGTGCATGCACAATTTTGGCTTTTTGCAATTTCTTATAGAGGATGTTGAACAGAAGTGGAAATTTGCTGTGACAAGTATTCCGTAATAACAGTGTCCCTCACATGGACGTTGCACTTGAAACTATGCTGTAGAATCTTAACAGTGCGGTGTAACTTGACACCATACCTCAAGGCTGGTCTGAGCCTTAAGTCATTACACTGGTCCACGTAAAAGTATTCCTTTCTTCCCCCTTCCTCCATGCTCTTCACCTATGTGAAACTTCTTTGTCACTGTATGCTCTGTAAAGTTAATAGCAAGAGAATGCCAGTTGTGCCGGAAAGAATGAAGAGTTCACAAGCTTAGAACAGAAAGCGAATTACTAAACTATTAAGCTCAATTAACAAGTGAAAAATGAACTAAGTTGTTCCAGAGTGATTTTCAATTCTGTCAAATAAAGAGGAACCAGACTGCCGGGTAAACTCTTATTTATTAGTTTTGGTTAATGAGTTTTTCCATAAGCAGAATTTCTTAAATGTTATTGAATCAGTAAACTTACCATTTGGAAATCTGGTATTTCCCACCAGAGTAGGATTTTAATTGAGCGCACAGCAAACACCCAAGTGTTGTAAAGTGACTGGATACAGGTGATATGGGCCTGGCAGACGGGGTTACAGAAGTCCCTGATTTGAATGCAGTCTCTACTGTGTACCTCTTGTGCATTAATTTTTATCTTCAGGGTGATGGTATTTTCCTTGTATTTATTACCAAAGAATCATTGTAAGAATAGTAATGTCAGGGCCTCCCCTTGAAGGAAGAACACTATATCTTCCCTTCTAGCCTCTGAGAGGACAGAGCATTCTTCATCACAATGTAGAGCACCTTGAACCTCTCCTAAGAAGGACAGAGTCTGGGGTGTGGTTGCCTCTGTATCATACAGATAGCTTTGTAGGACACATCCTGCCCTAGTCGGTTGCTTTGTGAACACTTGCTTTTGTTTATAAGAGTCGAGGGAGAAAAGTATGAATCTGTCCCCACAATTTGAAAACAGTATGAAGCCTGTGCTTTGCAGATAGTTAGTCAATACGGCAGACCCCTACTTATCCAAGGGGGATACATTCCAAGACCCACAGTGGAGGCCTTAAACTGCAGATAGTACCAAACTCTATACGTACTATGTTTTTTCCTATACATACATACCTACAATAAAGTTTAATTTATAAATTAGGCACAGTAAGAGATTAACAGCAAAAACTAATAACAAAATAGAATAATTATAACAATATACTGTAATAAAATGTATGCAGATGTGGTCTCTCTCTCCTTCCCTCTCTCTCTCTCAAAATATCTTATTGTACAAATGTAATGCCTTTTCCACCTTAACTAAGCACTTATGCACTGTGGCTGTAACTTTTGCAGTTTGAGGTGGGACAGCAAAACTAGCACAAATTTCTTTTTCTTTCTTCACAATTTCATGGATAGAAGATCCATTCTTACCATAGAGCTTAGCAACCTCAGCATATGATTTTTTTCTTAAGTCGGGAACTTTCACCTTTCTCTTAAAGAAAACACGTTATGGCTTCTCTTTGGCACATCTGAGTTGCCAGCATCACTACTCTTGAGCTTTGGGGCCATTATTAAGTAAAGTAAGGGTGACCTGAACCCAGCTGCTACTAAGTGACTAACAGGCTGGATACTCTGGAAAAAGAGACGGTTCACATCCCCGTCTGAACGAGGCAGGATGAAGCAGGACAGCACGACGTTTTGTCACGCTACTCAGAACGGCATGTGATTTTAAACTTATGAATAGTTTATTTCTGGAATTTTCAGTGTAATAGTTTCAGACCATGATTGACTGCAGGTAACTGAAACCACGGAAAGTGAAACTGTGGATAAGAAGCGACGATTGTATTTCCTTCCTTATTTCGGAAGCTGGTTGGTGGAAGATAAAATTCCTACAGTGTGGCCCCAAGTCCTCACATTTCTGTTTGCATTATATGTTTTTAAAGACAAAAAGAAAAAAAGAAGTAGTAAGTGCTTAGGGATTGTCAACTTACTCCTAGGAGAATGCCTAGATTAGGCGAAAGGCTTCTGCACAGATCCTTTGTTAAATGAAAGTTGTAGGATGTACCATGACAGTCATGTACTGGGGATTAGAAGAATTGGATTTCAGCCCTATTCTCCAGATCATGTATTTACCAACCAAGTGGCTTTGTGTGAATTCTACAGGGCCTCAAGCCAGACATAGCAAGAAAGCAAGTATACTTCCCTTCCCTCTCTGAAAACTTTCCTTATAGTTCCACCTCATAAATGGTAATCCCAGGCGTGGATTCAGGTTTTGTGGGATCTGGAGCTTATAAAATTTGGAGATGCTTTTAAGAGATTCACTTGACATTGCTGTCTACTGTACATGCTAACCACGGGGATGACATAGATGTTAGATTTATCCCACTGCTCTAGAGAGCTGTGCTTTTGTAGTGTTTTCTCCAGTCCGGTTAAGCCAGAGGATTACGTCCCTCAGAAGGTGTCCCCAGGTGTGAGAGGTTACTCAGGCATTGCTGCAGCCGTGGCTGGAGGTGACGACAGCCTCATCATTAGTCCCCTGATTAAGGGTGTTTGTCATGGAAGCTTCTGCGTCCTGTATTAGGCTTATGCCCTAGTCACAGAGATTTGGCCGGCTCTGTTGCTAGCTTGCAAGTACGTTTTCCATCCTCTGGTAATCCCTGGCATGAAGCCAGGTGCCCTAAGTATCCTCTTAGGTGCGTGAGAAACCTCTCTGCTACTCAGCCCCCTTGGTTAATACTTCAGGGTCTAACCCAGAAAGTCGAGTTGAGAGCTCTGTGGTGGCCTCCACCTGACCCTCAGACACCCCACTGGACATGTGTTCCAGATGAACCAGCAGTCTCCTGGGAACCTTGTCCTGTTACATGTACTTTTTTCCTGAAAAGAGTTAACTCTGATTTTATAACATGTAGCCATTTCAGCATTATCAAAATATCTTCTGCCTTCAGATTCTTCCACAAACATTTCCCACTGTCATTTTTTTTTTTTATTCAAGAGAGAAAAGGATACTAAAAAAAAAAAAAAATCATCCATTTTATTGGAAAGGAAAAAGCAAACAACCAAAACCAGACATTAGTTTCTTATGGGTCTGTCCTTCTTTCCATGAATAATAGTTTTATGATTTTGCTCAGCATAAGCTAGAAATTTCTCCGCAGTCATTTTTGTGTCTCTCCAACTCTTAATACTGATGCCGGTGTCACAATCGCTTTTCAAATTTGCTTTAGGAACTGGTTATTTATTCTCGGGGTTCCTTTCCAAGATTCAGAGCACAGGACTAATAAAAGCTTTGGAGGGGAGAAGATTGGGGGGAAAAGGTAAAATATTTACATTCAGTTATACAGTAGAAAAGATGACATGTCCATATCATTGGTATCACTCACTGAACCAACTTACTAAAATAATAACAATGCAAATCACCGGCCTTTTAAAGATGGGCTGCACCCAGACTTTCCACACTGGTTGTCTGGAATCATCTCCCTGAGTCTCTGGAATTGCAGTGCCCCAATCGATAAACTGAGAAGCTTTTCATACTCACAGCGTGAGCGCCCTGATGACTGCCGACAACCACTGTCTCCAGCTTTGCCTGTGGGATATTCTGTTAAAGGTCAAGCCCATAAAATGGAAACATGGCTGGTATGAAAATAAACTTCTGAAAATAATTTCTGCCACTCTAAAAAAGAAGCCATTAATTCCAAGCTTTAGAACTTTTCTAATTCTGTTGGCAGCTGCAACTTTAGCTCTCTCCTTTGAGGTGACACTTTCTGCCCTCACATTCTATGGGTTTGGTTCCTTCAGGAAAACACACTTTCTCCAGCCTGTCTTATGATGACCTGCTATCAAATAATCAGGCTTGTGTACCTTCTGGGATTTCATGATTTCTCTAACACACCTAGAACACACAATGGACAGATCTATTATGGTTACCGGTGCTTCCTTTTTTTTTTTTTTTTTTTTAGTTACCTAGTTGTTTGGATTATTTTCTAACCCTCTGAAAAAGTCCTTTTTGCTGTTTTTCCCTGCTTTATGAAGGCACTTAAAAGTAAGGAAGAATATTGGACTCCCCCCACCCCTTTTTTTGTTATCGGGAATTACAGGCTTCTGTTAAGTTTTCTCCGTTGAACTACTCTTTGATTTGTGAGCAAAGGTTTAAAAGGCTAAAAAGGGGGAAATGGGTTCAATATTTCAGGCACAATGAAACATTTCTTTTGTCACTTTATTTCCCTGCTGTATTAATTTGTGGTTACTCACCTTCTCCTCAGAGATCCCTGGGGAACTCCGAATCTGACTCCCGGTGATCTGACACACGAACCCAAACATGTCTCCCAATAAATTACATCTCATGTGTAATAGAGCAGAATTGGCTTCTCTGGAGTCTAGAAGAATGGCTCAGGCACCACTTGGCCAC
The DNA here is from genome assembly GCF_003676395.1 of Aethalodelphis obliquidens. NCBI lineage: Eukaryota > Metazoa > Chordata > Mammalia > Artiodactyla > Delphinidae > Aethalodelphis > Aethalodelphis obliquidens. Next base: position 25,794,904 of record NW_020837959.1, on the reverse strand, counting down.
GTTTTCGTTTGTGGGTCACATACATCCTGACGATGAGGCTCTCTGTGGCCTGCGCTCGCCTGGGAAGAGGAGATTTGGGTTCGCTCGGTGGACTGAACAATGCTGGAATGTTTTTTCCCTGTCCATTCACTTAAACAATGTGCCATTCTGTACCTCATAAGCACTTAATTTATTCCAACTCTTTGGCCTGACCTGTAATCCCCCTCTCCTTACCCATCTGACCCATCTGTGTTTCATTTCCCACTCGTCAGCATCCAGAGAGCTAGGCCCGGGCCCTGTTTGGAACCATTAGACAGAGATTGGCCCTCTTCCCTCTGCCTGCACCACATCCTCCGTTGGAAAAAAAAAAATGACCATCAGATCAGAGAACAGAGCCTGCTTTGTCCCTTGCAACGGGGATCTGGAAGCATTTTCAATCATTTGCACTCCATACTCACTCAAACGCATTAATGTGATCAACATTGGGCCTGTTGTAGGCATTTTTTCCAGCAAATAGCTTGCTAACATTCCAGGCATGTACTCCCCTGAAAACAAGACTGAAACAGGGCCCTGAATATTCAATTGGAAAATCACCAAGAGCAAAAGCTTAGCTTGGCACGGCCGGTGTTGATTCTTAATAAGTGACTTCCTAAAGCTGAGGCATGGGGCTTACAGCGTCAATGACTTGTTTGAAAAATATTTTGTAGGTGCCTCATACCACTCTATTTCCTGTGGTATGCGTCATATTGTGAGCTATTCCAAGCCAGCCCGGTTAAGCATGCTAACTTTCTTCTCCCCCCAAGATTGTGGTGTTTAACTAAAAATGTCTTTATACAAGATGAGCTCATAGCTATTAGTGCTGATGTAGTTTTAACTGCTTGGATACCAACTGCCGTTGGTTGGAAATGTGCTGAAAAAGGGTAAGCCTGAGCAAAAACATATCTCATGCTGTCTAAAATGGCGGGATGGCAGTCCCAGTGGCAGAGTTGCTTCAGGAGGAAAAAGTTCCAGATTTAAGTACAATGCATACCTTTCACTTTCATTAAAAAGACTTACTGTTCTTAGTGTATTACTGAAGTCAAGGTGCTGAAGACATCTGCAACACTGGAATAAAATGAACCCTTTTTATTCCTTCGGGTACTTTGTAAAATCTGCCCAAGAATAGAGCTAAGGTAATAGAAGAAAACAAGTGTATCTTTTTGATGGTGTCTCCTAAAAGGAAACAGAAGAAATGCAAAGACCTAAAATTCTGTCTCTAAGGTTAAAATATTTGTGAGTAGGATTTGTGTAAGGATCAAATCAGATAATGCATGTAAGACGTCTCGACAAGCCTTTAGAGCTCTAGCGTTGGGGAAGGGAACTCAGATTATTCACTGCCTATTATATGCCGCCTAGAGCTTTTGGCACTTTTACATACTGGAGAAAGTATTCTTCACAGCACTTATGATGTAGATGTTATTTTTTTCATTTTGCAAATAAGGAGAGAAAATCCCAGAGAGATTCAGCAAACTCCCCAAATTTACACAGTTGATTAACTATGGAAGCAGGATTCAAAACTAGGTCAGGATGAATATCAAGCTTGTGTTCTGTCCTTTACCTTGCTACTCACAGGTCAAAACGGTCTTCATGTCTATTACGGTTGTAATTGTCTACTGGTTTGAAAGGATGTGTGTTTGCCATGGTGTGAAGGGCTAGAACAGGAGATGAATACAAATCTGTGTCATGTTCTCCCCTGCCTCCCTCCGGTGAGTAGGTTACAGACACTGTCTAGTTTGGGCCCCGTACCCAGTGGGTGCCCAGTAGCTTTCAAGTGATTAGACATCGTACATGCCATCTCCGAGTGATTTGTATTTCTACAATAGGGCCTTTTATAACACAGAAGAGAGGAATTGATACTGTGGACACTGTTCGAGCTGTGTTTGCCTCTCGGGGCAAATAATTTTCCTTGGTGCCAGGAGCAGCTCTGACGTGGCTGCTCTACCCTTGTGTGGCCTGGGGCTTTGAGCTCCTGAGCAAGGGCTTGGCTGGATCTGGGGTGAGGCAGGCAGGCAGCAAGGTGGAGCCAGGGAAGCCGAATTGTTTGTCTGAAGAGGCAAGCATGGACGTTTCTATCTCCAGGTCTTTGAGGGCACTGGAGAATGTCTCATAGGAAATGACCAATACCTTTTCTGGGGCAAGAGCTGTTGGAAAGATGCACTGTATACAGCATTGTAAAGAGAAGGAAGAGCCTGTATCTTCCTCCACATTTAAGAAGGCACATAACGAGGCTTTACCCATGAAGTGGAAAAGGGGGCTTTGTGTTGTGTATTATCTGTAAGTGGTTTGGCTTTGTCAAGCTTACAGGCAACGGAATTATGCACTGGGACGGCGAATCGTTAGTTTATCCATCATCTGATATTTAGTGAATTATCGGAAATAACTTGTTTCTTGGTTGAGATTTGCAAGCTGGACAATTTTCTTTTCACAATATGGCTTTTTAGAAATATTTTTTAAAAATTGAAAATTCTGTGACTCTTTTCCCCCCACTGCTTACAGTTCTTAATAGATTTGCAAAACCACCTGTTCCAAATGTATAACTGAATGACAACTATGAGATTGGTTTCTGTTCTCAAGTTCTAAGTAGTTCATATTTTCTACCTGAGGCATTAGAGGAAAGCTTCCTTTAAGTGAGTCAAAAAATATTCGCTTATTATTTTGAGGCAATTCTGATTTCAAAAGTTTATCACCTCCGGATAGTGACATCTGGGGATAAGTCATATAAATACGTTGCTGAGCTAAGAAAACTTTGACGGTTTTTAGAATTATGTATTAGAGATTTCTTTTATTCTTGCAGCTTTAAGTCTACATCAGAACTATTTAATAAAAACGCAACCTTAGGAAAGGAAAAGAGATTTTTCTAATGAAAGCAGGCAAAGTGGGTGGCAGTCAGAAGTCAGTCAATTAAGGCCTTTTGCAACCTCAATCAAAAGTGAAAATTTTTTGTTACACTGAATACTCTTGTATAATTATTATGTTCCTTGCAGGCTGATTCACTCTCTCTTGTTAGAGAGACTTTCATCCTCAGCAAAGTAAATGGGAAGGAAACATGTAAGAAAATGTCAAAAGACTAAAACTGCGTGATCCATCATGGTGTTTAAGCATAAATTTGGAAATATTGGCTAGGAACAGCCGAAGTCCTCAACTCGTGACGTTTGAGCTGATTTGAGTTTTCCCTAAGCTGACTCCATAGCAGGCTTTCATGTTCACCATGGACATAAATTCACTGGGGCTCTTAAGTAAGGACTACGTCTGAAAGAAGTGAATAGAATGCTGGGATTTTTTCCTAAGATTACACATACCCCTTCAAGTAAAGTTCCATGCAACTTTCCTTCCCAGAGCTGTGCACACGAAATTTCAGGAAACAGCAGGTCTTAATTAGGCCTCCAGTTTATAGTTTCACCTGAAAAAATACATTAAAAAAAAATCATATACGTTTGGCTGTCGAGATTTTTCAAGTCAATAAATTCTCGCTAATTAATCACATTAACGGTGCTCCTTAAAAGTTGAAACAGAATCAGAAAACAAACCAAATTCCCCATAAATATCTAACATAAAGCCCTATTCACTGATGCATTTTCAGTTTCTAAGAATTTTACAGGGGTTTTTTTCTCCCTAACGGGACACACACACACATACACACTATGTCACTATCTGTAGTCATGTTACATTATCCGCATAGGAAAACAATTCTGGTGACAAAGTTTAATACTTCAGACTGATGTCATTGTATACACATACTCTGTGGCTTAGGGCCCTTGTGTGTGTGACTGTCTTAAGAGATTAGAGCCCCCAAACCCTCAGCGACACACGTCACCCCATCTTGGAGCCCCCCCCAAAAGGAGAAATGAACAATGTAGGGGCAAAGAGAAAATGATGAACTAAGGAAGCAGAAGCTAAGCGGGGCAAATGGATTTCCTCCTGCTTGTTCACCATTGCATTCTTCAAAAGGATCATAACCTTTGGTATAAACATGCCCCACTAATATCCTAGTTGCCGCCTTGGTCTGCTAGGGCACATACTGTACGAAAGCGGATTGCTTAAATCCCCTTTGGAAACATCAACAAATAGATCTAAAATCCCACCTCCCCCTGTGGTATGCTTCCTGAGAATAGTGCTACTGTTGTTCGTTAAGAAAATAACCTTTCAAACTCATAAACCTTAAGCTGCCCGCATTTCTTAGGTGTGTGTTTATCAAGATGCTGTATTTGAGCATATGTTGCAATTTCAAAACTTGTTACTACTCTGTGTGTAGTAGTTAGCCATTTCTCCAAAAGGATTTCTGAATGTGGTCAATCTGTTAGAGGGAGAAACGGCCAGTTCCTATTTTCAGCAAGTAATGAATTTTAAATCAGCAAAATGGGAGAATTCCAGTTTCAAGGGAGTTTAATTTCTTTTAAACCTTTCATATAGTATTATTAAGAGGAGATGCTCCTAATTTTATATATATCTGAAGGGGAAAATGGCTGGAAGAATTTCTGCTGTAACCCATCCCCCAAGAACAAATAGTTGATCACAGCAGAAACGCAGCATTCTGTAAGATCCCTATTCAGAGATTTTAGTAGTACAGATTTGAGCTGATTTGATGTTGCATAGACAAAGAGAAAAATCACAATATTTTACCTTCAGATACTTGCCTTTGGATTTTTCTTTCTTTCTTTCTTTTTTTTAGTGTGTTAAGCTTTTAATTTTATTTTTTAAATTTTTATTTTATATTGGAGTATAGCTGATTAACAGTGCTATGTTAGTTTCAAGTGTACGGCAAAGTGATTCAGTTATACAGATACATGTATCTATTCTTTTTCAAATTCTTTTCCCATTTAGGTTATTACAGAATACTGAGCAGAGTTCCCTGCCGCTATACGGTAGATCCTTGTTGGTTATCTGTTTTAAATATAGCAGTGTGTACATGTCAATCCCAAAGCTTGGTTCTTCTTTGGGGGGAGAACTTTTGATTTATTTTTCCTTCCTGACTCCTTTCCTCACATTTAGGTCTTATATTCTAGGCTCTGTATTGCCAGCCATTGAGGAAGACTAAATAAAAAGCAGCCGGTCATGTTGAAAAGAGTACTTGACCTAGTCCCAGTTAAGCCTCTAACTCAATGTTTAACTTGGGCAAAATATTTCACCTCAGTTTCTTTACCAATAAATTAAGGGGATTCAATCACTGATTCGCTCAACACACTCTCAGTGAGCGTCAATCCTAGGCAAAGCCCTGGGTTATATGCAGCTGATGCAAAAATGCATAACAGAGTCTCTGGCTTTTGAGGGTCTGTTACACGGGCAGATGTGTCAAAGATTGGAATGGGCATAATACCTGCAGATACAGTCCCTTTTTGATCAGCAGGTCTGCTACCCTTTTATTCACCACGTGGAAAGAAGGAAAATATGTTGTAAAGTAGCTCGTGACAATTCCTGGAAGGGGGAGATAGTTGAGGGGGAGAGAGAGAGAGAAAGAGAGAGAGAAGCAGCAAGGGTCCTATGTTCTTCTCCAATTTTTTCATTGAAACTCAAGTTGAGGAATGGAGGTAGGATAAAATGAATAGGTTAGTTGAAAAACCCAAACCAGAGTGGGCTTGTGTCCCATTTCTGATTTGGGACGCTGAATGGAGGGAAATTGTTCTCTGCCAACAAGGAACAGCCACAACGAGTGTAGAAATGGTGGCATAGCATGAGGGAGAGAGAGAGAGAACCTTTTGTTCCCTAGCACCTGTTGGTCGCACTGGGGCAATCCAGAATTTCCCACATGTCGCCAGTGATGAGTAAGGCTGAGAGGCAGCAGGCCTGCCAGGGGGCTGCAGCAGTGGGGATGAGGGGAGCACCTAGCAGAGGCTGAAGACAGGACAGCCTCACCAGGGATCAGATGGAGTCCAAGGCCAAGACTCAGAAGATCCGAAGGGCAGAGAAAAATGAGGTCAGGCTGAGGTGCAGAGTGTGATCTGCTGGACCGTGGCTGCACTGAGAGGAGAAACTAGCATTACATCAGCTAGAACTTCATGAGCAGATGCAGAGAGGATAGAGACCAAAATGGAGACAGGTAAGATGAGTTTACCTCAGCCTAAGGCCCACAGGGGCCAGAAGAGAAGCACAGGGCCGGGTTAACACCAGGGTCCCTGCGGTATATGGCCGTAAGGATCTGTACGCTTCCCCTTGTGCTCATGTGTTATCTGGGAACAGAGCGGGGGAATCTGTGAATCGGGGAGACAGTCATGATGGGAAGTTTCAGCTTTACTTTGACTCTTTGCTAAGAATGGATCAAATTAACCTAAAAAGGGATTGTTTTAAGCTGGAAGATATTGAATCACTCTGAATTGGCAGGCTTAGGTCTTCTCCCGCCCCCAAGTGCATTACCGTGGGACCTCAGAACAAGATGCCGATCTGATATGGATGCTACGTACATTTTTTTTTGCACGTCTGTATTGCAATGTATATGGTACAGATGTGTCCTCTTTTATGATAATATAATAACAGCTTACCTTTTATTTCTAGTTTTTCAGGCACTCTCCCATCCATTATTTTATCTGCTCCTCTTGGTATGAGAGGGTGGCAGGTGAGCATTATTGCCTGTATTTAATAGGTGAGAAATCTGAAGCTCAGTGAGGTTGCCTTGCACCTCATCTATAACATGGAGACAAAATACTTACTTGGCCAAAGTTTCATGCTTATTGTGAGGATCAAATAGGAGTGGAGAACTCAGAGGGAGACATGGTTTCCTGTAACCGTAAGAACATCTAAAAGCAGATGAAGCAGGATGATATTGTAATCAAAGTGACTGAAGTGCAAATAATGCTGTCAGACTGTAGGGATGTTTTACCTAGTGAGAGGATTGCTATAAAGGTCTCAGTGCATCCATTTAAGCGTGCGATGCTCTGATGAACCTCATGTTAAATGAAACGCTGGAGTATCGCGATTGGGTCCAAGGAATAGATGTCTTTTGTGATATCATGCAAAGAGCATGATTTAGAACATCTGATTCAAGTTCTGGCTTCAGCACTTAAAGGATAAGTTTGATAGGGGTATTAAGTACATTTTTCCTGGAAGTTTAAATGTATCGTATTTTTCAGCTATCATAAATCTATGAAAGCTATGATAATTGCATGCTTTTTAAAGAATGTCATTTAGTTTACCCTCACAATTTCTGTAGGATAATAGAAGTGTGGTGCTCAATTAACCCAAGTTTTGGATCAATGGCAGGTCAAGGCTGCCTCCAGGCACTTCTGCTTTCTTAGGCTAAGCTTCTCAAGGCACAAGGAATGAAGTAGCCTCTGACCTTGGCTATCATGGCCCTATGTGGTCTGGTCCCTGGTGATGTCTCCCACTTGATTTCACATCCCTTCCGGTTCACTTACTACGTGCTAGTCACAGGCCCTTCATTCCACTCCTCCCTTTCCTGAATGAGGTTTGAGCATACAGTCTTCCTTCTGCAAAGATGGTGTTCCCCTCCCTGGATTTTCAGCTCCTTCTCATACATTCCTGTCCTCCATCACTGCCCCCTCCTCAGTGAAGCCTTCGTTAATCATTCCATCTAAATACAGTCCCATGATCTTCTCCACTGTAGCACACTTTTCTTCTATTATTGCACTTTCATATTTTGTAAACATCTGTTCGAGTGGCTGTTTATTGTCCATCACCTCATCAAGCTATAGGACGGCACTTTGTTTCACTCACCACTGCACAACTAGTCACTGAGACATAGTATAGAACTGTTGAATGAACAGGTAAATAATGAATGAACCACGCATATAAGCTCCTTCCTAGCCTTGAGTCTATGGGAATTTTGTACACTATTTTAGCATCTTTGTCCTGCATTTTAAGGATCTGTACTAACTCACTTGCTTCATAGTGTTAGTGTGAAATTAAATGAGAATTTATGTACAGCACTAAGCTTCCTGCCTGAAGTATATGCAGATCTGGGGGCTTGAAAAAATACCGTGCTGAAAGAAGAAACAGCTTTGGACATATCATTTTAGTGACAAGAAATTGTCTAAGGTATTTCTTCTATTTCCTAAAAATACCCATCTTACATTGTACTGCAGACTGAGTGCACAATAAACATTCAATTTTGCTAATGATTTCGCTGAGAGGAATAACTCACTGGTTTTTCTGTATGTGCAGGGCAGAAGTAGCTATAAATTGGTATATATAGAAATATCAGGTTAAGGGCTTCATTTCCTGAGAGCCTGCGGAATGAGTGAATCTAGAGAGGAAGAGAATTTCAAAAACAATAGGAATATTTCTTTGCCACTTTTCAATCTAATTTTCTTTCCATTGAAAGCAGCTGTGCCTTTTCTCATTCTGACAATTCAGAAATCAGAGTAATTTGTTCTTCATAAATGCTTTGGAATATGCTGGCAGAAGCTGCTTCTGACAGTAGGCTGCTGGGTGTTCAATGGTGCTTGATTATACGGAAGGTTAAAAGACCACTGTGATTATTTCCTTCTTTGTAAAACTGTCCTTGTCTTATTACAAAACTGCTAATTCTTCCAGAAACCAGAGATTATCTAAATAACCTAGAGCAGAATAAGTATTATGTAACAACAGCAGGTTCTGCTCTTTTCTTTTTCTTTTTTTCCCCCGGGGGGTGGGTGACTTTTTAAAAACAGCCTTATTGAGATATAATTTCCATACCATGCAAGGCATACATGTAAACCATACAACACAGTGGTTTTTAGGATATTCAAGTCAGTATATTTTCAGTTTTAGATGCCATCACATCACCACAGTCAATTTTTAAAACATTTTAGCACCTCAAAAAGAAGCCCTGTACCCTTAGCAATCCTCTTCTACCTCCAGTCCCCTCCTCCCATCCCTTAAACAACCACTAATCTACTTTCTATCTCTTTAGCTTTTTCTGGATTTTCGTATGAGTAGAATCATATAGTACATGGCCTTTTGTGACTGGCATCTTTTACTTAGCAAGGTGTTATCAAGGTTCATCCATGTTGCAGCATGTATTAGTAGTTCATTTCTGTTTATGGCCAATAATACCCCATTATATGGATATACCACATTTTTTTAATCTATTCATCAGCTTGTGGACATTTGGGCTGTTTCCACATTTTGGCTATTATGGATGGTGCTGCTATAAGCATTCATGCATGGGCTTTTGTGTGGAACATGTTTTTATTTTTCTTGGGTATATACCTAGGAGTGGAATTGCTGGGTCTTATTGTAACTCTATGTTTAGTCATTTGAAAAACTGCCAGACTATTTTCCAGAGCGACTGCACCATTTTCATTCTCATCAGCAGTGTGTGTGTGGGGAGGCTGTCCCTATTTCTCTACATCCTTGCCAGCCCTTGTTATCATCAGACTATTTGAATCCAACCATCCTACTGGTTGTGAAGTGATATCTCGTAGTTTTGATTTACATTTCCCTGATGATGAATGTCGAGTATCTTTTCTTGTGCTTATTGACCATTTGTATATATTACTTGAAGAAATGTTTGTTCAGATTGCTTGCCCATTTTTCACTTGGGGTAAAGGCAGATTTTTAAAAATGATTTCTAATTCATAAATTTTTTATAAAACCTAACAACTTTATGTGTGTATCATATTTAACAATATCCTTAGGAAACTCACTGGATTAAAAAGAATAATAATACCTGACATTAGAACTCCTTAAAAAAAAACCAGGTTATTATATAGATCATTCAACAGCAACCAAAAAACTTTAAATAATAATGATTAAACTTTGCTGGTCATCTATGTCCTCCTGTTTGGTGTTCTCCAAGGTCTCCTACATTACAACTTGGATCCATATGTCAAGATGAATATCATTTCCAAAAATATTCTATTTAATTGCGACATTTTTCCCTTGTAAATTATTGCTCTAGTTATGAGACATTTTCTCAGATTTTCATTTGTCTATTACCCTGTTAGCACTTTAAGAACTCAGAGTTAATGAGAAAGATGTTTTGATTTTTTTTTTTTTTTCTCAAACAGCATCTCATCTTCTCTGGCAGGAAATTTTCTTACCTTACTATTGATAGAAGCCTATTGACCTATAGTAACTAGAGGTCATTGATGTCCGACACCTGGTCTCTGTCAGTCTAAGCCTGCCTGGATGGAGTGGGGCAAGCTTTCTCATACCTCAGCACACCAAATGCTGCCATCGACCTTCCCCATTTCATATTTATGTGGAGGGTATAACCATAAGCCATGGAACTTCCAGTAAAGTTCCAATCTCAAGAAACTGATCATTTTTCAAATGTATAAGTAAATAGGACTTAATTTCCCTAATGTTTAAAAATCTTCATATAAATACATTTATAAATATTTTTTAAAATCCCTTTTTTTCTAACCCAGTATCTTGATTTGTGTTTCAGGTACACAAACCTTCAGTGGGTTAACTGCTCACATCTCCCTTCAAACTGATATTCCATAAATATTAGTTTAATATTTATTTGGAATCTAAAGAGAAACTGGTTTCCAATTAACAAAAATTACATACAATAGGGAATTTTCCACAGGTAAGATGGAATATATAAGAAATAATACATAATAAAGATTAATTGGAGCATCAGTTATAATAGCCAAAGTGTGTAAACAACTAAATGTCCATCAGTAGGGGTTTATAAAATAATTATGGATCAACCACACAATAGAGTACCATGTGAGCCATTTTAAAAATATAAAGCTCTGGGCTTCCCTGGTGGCACAGTGGTTGAGAGCCCGCCTGCCGATGCAGGGGACGCGGGTTCGTGCCCCGGTCCGGGAAGATCCCACATGCCGCGGAGCGACTAGGCCCGTGAGCCATGGCCGCTGAGCCTGCGCGTCCGGAGCCTGTGCTCCGCGACTGGAGAGGCCACAGCAGTGGGAGGCCCGCGTACCGCAAATAAATAAATAAATAAATAAAGTTCTATATTTATGATATAAAACATTCTCCAAGATGCTTTAATTGAAAAAATACAAAGTATTGAGCAACATATATATCACCTATTACCATATCAAAATATTTCTGTAGATAAATTTATAAATGCATGAGGTTTATCCAAGGAACTGAAAATGGCTGTCACTGAGGAATGAGGTGGTAGCTGAGGGGCAGGGGAAAAATGGGGACTTCTCACTGTACACCATGGAGTGTCTTTCCACCTCATGTGTATTAATGCTCTTTAATAATTCACAAATCTTATAAATAAATAAAGCAAAATCAGGAATTTATTACATATTTTTATTACATGCTATTTCTCATATCGTACATCTTCTTGGGAGGCGTTGTAACTCCTAAAATTTAGGTAATCAAGTAACTTTTTAGCAAAATGACTAGGTTTACATTATTAGCTTTCAGAAATTCTGCTGAGATGGCTAACTTTGTAGAACTACGTGCAAGCTGACTTCAGAGATTATGGTGCTCTTTATAGAGAGGGTGTATCAGTGAGGACCTAAAAAAAAAAATCTGTTTCCATTCAATGTCTTTTTATTTCTCTGGTTATTTAAGAAGTTGAATGAGGAAACCTGAATTAACTGGCACCATATTTCTGATTTATTCCAGTATGTTTTATTGACCTTTCAGTCTGGAGCTCTGGGACCCTGCCCGTCTAAGTTGCTTCTTAATCCTTCTGTGGTTTCACATCAATGTGAGAGTTTTGCTAATGGTGTATTACTTAAAACTTAGTAGAAAATAAAATAACAGAGAATCTAAAACTTCATTTCAATTTTAACGCAAACAGATGTTTCAACTTTGGGGATCTCTTTACTGAAGACACCAACTCTTTTTAAATACATTGTAAGACGTGACCATTTAAAACGTCTTCTGGGTTTCCCTGGTGGCGCAGTGGTTAAAAATCCGCCTGCCAATGCAGGGGACACGAGTTCGAGCCCTGGTCCGGGAAGATCCCACATGCCGCGGAGCAACTGAGCCCACGTGGAGCAACTGAGCCCACGCGCCACAACTACTGAGCCTGCGCTCTAGAGCCTGCGAGCCACAACTACTGAGCCCCGCGTGCCACAGCTACCAAAGCCCACATGCCTAGAGCCCATGCTCTGCAACAAGAGAAGCCACCGCAATGAGAAGCCTATGCACTGCAACGAAGAGTAGCCACGGCTCGCCCCAACTAGAGAAAAGCCCGCGGGCAGCAGCAAAGACCCAATGCAACCAAAAATAAATAAAGAAATTTATATTAAAAAAAAAGTCTTCTTAAACATGACATACTGAAAAACAAGCAAGCAAGAAAAGAGCATAAAAGACATTAAGAGAAATTGTGAGAGGAAGAATACAGAGTTGTTTCTTCATATCTTCATAGTTTTGGTTTAATTTCATTTTATTTATTTAATTTATTGTTGTTGTTTTTGGCTGCATTGGGTCTTTGTTGCTGCATGCAGGCTTTCTCTAGTTGTGGAGAGCGGGGGCTACTCTTCATTGCAGTGCGCGGGCTTCTTATTGTGATGCCTTCTCTTGTTGTGGAGCACGGGCTCTAGGGTGCACGGGCTTCAGTAGTTGTGGTGCACGGGCTTCGTTGCTCCGCGGCATGTGGGATCTTCCCGGATGAGGGATCGAACCCATGTCCCCTGCATTGGCAGGCGGATTCTTCACCACTGTGTCACCAGGGAAGTCCCGATTTAATTTTGTTTTAGTTTAATGGTTCTTGTTATAAGTACCATTTATGGTAATAATAATAATAATGAAAAATCATCTTATCATAGGAAAAAAAACCCCTTTATCCAGCTGTTATGACCAGAGATTTTCCCTTAAGTTTTAGATAGATTCTTTCTCCTTTTACTTATGTGTACTTCACGTGTGTATGTGTGTATATGTTAAATATAGTCCCTTTGCTTTGTTACAAATGAAATCTGATTTTTTCCTGTTACGAAATAGTCTATATATGATCTAATAAACTTTCACTAAAGTGACTTGACCTTACTCGAGAATGACTCTGTATACTATTTTCTCCAGAAAATGGAGTTAAATACATATTTATCCCTAAAATTGTGGCAAACAAACTAGAGTGTAATTGGGAAAAATTATGTCAATTCCCTGTTGTTTAACACTTTAGCTAAGGATTTTTTTTTCAGTAGTAGCAACTAATCTTATACTCTGAAGCCTGCAATATAATGCATGTTTGCACTGAAGAAAATCTAATCCAAAAAGTTCACCTGTGGAAAGTGGGGGAGGGAAGAGTAACGTCACAGTGGAGAAACCTGACAAGCAATACCTCAGGCAGATGATCAAATCAGCATCAACAGTGACAAGGAATGTTGATAGTACGTGCCCTTGATATGATGGGACGAATATGACACTACCTCTGCGTTCTTTCTCCCCAAACACACAGTCCCAGTTTAACCATGAAAAAAATTAGACAAATCTCAGTTGAAGGAAGTTCTTCGAAATACCTGCCTGATACTTTTTTAAAGTGTCAGTATAATCAGACGCTAAGTCAGAGAAACTCTTACAGCGAAGAGAAGACTTAGGACACATAACAACAAAATATAATAATGTATCCTGGATGAGATCCTGGAACAGAAAACGGACATTATGTTTTCTTTTCTAAGGACATTGAAAGAAAATGTGGATTTTAGTTAATAATAATGTATCAATTTTGGGTCATTAATTGTAACAAAGGTGTCATTCTAGTGTGAGATGTTTATAATAAGGGAAACTGAGTGCAGGGTATATGGGAACTCTCTGTACTATCTTCTCAGTATTTCTGTAAACCTAGAACTGCTCTAAAACATTAACAACATAGTTTACCAAGACTTAAAAATATAATATATCCCTTACATTCAGCAGGGAAAATTGGTACTACTGACAGACCCTACTGGCATTAGTTTAACACAAGGCATTATAAAGGTCATTTATTATTATTCTTTTTTAGTTTGGATAAATATAACAGGAAAAATATTAATAATGCATGTATACATAGACTTTTCCATTTTTCTCCCTCGCCACACCCAACACTCCATGGAGGAGAAAGGGAAAGGATAAAAGTTATGCAGGCAGATTCTCACTACAGAGGAATTCAGAGCTGAGAACAGTGCTCTCTGGGACCTGTTCATGGTGGGGATGGAGTGCGTGCGTGCGTGTGTGCGTGCGTACGTGCGTACGTGCGTACTGTATATGTTCGTATCTCTGTGTTGGGGTATTAGAAGAGACCAACCTAAGATGTTCTGTTGCAAAAGGCAGCACAGAGGAGATGTGAGAGATCAGAATAGTAAGGAGAAGATATGAAGCTCTTTAGGTGAAGGAGCGTGTTTCCCAGGAATTTCAGAGACCTGAAGAAATGAAGATTTTTAAAAATTAACATCCTAAAGGATTGAAAGAGATGTAGGAGTAGAGACTGCAATGCCCTCTGGGATGGGATGATGTGTGTTATGTACGTATAAGCATTGCAGTTATATTATATGTATATATTTCTGTTTTTAAATGCAGTTTTAAAAAGGAAACAATTCATTACAATATGGATTACAACAATAATATCTTGTCAAAAAGTAAAATGCTACATATAGTTCAAAAGTATTCTCAGGTATAAATATATTATAAGTATAGTTCTATTGCAAAATAGAATAGTGTAATAATGGGAACTTATTTTGAAAAATTCATTTAGGTATCATAGTCATTACTATTTTCTTTCAGAGTTTCTTTGAATAATCAGGATAGACTGTTTCTTTTCTGATTTCCTTACATGTGATATATATATGTCCCAGGAACTAAATTCAGAAAATTCAAAGGTCTACAGGCAACACTGACTGAGTCTTCTCTCTGATAAAAGAATCACAGTAAATATGATTTTAAATTTTGCATTTAATGCATATTTTTTATTTAAAAATAAATCTTGTACTAAACGTACATTTTAATATACACTTACAAATGTATTTTTCTCATTAATAACCCCAAATTTTCTAGGATAATAAAACAAAATGGATCTCATTTCTAATAAATTTTAAAGAGATTTCATCACTGAAGCAATTAATTCACAAGAGGCACATACAATTACGAACACAGCACAAAACAATTTGAAATACTCCTGTCAAGAGTTAACTAATACTCTGTTGATAAAAGATGAATTATAAATCAAAAGTTGATAAGGAATATAACGTATAGAATATAGGGTTTACTCATAAATGCTAACAACTCAAACCCAGTACTGTCTTCTTTGGATGCCACTTATACCACAAAAAAACACTAAGAGGGACAGAGAAAATAAAGCAGTAATGACTTCTCTTGTCAAACAACTTACTGTGGGGAGATAAGGCATATTCAGATCTGAATGCGGTATAGAGTAATGATAATGTAGGGTATCAGAGGTGGGATGAATTACTTTTCTCTAATAGAGATAAGCTGTGTTTGAGTTGGATCTTAACCATAAGTTGGATTTGAACGTTCAGCTTTGGCAAAGTAGGGCATTCTGGGTACAGTTAAGACCCTGAGCGATGACAGCATAACACAAAGGAAGAAGGCTTTGGCGAATGCAGCAAAGCGTTAAACTTGATTGAAGTGTTTGAACACAAGTAGTTTGAGATAATATATGTTAAAGGTAATATGGTGATGATGCAGGGGAGAATGGTTGTAAAATGAGATAAGGAGGTCATTAAATCCATAGTTATCTAGATACTTAATTGAATTGACTGGTTCATTGATAACAGTCACTTATTCAAGCATTTCTTGACTGCCTACTATGTGTTGAATCATGGTGTATCCCTTGGACCCTCAGGACCTTATGCAGAAACCAGTTCCCAAACTTAACTTTATTTCTTCCCAAAGGGATTTAGGATTTAGGAAGAGTTAAGTAAGTCGAAGTGAACAAAGATAAGAATTCAAGGCTTCTTGCTGCCTGTCATCTTCCCTGATAGAACAACCAGAGGCTGCTTGATGTATCTGTGAGTGGTCTCACTCTCAGAAAAGCAACACAATGTAACCAAGGCCACACAGATCATGAGCCCAACTGGCTGACTCTGGACTCTTTCTGTATAGTGAGAGGCGGTCTGAGCATGAGGCTTCAGGGCATGGGCTCTGGATGCAAGTCTGGCTTAGAATCCTCACTGTCACTTGCTAGCTCTGTGGCCTAGGGCATATCACTCCATCTGTGATGAAGTTTCCTCTGTGTCACAGTTTCCTCATCTGTAATATAGTAAAGTGTTTATTTAGACCAGTGCCTGGTATATGGCAAGTACTTAAATATCAGTTAGTATTATAATAACAATTTAGCATGATTATAATTATCTAAATAATGAGGGATGACTCTCAAAAGAGTCTTGGGCATTTAATTTTTAAGACTGTGGTATCTCTCAGAGCCCAGAGAATGGTGCTCTCTAGCTCACTTCTTTCTGTTCAAGACTAGTGTCATAGAGTAGAGAGCTGTCCTATCTCTGCCTTTTCTATCCATTTGGTTTATGCCACACCTGTTTCCATCTAGTCCTGACATCCAGGTTGGATAAATGGATATTTATACATTTGAAAATGCATGTCTAATCCAAGGCTGGTTTATTTATTGTACTTTATGATAAGTATACTAATGATGAGAATTGTAAGGCAACATCAGTATTTCCAAGAAGAAGATCAATAGATTAGTTCCCAATATTCCAGTTTCAAACCATCTTCAGGTAATTTAACATTTTAGATCCAGTGCCCATCTTTTTTTGACCTAAATTCCTGGTCAAATTATTAGATATCATTCTCTAAGAACCCAAGTATTAAACATTCTGTCACCCACCCCTTCTTTTTTTTTAATAAAATATTTTTTAGAGCAGTTTAAAATTAACAGCAAAATTGACTGGAAAATGTATAGAGTTCCCATTTACCCACTCACCCCCGCACTCCAATCTCTGTTTTCTCTGCATATCAGTTATACCTCTTTTTAAAAAAAATTTTGATGATTGCTCTAAAGTTTGCAATACACATTTAAAACTAATCCAAGTCCACTTTAAAATAACTCTAAACCACCTCACAAGCAGTATAAATATCTTATAATAACAATATTCCCAATTCCTACACCTCCCATCCCTTTTACCATTGCAGTCATTCATTACACTTACACATAAGTGTATACATATCATAAGCATACGTAATCAAATACATTTTTGCTATTATTTCATGTAAACTATTTTCTGTTAGATCAATTAAGAATAAGAAAATAAGTTTTTATTTTACCTTCGCTTATTTATTCCCTGATGTTCTTTCTTTCTTTATGTAGATCCAAGTTTCTTACTTATATCATTTTCCTTCTCTCTGAAGAACTTCTTTTAACATTATTTTTGCAAGGCAGGTTTACTGGCAGCAAATTCCCTCAATTTTTGTTTTCCCGAGAAAGTCTTTATTTCTTCTTCACTTTTGAAGTATAATTTTGCAGGGTACAGAATTCTAGCTTGTTGTATTTTTGGGGTTTTTTTTTTTTTAATCAAATATTTCACTTCACTCTCTTCTTGACTGCATGGTTTCTGAGGAGATATCAAGTGCAATTCTTATCTTTACTTTTCTAAAGGTAAGATTTTTTTCCTCTTGTTTTCTTTCAATTTTTTTTGTCTTTATCTTCGATATTCTAAAGCTTGAATATTACATGCTTAGGGTAGATTTATTTGTTTTCATTTATCCTGCTTGGTGTTCTCTGAGCTTCCTGGATCTATAGTTTTGTATTTGACATTAATTTGGAAAAATTCTCAATCATTATTACTTCCAATATTGCTTTTGTTCCTTTCTCTGTTTCTTCTTCTTCTGAAATTCCCATTACATGTATGTTATACCTTTTGTCGTTGTCCCACAGTTCTTGGATGCTCTGTTCTTTTTTTTTTTCAGTATTTTCCTTGTTCAGTTTTGGGGAAGTTTCTATTGTCATATCATCAAGCTCAGAGATCCTTTCCTCAGCCATGTCGTGCCCTAATGAGCTCATCAAAGGCATTCTTCATTTCTGTTATAATATTTTTGATCTCTAGTATTACTTTTTTAAAATTATTTTTTAAAGTAAATTTATTTATTTTATTACTATATTTTATTTATTTATTTATCTTGGCTGCGTTGGGTCTTCATAGCTGCATGTGGGCTTTTCGCTGGTTGCGGCGAGCAGGGGCCACTCTTCATTGTGGTATGCAGGCTTCTCACCGCGGTGGCTTCTCTTGTTGCGGAGCATGGGCTCTAGACGTGCGGGCTTCAGTGGTTGTGGTTTATGGGCTCTAGAGCGCAGACTCAGTAGTTGTGGCGCACGGGCTTAGTTGCTCTGCGGCATGTGGAATCTTCCCGGACCAGGGCTTGAAACTGTGTCCCCTGCATTGGCAGGCAGATTCTTAACCACTGCACCACCAGGGAAGCCCTCTAGCATTACTTTTTTTTTTTAAAATTTTATTTATTTATTTATTTATGGCTGTGTTGGGTCTTCGTTTCTGTGCGAGGACTTTCTTTAGTTGTGGCAAGTGGGAGCCACTCTTCATCACGGCACGTGGGCCTCTCACTATTGCGGCCTCTCTTATTGTGGAGCACAGGCTCCAGACGCGCGAGCTCAGTAATTGTGGCTCACGGGCCTAGTTGCTCCGTGGCATGTGGGATCTTCCCAGGCCAGGGCTCGAACCCGTGTCCCCTGCATTGGCAGGCAGAGTCTCAACCACTGCACCACCAGGGAAACCCTCTAGCATTACTTTTAAATTCTTTCTTAGAATTTCCATCTCTCTGCTTATGTTATGCATCTGTTGCATGTTGTCTACTTTTTCCATTAAAGCCCCTTAGCATATTAATCATAGTTTGTGTTTTAAAATTCTGGTCTGATAATTCCAACATTTCTGCCATATCTGACTCTGGTTCTGATGCTCGTTCAGTCTCTTTCAACTGTGTTCTTTGCCTTTTAAAATACCTTATAATTTTTTTTTGTTGATAGGTGGGCAAGATATAGTGGGTAAAAGGAACTGCAATAAACAGGGCTTTATAATGTAGTGTTAGTGTGTGAGGGAGAGAAAATGTTCTGTGGTCCTATGATCAAGGCTCAGTCTTTTGCTGAGCCTGTATCCCTGGACCGTGGATTTTGCCAGTACTTCTCAGTCCCATCACCCTCTCTTAGGTGGGGCAGGATGGATAGAGGAGCTGGACTCAGATACTTCCCTTCCCCCTTGTAGGTTAGGCTCTGATAAAACCCCATCAGATTTAG
This sequence comes from Aethalodelphis obliquidens, assembly GCF_003676395.1. Lineage (NCBI taxonomy): Eukaryota > Metazoa > Chordata > Mammalia > Artiodactyla > Delphinidae > Aethalodelphis > Aethalodelphis obliquidens. Next base: position 25,775,826 of record NW_020837959.1, on the reverse strand, counting down.
GCTCTGGTAAAAATAGCTTCTCCTGAGGGCAGGTCTTATTAAGAAGAACAGAATGCTCTGACATATTTCAAAACAGTTCCTTTTTTCCTTCCTCTTCCAGAAGCATGAGGGGATTTTCTTCCAGTATTCACTGTGGGGACCTGGTAGAGCTTCTGGAGGTAAAATTATCTTTGATTTTCTGTAGTTGGAAAATGATATATGTCTAGGTGTAGAGTTTTGTTTTGTTTTGTTTTGTTTAACACTTACCCTGCTTGGTGTCTGTACGAAAGTGCAGGGGATCCCCTGTGACTTGGCTCCCTGAGAATTTTTAACTCTCAGACTGGTCCACTCTGAGCCTCCAGCAATTTGTCAATTACAGTTCAGGTTTTCCTACCCAGGCACTGGTACCATGGAAGTTTCTGCTTGTGGATTTATGTTCCAGTAAGTTGTGATTCTCTGTATCCATCTGTCTGTCTCTCCAATGTTGGGGGCAGTGGTTTTCCCTTTGACCTGACTTGTCTGACATGTCTAAGAAGAGTTGTTGGTTTTTCAGTTCATACAGCTTTTTACTGGTTAGGATGGAAGAGTGACTTCTAAGCTCTTGATATGTCGGATCGGAAACCGAAAGTCACTCTGACCTCTTCTAAATACCCACATTTATGCACAACATCTGTGGAGCCCCATCAATTTTGATTATTGTTGGCTTACAGTAGGCTAGGCTTGGATCTTCCCATTCTGCAATATTTGGGTCATCAGGAACATTACTGTGAAGTTCCGGTACATCTGGTTCTCACTTTGTCCAATAAGCTAAAAAAGTAAAACCTTCATTGTCAGCCTCTGAGGCAGTGGAAGTTTCACTGTGGAGCATGAGTCTGCCTTGCCTGTCCCTCCCAATAAACAATTGCTCACTGTGGGCCTGGGGTCCCCACCCAAGTTAAAAGACTCAGTTGCAATTTCAAAAATATCATAAGCAAGCACAGAATATTTATGCAAGGAAACAGGACAATAGACTCTCCTTTAACCAAGTTATGTCTAGTTTAATTACTATGGCATTGAATGGCATTGAGCAGAATCCTAAGAGCAACAAAAATAAGCATTGTCATAACCTTTAGAAATACTGTTCAATGTTGAACTTTTGCCTTTATTGCCTTTTTTATTCTCTTCTTCTACAGATTTTGTACCAGCACTGGTTAGCCTGTGTGGTCATTTATTCCGCATTTATTGATTTGTCTAGTCCCAGTTTGTCCCCTGATGAGCTGTATGAGCTCTGATAAGGACTTATAAAATTCTGGATTTCAGTGTTCACAACTGAATTTCTGAATCATGGAATCCCTAACATTTCTTCTTTCTAGTTCCAAAAGTAGTTAATAAACTGTGGATTAGTGAGCAAGGGACCCATTAGAGTGATGTTACTCAGAGAAAGCTACTGGGAAGGCTCAAACCTGGAGGGCTGGTCTCTCACCTTTCCTTCGCCACCCCCCTACTCCAGCAAATTTCTGCGGTGCCTTCCAGACCTGGTTCCAATTTCATCTCACCTGAGAGAATGTTCCTAAGTTTTCCTGTAGCGACTCCTCTCTTCTGCCTCCCAAGTCTCTCATACGGCATCTAGAAACGTTCTGTGGTTCTGTGGTTTCCCTGTGTACATGCTGCTTTCCCTCATCCCAACACATCCCATACCCTGTGAGCTACACAAGAACAGGAACCATACTTCACTCATCTTCAAGTGAACAGAGCTCATCCATCCTATAATAAATGCCATTTATTTATTTCAGATGATTTGGGTAGTTGATTAAAGTCTTATGTTTTATGAATGTTATGTATGTTCCAAACAAGCCTATAAGAGTGCTCAGCAAGCATGTGTGTGTACCTTCTTTTTTGTGTTTGCTTCAGTTCTGGGTACATGGCAAGCGGTCAGTAAGTATATGCTATAGTTTCCTGAATTGGAAGAAGACAGATGGTGATATTCTTGATGGGCCTTTTCTTAAGAATCTCTGTTTATCATCACTGAAAGGCACTAATTTGCTTGCACATCACTCATATCAAGTAGAAGTGTAAATGGTTTAATCTATGATTTTAGGCAACTAAAAATAGGCACACAATTGTTCACTCCTGGAGGGTAAGGAAGGTGACAGTTGGTCCTGCATTACAGAGTACATTTAACAGTGCAAGGTCTTATAGCTCTTTTTAAAAATACTCTTTTATGACAAGGCTGAATCATGGGCCTGGGGAACCGGTGTGAGCAAGCAATTCCTTTGCAGCTCGGAGGGAAAAACACAGATTAGGGCAGGGATACTCTCAGTGTCGTTGCACCTTCTGCAATCCAAACTCTCCACCACACCCTCTCTTTGTGACTTGACTAATCTAACAGAAGGAGAGAGTTGCCAGCATGCTGTTGTGTACTTTCATTGGCAGTAGGTCCAGTGTTAATCCATTCTCAGGCCTGAGGGCCAGATGGGACCAGAGTGAGTTCCTGACTATTCAGACAGGAAAAATGATGGGGGGGGGGTATTGTAAATTGTCAGGTGAATTCATTTAGGCTAATACAGGCAGTCTCCTCTTCCTAAAAAGCCATAAGAAGGATTTTTAATTGACTTATTCAGATAATTGCTTAAATGTGTTTTGCCTCTGTGGGCAACTTTGGAGTTTTTTCTCCTTGCCTGTTTGTTGATGATATGGTCAGTAAATCCTTGGAAGACCTCGACACCTCGCCAACAGTCATCTTCTCCACCCTCAGCCTGACGTCATTCTAGGTGACTCAGTATGACAACCTCGCCTGGTGCTCCCTTGCCTGCCTCACCTTCAAGGACATCATTCCCCCTCTCAGGCCCCACTCCATGGCCACACCCTAGACCTCGTCACAGCCAGATCGCACTGCCACTCAAATAAAGCATCACATTCATTCTTAACCATGTGTTCCAGACACCGCCCCCTCACTCTCTCTCTGTCTTTCACATTATTGATCCCAACACACCAGTTCTTTGACTTTTCTGTATCTTTATTTGGAGTCCCTTGTCCCTTTTTCCCATTAGGTCCCTCTTCTCTTCACTTAGCTCCTTACCCATGCCATCTCTTCATCCCTTGGTTTACCATTATTCTGAAACCTCTTGTTCTGTTGTTTCCCCATCACACCAGATGGAAGAAAACTCCTTAAACCTTACTAAAGGTAATTGCTACCCTCTCTACTTTGCATTCAACTCATTGACATTTCAAGGGAAAAGTCACACAATAGTCAGGACTGGCCCACCGCAGCTTTGTGTCTCTAATCTTGACGGACACCTATAGCTCCCTGATAAAAAAATATGTATTATATTTATATATATTATATTATTATTATATTATATTATTATATTATTATTATTATATTTTTCCTGGTCAACATGCTCCTATTCCATGCGGCATTTCAGACAATACCTACATCTCTCAAAGGTATGACCCCTCCCTCCCCAGCTCCCCTCTTCCCCATCAACCTCTAATCTTGTCTTCTGTTTCACAGAGAAAACAAGTACGTAATTAAACAGTAATTCCTTCAATTTACTTATATATAACCCTTTCTTTTTCTTCTTTCCCCTGTTAAAATGAAAGAGATTCTCTTCCTTTTTCTTAGGGGCTTAACTCTGATTATTCCATCTCACTCTGTATATTTAATAATTCCCTCTTCACAGGCAATTTAAATGTACATATATATTCCCAGTGGTGGGGGGAACACTCCCTTGTTTCTAATTTCTGCTCACTGCTCTCTCCTTAGTTGTTTTTTTTTTTCCCTACTTAGAGTCCATCTTTTTGAAAGAACTGTCTACTGATATATCCACAGCACCCCTGCCCAACGATGACTCAACTTGGTGCTCCATTCTTACTGCTCTACTCAGAGCAGTTTTTAAAATTAATTAATTAATTAATTATTATTATTATTATTTATTTTGGCTGTGTTGGGTCTTTGTTGCTGTGCACGGGCTTTCTCTAGTTGCGGCGAGCGGGGGCTACCCTTCGTTGCGGTGCGCGGGCTTCTCATTGCGGTGGCTTCTATTATCGCAGAGCACAAGCTCTAGGTGCGTGGGTGTCAGTAGCTGTGGCACACGGGCTCTAGAGCACAGGCTCAGTAGTTGTGGCTCACGGGTTTAGTTGCTCCGCGGCATGTGGGATCTTCCTGGACCAGGGCTCGAACCTGTGTCCCCTGCATTGGCAGGTGGATTCTTAACCACTATGCCACGAGGGAAGCCCCACAGAGCAGATTTTTAAAAGGCCACTAACGATTTCCTTGTAGCTAACTTCAAAGAATTTTTGTAAGTCTTTATCTTCATGGATCTCTCACTGATAAAAACACAACTGATTGCTCCCTCCTTTTTTTTTTAATTAATTTTTATTGGAGTATAGTTGCTTTACAATATTGTGTTAGTTTCTGCTGTGCAGCAAAGTGAATTAGTTATAAGAATACATATATCCCCTCTTTTTTAGATTTCCTTCCCATTTAGGTCACCACAGAGCACTGAGTAGAGTTGCCTGAGCTATACAGCAGGTTCTCATTAGTTATCTATTTCATACATAGTAGTGTATATATGTCAATCCCAACCTTCCTCCTTCTTAAAGTACTTCCTTTCATATTTTCCATGTCACAGCACTGCCTGGTTCCCCCCTGTGTCTGTATATGTTCATTCATGGTTACCTTGCTGTCTCCTCTTCCTCAGCCCATACCTTTTAACTTGATGCTACTCAAAGTGTAGTCTTGATGCTTTTCCTCTGCCATTCCATACCTTGCAGTAGGCAGAATAATAGCCCTCTCCCCAGAGATGTCCACATCCTAACTGCCAGAACCTGTGACTATGTTACCTTACATGGCAAAAGGGACTGTGCAGATATGATTAACATAAGGACTTTGAGATGGAAAGTGAGCCATTGTAATCACAAGAGTCCTTATGAGGAAAACAGGAAGGCTGGAGAGTCAGTGAAGGAGATGTGGTGATGGACGCACAGGTTGTACCTCTAGAAGCTGGAAAAGGTAAGGACATATATTCTCTTCCAGAGCCTCCAGAAGGGATGCAGCTTTGCAGACACCTTGACACTCTAAGACCTACTACAAACTTCTGACTTCCAGAACTAGAATACATTTGTGTTGTTTCAAGCTGCTGAGTTTGTGATAATTTGTTACAGCAGCAATCAGAAACTAAGACAACCCTCTCCCTGTACAATCTCATCTGAGACTTCAGGTCATTTTTTCTTTACGCATCAGAAGGTTCCTGAATTAGTTATGGCAACTTTGTTGATGTAACAAACTCATCCCCTAAATATATGATTCCTCAGTCATAATACAGGTTAGATGTTTCTCCTGTAGCAGGAATGGGTCATGAAAAGGTTAGCAGAAGGACCCCTCCTCAGTTGTTTAGTAACGCAGGCTGACAGAGGTCCTGCCATCTCCAGCATCTGCTAAAAAGAAAACGAGCATGGGAAAAAGACCATGGACCAGAGCATGTGAGAAGTTTTTATAGGTCTAGTTCATAGGTGAAGTATTTTTCTTCTCATATTCCACTGGCCAGATTTAGTCACACAGCAGCATCCGACTGCAAAGGATACAGGGAAATATAGTCCACTTATGTCCCTATGATGAAAGAGGAAATGTGGATTTTGTTCAGCAGCTTTGTGAAATGTCTCCCAAATCTTATTTCTAAGTCAGACCTATTTGCAGACAACTGGAGCCACATAGCCAACTTCGGACTGGATAGCCCTGGTTAGAGGCATCTAAGAACCTTGAACTCAACATTTCAGAAATTAAATCCATCATCTTCTCAATGCTGTATCTCCAGCGTTTTTATGTCGCTGAATGGTAGCACTGTTACCCAAGTCAGAAACATGGGGGCCATCTGTGACTTCTCTCTCACTCCTTAATCAAGCACAAGGTCAATAGTGAATAGAAGAATTATGTTTCAATTTTGTTCAACTCTCCAGCATGACTGCCACCATCCTTAATCCATGCCATCACCATCATTCACCTAGAGCACTGAAAATGCCTCACAATTTGGATCCATTCTTAATCCCCACAGTCTTCTGTAAATGCCAATTCCCCAATTTGTGCCATTCTCCAGTTCAACCAGTTGTAAGTTTTCCCAGTATTCTTAAGACAAAGTTAAAACTTACCACGGCTTCCATGACTCTTCACCTCCAACCCCTCCCCACACAACTCTGTCCTACTGTCACACCAAACTCTTTCCAGGGTCTTTAAGTCTCCGTGGTGTCTCTTGCTTTTGGATCTTGGTAAATCCTATTCCCCTGCCCTGGTTCCTTCTCCCTCTCCCCTCAAACTTTACCAGTCAAGTCTTAATTTATCTTTCAGACATCAGCTCAAAGGCATTTTCTCTGAGAAACATTCCCTGGTAGCCCATATAAAAACTTAAAGCCCAGAGTATATGCCCAGTAGTGGGATTGCTGGGTCATATGGTAGTTCTATTTTTAGGTTTTTAAGGAACCTCCATACTGTTCTCCATAGTGGCTGTATCAATTTACATTCCCACCAACAGTTTAAGAGGGTTCCCTTTTCTCCACACCCTCTCCAGCATTTATTGTTTGTAGATTGTTTGATGATGGCCATTCTGACAGGTGTGAGGTGATACCTCATTGTAGTTTTGATTTGCGTTTCTCTAATGATTAGTGATATCGAGCATCCTTTCATGTTTTTGATAGCAATCTGTATATCTTCTTTGGAGAAATGTCTATTTAGATCTTCTGTCCATTTTTGGACTGAGTTGTTTGTTTTTTTGGTATTGAGCTGCATGAGCTGCTTGTATATTTTGGAGATTAATCCTTTGTTAGTAGCTTCGTTTGCAAATATCTTCTCCCATTCTGAGGGTTATCTTTTCCTCTTGTTTATGATTACCTTTGTTGTGCAAAAGCTTTTAAGTTTCATTAGGTCTCATTTGTTTATTTTTGTTTTTATTTCCATTTCTCTAGGAGGTGGGTCAAAAAGGATCTTGCTGTGATTTATGTCATAGAGTGTTCTGCCTATGTTTTCCTCTAAGAGTTTGATAGTGTCTGACTTTACATTTAGGTCTTTAATCCATTTTGAGTTTATTTTGTGTATGGTGTTAGAGAGTGTTCTAATTTCATTCTTTTACATGTAGCTCATTGCAGCACTATTTACAATAGCCAGGACATGGAAGCAACCTAAGTGTCCATCAACAGATGAATGGATAAAGAAGATGGCACATATATACAATGGGATATTACTCAGCCATACAAAGAAACAAAATTGAGTTATTTGTAGTGAGGTGGATGGACCTAGAGTCTTTCATACAGAGTGAAGTAAGTCAGAAAGAGAAAAACAAATACTGTATGCTAATACATATATATGGAATCAAAAAAAAAAAAAAAGGTTCTGAAGAACCTAGGGGCAGGACAGGAATAAAGATGTAGACGTAGAGAATGGACTTGAAGACACAAGGAGGGGGAAGGGTAAGCTGGGATAAAGTTAGAGAGTGGAGTGGACATACATACACTACCAAATGTGAAATAGATAGCTAGTGGGAAGCAGCTGCATAGCACAGGGAGATCAGCTCGGTGCTTTTTGACCACCTAGAGGGGTGGGATAGGGAGGGTGGGAGGGAGATGCGAGAGGGAGGGGATATGGGAATATATGTATACATATAGCTGATTCACTTTGTTCTATAGCAGAAACTCACACAACAATGTAAAGCAATTATACTCCAATAAAGATATTTTTTAAAAAAAGAAAAAAAAATCTTAAAGCCCACACCACACTCTATTTGTGTAATCACCTTTCTTTCCTGAGAAATTGCAAGTTATGTGAGGGCAGGAGAAGAGTCTGTCTTCTTTTTTTTGTCCTCAGTGCTTAGTTTAGTGCCTATAAATATTTGTTTAAAGAAGGAACAGATCCTCATTTATGTATGTCTAAGGTATATGAAGCTAGGTAAAGACTAAGGCATTTATATTCTTCTCATCACTTAGGTCCCGTTCCCAGTTTTACTTATAATTTCCTAACTGGTTAAAATTAACATTAATAACAATAGTAGCTGCTGTCACAGCATGATCCTCAATCACAAAAAGCAGCTATGTTTTATGTATTCAGTTATTGTTTGTTATCAAATTAACTCATTTGTAGTGCTTCAAAGGGACACAATAATGACAAAGTCACTACTCAGTATAGGTCAAGGATGCTTTACACAAAAACAAAACAAAAGTTGTTTCTAATTCAAGAAAATGTATATAAATTACATATAAAATGTGTGCCTATATCTACATACATATTCATGTGTATACATACATTTTATACATAGTTTCCTTTTAACCCAACTTCATAAGCTTACAGCAGCAGAAAAAATACATAATTTTATGGTTATTAAACACTAGCTAGAAAGAGCCTAACATAGTTCTCATGTTGGTCCTACACTTTCTCATATGACAAAAGAAGAAGAATTACTTGTGAAATCATTGTGGTCAATATGTTCTACATTTTTCTAAGTCAAACCAAGACTATCTCTAATTATGAGCAATGAAGTGCATTTGTTTAACTTCAAGCTTGAAAGCATTTGCTTAAAAAATAAATAAATAAATCATTTTGGTATGAAAAGTTTTGACCGAATGCTTAATAAATAATAAAATATACCTTTTTTTGACTTTTACTTTATTTTTTTATACAGGATAATTTATTAGTTATCCATTCTATACATATTAGTGTATATATGTCAATCCAAATCTCCCAATAATAAAATATACTTTTAATGCCCTAAACTATGTTAATATGAGGTTAGGAATAAGACTTCAATTACTCCAAAGTCTGAAAATTCAGAATCACCATTCCCAAGGAAATCATAATCCATCTCCCTAGTGTACAATTCTGTTTTCAAAAGAAGCTCTTTTAACAGAGCACAATGTGACCTTTTATTTGGAACATCAAGCAACTCAGTAAATTATTATGGGAAGGAATGGATCTAGGTAAGATTTAGGGGCTTTGATTTGCATTCAAATGGCATCATTTCTTAAAACTTATCTATACCTTTACCAGTGGAGAATTTAATAAAGGATGGAAAATAACACTGACTGTAAAAGTATGCATACAATTGGTCTTTAATGATAAATGTAGAAATTTTTTACTAGACGATAAATAGGAAAACATTTATTTTTTTCTGCTGAGTGAATTTGTAACCCCAAGCCAATTTCTGCTCCAAGTAATTTGATGTTTTTGTCTATAGTAACTTTCTCATAATTTTCTTTGAGTTTGGGGAAGCAAATTGTTTGATAGTAATAATCGGGCTTAAAGATAAAATTGTTCTGACTGATTCTTAATGACTCCGAACTGTTCGGGGAGCCATGGAAAAACTACTCATAGAGAAGAGGGAGCAAAGACATAAAACTTAAGAAGAGGGAAAAATGTCCATGGGGAGCCGGGAAACGAGTTTAATCTGAGAAAAACGTATTTGGTTCTTAATATTAGAACAAACAATCTGGAAACTATTACTTGTTGGTTAAAAGCACCGTTTAAAAATTTTTTTCTTTGTTTTGTGGGGTTTTTAAAATTCAGTCAGATCTTGGTTTTGAATACTGGCTCCTACTTATTCTGTGACCGTGGGAAAATCACTCCACTGGACCTTCACTGCCCTGTTTGTAAAAAGGGATGAGGTTGGTTCAAGTTTAGAAATGGCTCAGCAAATGGAGGTGCCCATAATGTGTATGACAAATTGGAGGAGACAGAAAGAAAGGATACTAGTTAAGCATTTATTTCAATACCTCAGCAGTGAGATGAGGGTGATTCTCAGTCGGCAGGAGTGAGGGGACATTTGGCAATGTTTAGGGGCACTTTTGGTTGTCACAACTGGGGTGGGGTGTTATTGGCATCCAGTGAGTAGAGTCCAGGGACACTGCTAAACATGCTACGATACACAGAATTGTATGTGTATTATACATACAATACAATACACAGAACAGCCCCCAACAAAAAGAAGTATCCTTTCCAATACATCAGGAGTGCCAAAGCTGATAAACTCTGTCCTAAGCTAAGGTGTGACAGTGAAGATGGGATGAAGTGGACAGATTGAAGCAATGCTTATAAAGCTAAATCAAAGGGGCTGGTAACTGACTTGATGTAGAAGGTGCCATACTTACAGGAACGTGGTCTGAGTCATTTATCTTAACACCTATTAAAGTGCCCTGCACATATGTGGTATTCCAAAATATTTGTTGAGTGAAAAAAGTAATTGAATACATGAATGATTGAATAAGTGAATGAAAAGAGAAACAGGAATTGAGAATGACCTCCAGTTGTTGGCTTGGGCCATTCAGTTAATAGTGGTGACAGCCTCTGGGATGCGGACATACGAAGAAAAGATGGTCTTAGGAAAAAGGTGGAGAGTTCAGGAATGGTCTTGAGATGCCTGCGACAGCTATTTACAATACATATAGACTCAATAGTTCAGCTGGTCGATGCTTCAATTGTTAATTCTGCTAAGTGGGATAAAAATGTTTATAAATGGAAACCCTCCTTGAAAAGAGTCTTTTAAAATAATATTGGATATTTATAAATTAAAACCAAGAATAATTTCAAGTCATTATGATAGCTAGAGAAATCTAAAATTTTCATTTTATTATTTTTTTCTAAGGAAAGAAAATTTAAAATTCCAATTATGTGATCTTAGAATGCTAAATATTTTCTCCCATCATAATGCTTCTTGCCTAACTTCACTATTTTGGCTCTGAAGTGAAGTAAAACAAATTTACTCATACCATGTAAGCACCAGAGGCAGGGAGATTACTTTCCCACTCAGATGTGGTTAATTGTTCTTCTCCACACTCATCCCTTCTCCAAAACCATTCTGTCCCCGGGGTCCATCTGCCATTGACCTATTCTCCAATGGCCCCTAGAACCAAATGCAGACATTTGTCCCCAGGATTCCCTTTGCCTATATCAGAGAGTGCCACTCAATGGCCTTGTTGAGTGGTTTCTATGCCACTGATGAAGCACAGGAGTGCTGGAGATACCAGGAACATTGAGGTCATCACCCCTGTTGTTTGTACCCCTGTCACTTCACTCTGGACATAACACTTCTCTTCATACATGTCTTTGCCATGAAGAGAATATGGCTCTTTCTTGAGTCTCTTCTTATCCTCAAAGCCACCCTGTTCTTTCAATTTTTAAAACATTACCTAAAACCATTTAGGGAAGATTCCCTAGGGCCTGGGGCAGAGTGTATTTGCAAAGTGCTACACCACCATGCCCAGGAGAGAGCTCAGGAAACTTGATTCTTCTCATCTCAGGGCAAGTTCCTTGCAGGCCATGGCACCTGTTGGTGGATGGACCTCACCTCACCTTTCTGTTCAAGGGCGTTCATCTCAGTGACATTTATGTTCTTGGAGATGACAGTAATTATCATTTCCGTAAATTTTCCTCATCATATTGTCCAGAAACTTCTGGAGCCTGAATGCAAACAAGACACGTGAGGACTTGACCTGACATCTCAGTCTGGTCAAGGTGGACCCCCAGAATATATCTCACACCTGTCCTTTCTTATCTAATTTTTAAGTTAATTACTTTTATTTTCATATTGGCGCTGGCTGGAATTTTATTCTTGGACCATCTGCGTTGACTGACCTTTAAACCCAACGGAATTAGTGCTTCAAAACATAGCCATTGACATTGTGCATTTTGTTCTCTGTTGCCTTTTTTATACACCTTTATGATACCAAATGCTGCCTACATGGGATCTTAGCAAACACACTGAAAGGGAGCTGTGATTGGACTGAGTCCTTTAATCATGGCCTAAAATTATTTTTGGTCAGACTTTTAAAGTCCGAGTCCATCTTGTGAATTCTGTGGTCAGGGGTGTTGGCAGTCATGCTTTCCAGAAATATTGAGACATCAGGAAGAAGGCCCTGAAGCGAGTGCAGATGTCAGCACCTTCATTTATAAGAACTCACACTGCCGTCATGGAAAACATGCTGATGCCAGAAAGCAGGAGGAGAGATTAGAGGAGCTCTTGAAGCAACAAGTTGGAGATGGATTTCCTGGTGGGAGTGCGTGCACACTGACACAGAAGGATGTCAGAAACATTTTTCCAGGTTTTTACAAATCTAGCAGAGGAACATTTTATCCATTTGTCAAAACTGTGAGCCCTGCTGCCTCAACAGCTTTAGCTTTTTGTTGAGTTTTAAGTGACTGAAATGATGAAGACAAGTTCCTTGTGAAGTCTCACCAAAAAGCATCAGGAAAACAGTATCTGTCCATGCATTGAAGCAGAGTGCACGTTCTCATGGAGTATTTTCATGTCAAAATCAGTAGCTCTGTGGTTACGAAGTCCTCTTCCTGTCAGCTGTTCACTCACTACCAGGGACTACAGGTTGAGGGTTTTTTTGTTTTCATTTTTAAATTTCTTCTATTGAAAGCAAGTAAAGATAATAACAGAAGACATTGGTTTATACAGAAATCCTAACGTGCCACCAGAACGTGATGTTTTCTGTGATCCCATGATCGAAGTTTGTCCCATGAAGGATTCATCTGGTTCTGGACATAGTTCTGAGAGTTTTTATATCCATTTTTGTGAAGCTTGAAGAGACTTCAGTGTAACACCACACCCCAAGAAGTCTCTAAAGTTGTTAAAGTATTAAGAAAGACATAATTGTTTAAAGCCTAGTTCTTAAATGAAATCCCTTGTGGAATATGAAAAATCTTCTAAGGCTGCAAGGCGACAGTGTGGCACTGAGGACGGACGTGGCTCTGTTCATTTAGAAAATACCATAAACGGCTTTATTATGGGAATTTGGTAAAGAAATCTTTCATTAATAGGAAACATTTGGCTCTACACTGCAAAGAAAGTGAGCTTTACATAATTTGTTAAGATCTTTCAGAGATTCAATATCCTTCTCCTCAGTCTTAAGGTAAGTACTATATAAATATATGATCTTGAAAAAAAAGCTTATAAAATTCAGTTGTAGGTAACGTGATTTCCATTTTGGGGTTGTACCCTTTTGTTGTTTACTGAATTCATTTAATGTCATTGGGAAAACCATTCAAATTCCTACCGTAGGCTGATGTGATGTAGATGGTCTTTGTTAGTGAACCTTGATGGAAAGAGATATGTCAGGATTCTGAATTTCCAAATTCATCTAGAGGAGTCTCCAGTGGTATACGCAGAAGGGGGGCATTTCAAACACAGAATTGATGACTATGGGCTTTGATTCCAAATCCCTATGAAATCCTGAACCTGTTGATATGGCCTGGACCGCATGTGAACCTTTGAACTTCTACTGTGCCTTAGTTTACACCTAGAACGTGAGCTAGTCCAAGCAGACTGCTTTATCTCCTTCCCCTGAGGACCTCTTGGTATTCATCAGTAAAAACTCCATCTGGGTCTCTGGCTCAGCTCAGAATATTTTTCCTGAAAAGTGTGTTTCCCTGGAATAGAAAAGTGATAGTGGTAAGCCAGGCATGACCCCAAAACACTGAGCAATCTCCAGATTAGAGTTTGATTACTTAGAGTTAGCTAAGAACCTTGAAATCCAATTTAAGTGTCAGTGAGCACTGGGGCTATAGCCTTTGGTGCTCCAGGGTGGGGTGGGAATCTAGATGTACGTGGATTTGGCCAAGACTTCTCTCCCCTGCCTTGCTTACCTGGACTCTGCCAGCTTCCTTTGAATCTACATGGAAGCCAAGATTTCATCCTGTGAGCCAGAAGAGTGACATGATGATCTATGCATTTTCAAAAGAGAACCTAGAAGTCATCTGGGTGACAGATCAGAAGGGGAGAAGGCTGGAGCCAGGGCAATCAAGGTCATTAAATATTCCAGTTGAGAGACCAAGAAGATCGGCACAAGGGGAGAGAGCTGGTTAAAGGAATAATAATGGAAAATGACTCTCAAGATGCAGTGGGAAGGTTTCCCAAGCAGGTAAACAGGGACTTTTATTTTCTGAGCTTATCAAATGGCATGGAAGAAAATTGTGTAGGATAGGAATGCAGCAAACCTAATACCCAATGTTGAAAAGATTTTAAAGTGAGTGAAAGATGGTGGTAAGAAGTAGAATAATCCAAAGTGTAAGGAGTTTGCTGATGCCTCTTCCTGCTCTCCTTAAAACCTCAACTAAGACAAGTATTAATTTGACATCACAGAGCACTAGCTCTTCACTTTGTACACATCTTGATGAAGTCTCTCCTGTAACACACGATCCCTAAATAATGCATGAGGGCTCTGCTTCCGCCCGCAGCAGTCACTCTGCCTTAGTGGTTTCTACCATCAGAGATGGTGCTTCCCTAGCACATAAAAGCAAGTGATCATTATCATCAATCCCCTGACTTCATTATTATTTCACAGGATGGACTGCAGAAGATAAAGTATAAATACCCCTTTCTTACTGTTCATTACCAGTCACATTTTCTCATATTCAATTTCATTCTTCCCTTCCAAGAAATCTAAATAGAAGTAGATATTGATTTTGGAAATGTGTTTCTTAATGGTAAGAAATAGCAAATTAAACCCTGAAATGTAACTTTAAATGTGCATTTTATGTCCTTCAGATAAAGTAAAAAATCTGTGCTTTGTCGTATCCCTAGGGGAACATATCAGGAGATGGGTATTTTGTGTTTAGCAGGAGGAAAATATGTTTACCATTTTTTCGGTGCCTAGAATGAATGAAGCGTCTAAGATGTCTTGCTTTGTAAGCCCTTTTCCAGTTTAGCAGAATCAAGAGGGGAAAATTCACCTGTAATGTTGATAGACAACCTGACAGGACATGGACTACAGTCACAAAAAACTTCTGATTGAAAGATTTATCTCCTGGAATAAATCCATGCAGATAAAGTGGCTAGATAGAGCAAGATGGAATAGCACACAGTTGCTTACATTTTTCATGTAATGAAAATGGTTTGTTCTTTGTATTAAATATTCTAAATAGTCTCTCTATATTAATTGATGGAATTAAAGCAAGCTAGATATTATGTGCACGTGTGTCATTTCTTCTTTTTTAAAAAATTTATTTTATTTATTTATTTTTGGCTGCGTTGGGTCTTCGTTGTTGTGCGCGGGCTTCCTCTAGCTGCAGTGAGTCGGGGCTACTCTTCATTGCGGTGCGCGGGCTTCTCATTGCAGTGGCCTCTCGTTGCGGAGCACAGGCTCTAGGTGCGCGGGCTCAGTAGTTGTGGCTCGCGGGGTCTCGAGCGCAGGCTCAGTAGTATGTGGCACACGGGTTTAGTTGGTCTGCCGCATGTGGGATCTTCCCGGACCAGGGCTCGAACTCACGTCCCCTGCATTAGCAGGCGGATTCTTAACCACTGCGCCACCAGGGAAGCCCTGCACGTGTGTCATTTCTGATTGGCCCAGTGCAGTCTAAGTAACACAAGACTGGAAACAGAAATGGTAATGCATTCTGAAAATCACAGTCTTGAATCAGCAAGCTATGATTTTCAGAAGTAAAAGAACAGTAAGTCTCACTGTGAGGATCCTATTCCCTGTTTAGCCTCATATGAAAAACGTATCAAATCCAGACCTTCACTGTGTAGTTTTCTATACTTAGAGACAACACTGCTGATGGTGTGATTCTCCCTGTAGGCAAGTGTGGAAGAAAAGCTTGATTTTTGTGTGTAATCTTTGCCTGCAAACAGGGTCAGCCTCATGGGGCACTCACTCAGGGCCCAGTGCCCAGAAGGGCCCTGCACTTGGTTTAATGCTCTGCTATCACCAACCATTGAAACTCTCTTTTTTTTTTCTTTTGCGGTACGCGGGCCTCTCACTGTTGTGGCCTCTCCCGTTGCGGAGCACAGGCTCCGGACGCGCAGGCTCAGCGACCATGGCTCACGGGCCCAGCCGCTCCGCGGCACGTGGGATCCTCCTGGACCGGGGCACGAACCCGCGTCGCCTGAATTGGCAGGCGGACTCTCAACCGCTACGCCACCAGGGAAGCCCTCTATCTCATTTTTGAACAAGGAGCCCTGCATTTTCACTTTGAACTGGGCCCTACAAATTATGTAGCCAGTCCTGCCTGCTGGATCTATTATCTTGCAGATCTATCTTTTTGCTTTATAATGCACGAAGGCTTTTTTTTTTTCTTTTCTTTGTAAAAATTGCATAGCCTCATTTTGGGGGCTGATTTATTTACACTCATGGATTCCGGATGACAGGGTATTGTTCGTATTCTATTTCTATTCTTGGAATTAGGTCTCCCTTCAACCAATACACACACACAGTTTAATAACATGATCTCTTAATTATAGGTAATGATATAAGATAGAACTCTAAAGTCTAACTTCCATGACAAATATTGAATACATTCCTCTGGCCTTAGTTCTCTGAGATAAGAATCTCTGTGCATGTTTCATACACTCACTTGCTTTTTCCCTGATAGTCTTTCAATGTTTACTTGCTTCCACTTTTAAGCTGCAACTCAATGGGTTAGTTCTGTCAAAACTGTGCTTCAGAAAAGCCTAACTAAAGAAGAGTGAAGCCAGATGTTCACAAACATTTTGATTAATTTTTCCCTTTTAAACCACTTTTGAATTTTGAAATGCTTTCTGAAGAACAGACTTAGCTCCCTACTACATCACTCGAAATAGGATTAACTAAATTACAATCAAGTAATTGTCTCTTGCATCTCTACTGAGAAACTCCATGTCCCTCAATAAATGTTTTAATTTTTTTTTTAGACCACAAGATTTCTGCTAATTAGATATAGTTAATTCACCCATATGTTAGTTTTTGAAAAGTTTAAATAGTTATAAATTTTAAAAGTTGGATATTCTACCTTCTTTTAAAACATGGAAGGGTCTAGCATCGATGATCCATCTGTTCTTAAATTAATGAAGTCCAATCTATCTATCGTTTTCCTATAAATAGTGTTTTTGTGTCCTGTTTTAAAGATCTTTGCCTTTCCTAAGCTCATGAATATATTCTCTTGTATTATTTTACAGAAAATGTATTATTTTACTTTTTATATTGAAATATGTTCCATCTGGAGTTAAATTTTGTATATGATATAAGATAGTGAGGTGGGATTAAAGGCTCATTTTTGTTTCTGTTTGTGGACATCCAATTCATACAGCACAATTTATTGGGAGCGGAATGCAAAAGAAACTATCATTTTCACTGCTTGTGATGACACTTTCACCATCAGTGAAGAATTTGTAGATATGTTGGTGTGTTTCTGGAATATTTTGTTCAATGTATCTATTGTCTATACTTTAACCAACAGTAAACTTACAATATCTATAAGTTTCAATATCTGGTATTATAAGTCTTCAACTTTGATTTCCTTCAAGGCCATCATGGCTATTCTTGGTCTTTAACATTTCCACATTGTTTTAAATCAGCTTTTTAAACTTCACAAAAATACCTGTTGAGATTTTGATTAGGAGTGCATACAATTTATAAATCAATCTGGAGAGAAATGGCTTTCCTACACTATTGTAGGAAAATATATGTATAAAAGTATTCTAACTCATGGACACAGTGTATGCTATATTGATTTAGTTCTTCTTTAATTTCTTTCCATAATATTTTATAGTTTTCCTTTTTATACACTACTGTTAAATATAATACTAGATACTTAATTTTTTGATGTTAATTTTATTTTCTAGTTATTCGCTGGTATTTTGTGCATACAGTTTATTTTGTATATTCACTTTATATCTACTGACTGATAAATTCTCTTATTGATTCTAATCGTTTAGCTTTTGGAGTTTCTATATACATTCTCATATCTCCTCTTCAATCCATATATATTTTATTCTTTTTCTTGCTTTGTTGCATTAGAAAGACTTCCAGGACACTGTTAAATAGAAATGGCAATGGGACTGTATTATCTCCTGAGATATCCTTATCTCAGGAAGAAATTTTCCAATATTTCATCAAGTATGATGTTTGCTATAAATTTTCTTTGAAGAAAGTCTTTATCATATAAAGAAATTTCCTCCTATATCTATTTTTCTAAAAGGAATTTGTTGTTACTTTGTTTTGTTTCAATCATGAATGTTTGTAACGTTTTTATTTACTTGTGTTTTTTTGCATTTATTGAAATGGTTACATGCTTTTTTCCTTAACTGTAATGAACTGGTGTAATGAATTACAGTAATTGATTTTTGAGCAACAAATCAACCTTGCATTCCTGATTTAAACCCAATTTTCTGGGTATATATTATGCTTTGTGCCTCTGTTAACAAAAAATCTGTAATTTTTCTTTTTTTATGTCTTTGTCTGGTGTTGCTGTCAAGATTGTGATAGCCTTATAACATGAGTTGGGAAATATTCCCCCTGTATCTAGACTTTAAAAAGTTTGTGAAAGATTGAGATTATTTCTTCATAAAGTATTTCGAATGTTTCTCTTTTGAAGCATCTGGGCCCAGAGTTTTCTCTCTAGAAAGGTTTAAAATCAATCTTTTTTGATAGATAATAACATTATTTGGACTTTCTGTTTCTTTATTTAAATCAGTTTTGATAAGTTGTGTTCTTTTCAAGAAATGTATTTATCTAATTTATGAAATTAATTGATATAAATTTATGACCTCCTCTTACTATATTTTAATATGTATAGTGATGTTCCCTTTTTATTCCTGATATTAATCATTTGTTTCTAATATTTCCCTTCTCTCCATTTTTTGATCTGTATTTCTGGAGATATATAAATTATATTAATATTTTCAAATAACCAACTTTTACCTCTTTAATTTTTCCAGTTGAATATTTGTTTATATTACATTGAGTACCGATCTCTTTTTTTTAAATTGTTATTTCCTTCCCATCCTTTTTATTTAATATGTTTAACTGTTCTTTCTTCTAGATTTTTGAGTTGGATACTTAGATCACTGATTTTTAGCTTTTTTTCTCCCTCTTCTAGTAAATTTACTTAAGGCTTAAAATTTTTCACCTTAAACACTACTCTTTCTACATTGCACATGTCACTCATTTCCAAATATTTTCTTGTTTCCTCAGTTAAAACTTTGATTTTTATCTCTGCAGTGTAGTGAGAATGCTACAAACCCTACACCACTGTTCTCTGTTTCGCTTCCATGCTCTGTGCCCCAAATCAGACTATCCCCCAAGGGCTTGTGAGGCTCACATCGAAGTATCTTCTTTTTCTCTGAAATCCTGGCAAAATTTTGAAGGATTCAGGATCTAGAGTCCTCAACTCTTGGCTGCATTGGTTTCTTTCTGTAATATTCAAATAGTATTTTCTTTAAAATAAAACACACTCAGATCTTATAGTTGTTCTATCAGAGAATGAGTCTGATACAAATGACTTCCTCGTAGCCAAAAACGGAAGTCCCTCCGCCATATTAAAATGCTACCAGTAAAATACCTTTCACCTCTGCTTATGTTACAATACATATTTGTTCAACTTACTATCTAGAGAATGGCAATCTAGGAATATGGATGTTATTTCTGAAAATGTTTAGTTTCACAATTAGTCATTTCCCTATTTCCCTTTTCTTTGCGTGTTTTAATACAATTGTGTGTGTGTATATATTATTTCAATATCAGATTTTATCACTTACACAATTGTAATTTGGGGAGAAAGACTGCCATGGCCAAAATTGTTTTTGTGTGTATGGGGGACAGGCATCAAGCACTAATCATTCTGGGGTTTCATCAAGCCTGTGTCCTTTTTCAGTGTATCAGAATTAGAATTGCTGTGGCAGCGATGATGCGGGGTCGCCTACCAGTGTGGCTAAAACTTCTGTGGGATGTTCTCTGCTTCACAGCTATGGGTCAGCACTTTCAATTAGTTCTCATTTGTTATGTTGCAAATCCTTTCTCACTGCTGAAAACAATTCTGACTCTGTCAGTGGGTCAGTGGCATCATCTTTCTCTAGAAAGAACAATCCCTAATGATTTTCATTACTTTAGTGTTACTCTGGGGAATGTCTCCATCAAAAACAGGTGATTCATTCATCACATGCAATGAATGTATTATGATGTGGCCATTCAGCTCCAGGTTCCATTTGTGATGATTTCTTGAATTTATTAAACAGAAAAGAAGACTTTTGGTGTCAATGTTTTATGTTCTCAGTGAGAACACGTTTTCACTTTCCATCCAGGCTGGTGAGAATTCTGTCTCTTAAATTATATCAGACGGCTCTTTCCTCGGTAAGCCTTGCAGCCTGGCTCCTCCCTGGAGGCTCTGGACTCAGGATTGTGATTCTCTGAGTACCTTGTCCTAAGTCATGCTTTTATTCAGAGGAGCTCAGGCTATGGTGAACATCAAGACAGCCTTGAAAAAGAAAAGACACACAAAATTAATATCTTGCAGTTTGAAGGTAGAAGGAGGGAGAGAAAGTCAGGCTGTTCCGCCATCTTGTCCAGGGCTGGGAAAGAAACTATGCTCTGAATATATATATATATATATATATATATATATATATATACACACACACACACACACACACACACACACACACACACACACACACACGGAGAGAGAGAGAGAGGGAGGTGCTATGGAGTAATGAGACTTCTTTGGCAGGTCACTCAGGAAAGTCATATTCTTCCGGCCACACCAAACAGCTTTAGGTCTTTCTTAGGTAGTGATATCAGAGCCACTTTCTTTTTCTTCATTCTGGAAGACTGACCCCTTGGACCAGCTATGTGCCTCCCCTTCATCTTTCATCCAGTTGAAGATGTAAGTGGAAGATCATTGTGTGCACTCTGGGCTTATTAAGCACAGCTGGATGGAGAAGGCTTGGGAACTGAAGGTAGTCATGACCTAGAGAAAAGCCCCACTGCATTACTTGGATGAGTATACCATTTTGTTCTCCAGAATAATTGTTAGTCTTTATTTGAAACAGATCCAGTAGCGAGCCCTTGCATTCTTGCCACTCTCCAAGCCAGAAACAGAACTGGTGATAGTGATACAGGGCAACTGAGAGAGATGGAGAGAGGGGAGAACACAATATTAGAAAAACACGGGCAGTGTCTTAGTCTGTTTGGGCTCCTATAACAGAATCCCATAGACTGGGGGGCTAAAACAGAAATTTATTTCTCACAGTTCTGGAGGCTGTAAAGCCCAAGATCAAGGTGCTAGCATGCTCAGTGTCTGGTGAGAGCCCCACTTCCTATTTCATAGATAACTGTCTTCTCATTGTGTTCTCACCTGGTGGAAGGGGTGAGAGAGCTCTTTGGGATCTGTTTTATAAGGGCATTAATCCCACGCATGAGGAAGCTATTCTCACATCCCAGAAGCCCCATCTCCTAATACCATCACAATGGGGGTTCAAATTTCAACATATGAATTTTGGGGAGACACAACCATTCAGTCTATAGCAGGTAGGGTATGAGTTGCCTTGTTGGACTATTTTTGGAGGGGAAACAGTGACTTAGGAAGGTCATAGTCAGTAATGACCATGTGAAAAATGGACCAGAGAAGCTGGTGGATAATGGTTAGAGCAAAAAAGGAGGAAGGGCTGCTGCATTTTATTACCTCTCTTGGGTTCCAGCATTTCTAAGGGTTGCGATGCTTGCTTCTGAAGCAATGCTGGAATAATTTGGATTTATACAGAGGAACGTCAACACGCATTTAGAAAATGCCTGGTGCCTCTAATGTAGTTGGTGTTTGCCAAGCACCCATTTACTTCTGCAGGTCCCTAAAACAAGTTAGCTAATGAAACTCCAGCTCCAATTCCTTCTTCCCCTGCGCATATAAATGTGGTAAATTCTTCACTTACAAAATAAGGTGACTAAACTAAATAATTCCCAAGATCCTGATAGCTTTGATAGTTGAAGCTCTACTTTTGTGAAACCTGAGGTTTTATGACTTCTCAGCCAGTTTAAATATTGAGTCACATTTATACAGTACTCAGTGATATTCCAGGTGATGTAAGGACCCTTTTGTTCAATCCAGCTGTGATAGAAACTGCCAGGTGCTTAACATCAAACTTCATTTTCTCCAAGTGGATTGCCAACACCTTGAAGCTAAAGATCACAATTGCCTTTTGGAATATCATGTGATAACTGATATCACAGCAGTGCCAGCCAATTCAAGAGAAAGATGACACTGGTTACTTGTTTCAAGAGGGCAATTCAGGTAGAGGCAGGGTGAACTTTGCTGTCTTAAAATGAAGCTTGCTGATGAAGGGCAACTCACAAAGCCTGGTGCCAACTGTTTTCTTTTGGCAGGTCACCAAGACACTCAGATCTCACTTTAGCAATTGTAGATGCTAATTACTTTGAAGTTTATCAATCTACCTAAAGGCAAAAGCAATCATCTGTTGAGTCGAATTAGCACTCATATCAAGCATCAATAATGTGTCTTTGCCCATCAGAATAAAGTGTAGCTCAGTAGAATAGAAAGGAACTTGCATTAGGAGTCAAAAATCCCAGGTCCTAGGATTTCATCATTTATTTTCTGAACACCCTCTGGGAAAACCATTGATCTGCTCTGAGCCCTTTCCCACATCTAAACTTTGGAATAATTCCTACACAGCCCCATTTTATAAAATTGTTAAAGGACCAGTGAGAACATCTAATTCACCCTCTAGCCTTTGTATAAGTGAGAAAACAGAGACTCAAAGAACTTCATTAACTTAAGCAATGTGTCCAAGTTTGTGGAACTGGAAATTTGATGTGTTTTCCATTAGGTCAAATTAGGTCTATTCTGAAGATCAAAAGAGAGACTGTATACCAGAGTTATAACATAGAAACTGTAATCTATTACAGTGTATCGAATATTTGAATAGTATTTTGGCAAAGAAGGAAAGTAATGACATCTCTATTTTCCAAATGAGAAAACTAAGACAGGTAAATCGAAAGATTACTTGGAATCAGCTATCAAAGGATAGAAGTTGGATTATTTTTTATACACCTATTTTAGTAGTCTTTCCATGAGAATATTCTGTAAGGGAATATTGTTTTCACTAGGGACTAAATTTACTTGTCACTAAGTGGCAGTATAGAATAATAGAAAAAGTGTAAGCTCTGGAGGCAAGCAAACCTGGGTTCCCATCCTGGACCCATCCCTTACTAGCTATGTCACTTTGGAGAGACATTTAACCTCCTGAGTATGGGATTCCTCAGGTAAAGAGTGGAGATATATCTAATTAGTAATAAGACTATTGAATACTTATGGAGCATTTATCATGTAATAGTTACTGCTTTAATCATTTTACTATTATTGTTTTAATGATTTTAAATGTATAGCTCTGTGACTATTGTGAAAACTTTCATGAGGAGATTAAATGTGTAAAAGCATCTGTTGTAATTTCCTTCCTTCCTTCTTGATATTCATTCTGGTGACAAAATATATGCAGTGACAAATGAATCTTCTCCTCTTTCCACTGTGATCCAAATTCGGAAGTGTGGGGATAGGAACGGAAAAGTAGTGGGATTGATTGTTTCATATCTGTGACAATTCGGAGACAAAATATTGATTTTTAGGGTTTTTCCCAAGCATTAATGATTATAACACTCTGGTCTAACATTATGGTCATCTCTACCCAACCTGAAAGAAATAACAACTTTCATTTGATTTTGAAGTTATGTTGTTGATGTTTATCCACAGCTGAGCAAAAATATTTTTCCTCTAAGAATTGCCTTCTAATAAAATATAGGCAAACTACATCCATTACATATGCACATATCATTCAGTTCTTGTAATTTTATCTAGTAAAAAATATAATGAGAAGGAACTAAGTTTCATGGGAGATTTTTTTCTAAAGAAATTTTATCCTATAATCAAAATCAAAATTGACTTTCCAATTAGAAAAGGAATTCAGGTCAAGTATGTGAACTAGCAGTTTCAAAATACAACCACATATATGGTTTAGAATGAATATTAAAAACAAACTCTTTTTGCTGCCCTATTTACCAGAAGGTCTTTTCAGCAGTTTCTATAAATTCTTACCTTCTTGCCAAAGAGTGATTTGAGGTTCAAAAGCAACTGGAGAATAGAGCTATTATTTCCATGATTTTCATTAATTCTGGGCCTTATGGTGACTGAACATCTTTCTTTCCTGAAACTCAGAGACATTGTTTACTGAGCTGCTATGCTAATTTGTACTTTGGAACAAAGCTTGATCTAGTACTTACTTCAGAGATGGTGCAAATGAATTGGGTAGAAGCAATGGTACCCAGATCTTGTAGTTTGGGAGACTGTCAAAATTTCAACAACAAACTATTTGATGATTACTCTTAAATCTATATCTTTAGTCATAATCTTCTTCTGAATTTTAAATATATTATATTAACCATGTCCTCCAGAAGTCCCAGAGGCACCTCAAAATCAACTCATCCCATATATACTCATAATATTTTCCTCCAAATCTTCTGTTCCTTTGGAACTCTACATCTTGATTAATGATTTTCCTAGATGTCCAAGCCAGAAACCTGACCATCATTCTTGAGTCTTCCTTTCATTCAGCATTTATATCCAGTGAGTTTTCCAAAATGTCTTTGAATCTGCTCATTCCTCCAACCGCTATCCTCATTTTCTCTCTCCTGGATTATTGTCATAGCTTTCTACTGGGTCTGCCCGTCTCCAGGGTAACCACTTTCCTTTCCACCCACTGAACTGCTGTCAGAGTGTGCCTTCTGAATAACAAATCTGATCTCGACACACACCATTAAAATACTCCAGTAGATCCTAGCCACTTACAGCATGAAAATTCAAACCTTCGAGTGTAGCCTGCAAAGGCTTTTTTTGATCTAGCTCCTATGTCTTTCATCTGCAACCCAAGACTATCCTCCCTGAACTGCTCACACAGTCTGGCATCATGTGATACTCTCTCATGTTTCCATGGCTTTACACATGCAGGTCCCAGGCCTGGACCAACCTCTCTCTCTTCCACCCCTAAACACCCACTCATAGTTCGGGTGGCACCGGTTCTGGGCAGCTCTTCCTATGCTTCTCTGTGCATATTCTGAGTTGCAATCTCATGCACATCCTTACAGTAGTTTTTACTTCATTATATATTTTAATTCATCGTTTATATAATAGTTTCCCCTCCTTTCTGTGTATTCATTTGAGCATTCTTTGTATTCCCAGCATCTATCAGAGCGCTTGGCAGTAGAGTAGGAACTCAGTACATGTTTGCTGAATATGAATGAATACCGAGGCAGCCAGCCTCGGTCAACGCGCAGCAACCCCAGGCATGCAACCTACTAATGTTTTTTCAGACTTTGTCCTCATTTGCAAATCCAGGGACGGCACGACCTATCCTCCTGTGCTGCTATAAAAATTAAATAAGATGCAGACATATTCTGTAAACAATAAATCAATATTCTCACATAAATATATTATACATAGGGTCATGTAATTATTGTGACCCATTACACACTGAACAATGTACTTCTAAGAACGGATTTATCAATACACATGACACATGGGGACACTTCCCCAAACAGCCAAGGCTTTCCTTTCACTCCCATCTCCTCTGCTTTCCTTCCTCCCATCACTGAGTCACTGGTACACAT
Organism: Aethalodelphis obliquidens; assembly: GCF_003676395.1. Taxonomy (NCBI): domain Eukaryota; kingdom Metazoa; phylum Chordata; class Mammalia; order Artiodactyla; family Delphinidae; genus Aethalodelphis; species Aethalodelphis obliquidens. The sequence goes on along the minus strand of NW_020837959.1, from coordinate 25,750,470 downwards.
ACCCTTGATGTTATAACCACCATACCCGGTGTTCCAAATTTGCCATCCCCTTTCACACCTGCATGACTGCTTTTGCTGTTCCCTCACTCAGAATGTCCCTTTCTTCTGCTCTCCTGGTGAATGTGTCCTCTGACTCCAGAGTTCCATACTCTTCCAGGCCTTTCCTGTCTCCATCCAGGATGACTGACTGCACTCTTCCCTCAGCTCCCCAAACACTTGGTATAGGCTTGCACCACTGTATGCAGCTTCTGTTTGTGTGTTCATCTAATGGCTGGCACCATTGTATATAGTTTTCATGTATTCATCTTTTCCACATTCTACTGTGAGCTCCTTGAGGTACTATCTCATTTTCCTAGGACCGTTATTACCATTTCCCTGTGATTGCCTTCTGCAAAGTAGATCTCACTCAGTTTCCCAAACCAAACCGTGCACAATGCAAACAAAATATTTAAGCATCCACAGTCCCCCAGGTTGTCCCTCTTCCGGATGAAGGGTATGTGCTCTGGGGGACTCATCTGGGTTCAAGAGTTACTCCCTGAATTCCCCTTGACGACTGCCTGACATTTGCCTGGGTCTCCCAGGCATGTTGGAGGTTCCTCCGGTCACTGGTCTCCCTGGCATTTTGTGGCTTGATTCATTTTGGAGCTTTAAATGGATGCAGTGTCCTTGGTTTTCCTCTCAGTATCAACTCGAGTCTCCACGTGAGGCTGGCACTTGCTTTCCTCCCTGGTTCACTTTCTTCTAACGTCTGAAGCTTTGCTCGGGAGCCACATCCCTGCAGCATACCCTGACCTACCTTACCCAGGAGATATGCCCTTGAACCTCCTCCCCGTCTCCTTCCTCCTTCCCTGTCCTCTGCTTTCCTTCCTTCTCCTTCCTCTCCCTCTTCTCTCTCCTTCCCCTATATTAACAGTGTTTTTAAAAGACAGCCAATTGTCACAGAAGAGTTGCTAGTGTCCGGCATTGTGCTAAGCCCTGTCCATGCATTAGATCATTGCTCCTTACAATAAATCCATGAGGAGTTACTGCTGCTGCCCCTATTTTAAAAGAGAAGGACACTGAGGCTTGGAGAGAGATCATGACTTGGCAGACAGGATTTCAAACTATCTTGGTCTTCTTGAGCCTAAAGCTCATTCTCTAGACCCCAATGATATTCTCCCTCTGAGGCATCACTGACCCCACCACTCTTGCTCCTGTCTGACCCCGCCCCTTTCTCTGAGCCCCAGAAGCAATATTCAGAATTCTTTTGATCACAAATTTAAGTACCACTCATTTATATAGAAATATTTGAATGTCAATTTATTTTTTTATTGAAGAATATTTGATTTACAATATATTAGTTTCAGATGTACAGCATTGTGATTCAGTATTTTTACAGATTATACTCCATTAAACATTATTATAAGATAATGTGTATAATTCCCTGTGTTATACAGTGTATCCTTGTTACTTATCTGTTTTATTTTATTTATTTTTGTATTTATCTAACTCAGTTGTTTATTCTTATTTGTAATGGGTATGTGTACAGGGATATATGTTTATTTAAATTTTATTTTTATTTTATTATTTTTTAGTGAAGTATAGTTGCTGTACCATATTATATAGTGACATGTTAGTTTGAATGTTCTCAAGCAGATTCTCCAAAATTGACTACCAGGCAATCTTGTTGGTTTGGGTTGAATTAAGGCAATATATTTAAACCTAAATGTAGAGGACTGGGTTCTTTTAAAACTGAAAAGGGAAATTTAGCCCCATAAAAACATTTAATTGTGCCTTCATCTCAATTAACATTAACTTCAGTATATTATTATAATTAGAAGCAACCATATTGTTTGCAATTTCTCTTTGCAACATTCCTGTGAGATAGAAAATGAACAGGCAATTATAAACTTGTTTGTGGAAAGGTGGCTTGGTCAGAATCTTACAATGAACCCAAGAAACTGCCTCCCTTTTCATGACTTTGATCACTGGCAAATCATTCTTCCAGCTTTTGGCTCTTGAGAGCTACTTATAAAATTAGCAGTTGGTAAAGCAAAGCTAATTAGAAGTCAGACATGTAACTTGTGTGATCATGAATCACTGTAGATGGTATGCTGTAGACTAAATGTATTTGGTTTTGTGTAAAGTAACCTAAATCAAGAGTTTTCTTCCTTGAACCCTGAGTGTGTCATGAGAAAAGACGGGAAATAAATATTCCTGTCAGGAAAGGTATTCCTGCCAGGAAAGGTATTAATATAAAAATAACTTCTGGATCCATGAATTGAATCCTACAAATTTCTGTTTATAGTTATTGCTGTCTACTGTGTTCATCTATATGCAATATCTCAGAACAAGTGATCACTTATCTGTCTGAAAATAGAGTAGCTGTACTTAGCTATGCGTCTCACTGTCCTGCTGCTAAGTGCTCTGTCTACCAATTCACCTAGACAAAGATTAGCAGTGGGAGATGTAAGGGCAAAACACAGCACTGAAGGGTATTAGACATTTCAGTGTCTGGAGTGAAATAAATTGTCTCCTCTTGTCATCCTCAAGTAAAGGATAGAAAACATCTTCCACCCTGATCTACAACCCATCCCTTAATGTTCAATTAAGAGAATTTTCTTGGAGAAATGACTTTAAGGTTGAAAATCATGTGGCAGATGTATTACAATAATTATGGCAGTTTGTCTTTTATTTAAGAGCCACAATCACATTGGATTTATATGTCTATATGAAGTCATAGAATCAGCCATTGTTTTACAACTTTTCTGTGTGTATATTACCAATTTTTTTCAGATTGGTTTTATAGGTCACATAGCTGCTACAAACACTGATTTTTTTTTTTTCAAACGTCCACCCTCTGGCCAACCAGTATGTAATTGTAAATGTATTTGAATTCCAATTCTAAAATAAATAACAGGAGTTACTCAGTTTTCCTGGGTCTCTCCCATGTATACATGTTATTAAACTTTGTTTGGTTTTCCCATTAAAAAATAAAATAAATAACAAATTTTGAAGGGATGAGTATGCCAGAGAAGATTAGCTTAATGAAAAGGAGGAAATATACTTTGGTCTTTATAGAAATGTAGTTTAAGAATTTTTTTTTAACTACTCAGAAGCCATCTGTCCACTCTGCCAAATGCTACCTGAGACTAGAGCATTCACTCGTGTGTTCATTTAGCACGTAATTACTGAATAACTGCTTTAAACCATATGTTATTCTACCTTGAAGATGTATGTTAAAGAGTAATGTCTATGGGCTTCCCTGGTGGCGCAGTGGTTGAGAGTCCGCCTGCCGATGCAGGGGACACAGGTTCGTGCCCCGGTCCGGGAAGATCCCACATGCTGCGGAGCGCCTGGGCCCGTGAGCCATGGCCGCTGAGCCTGCGCGTCGGACCCTGTGCTCCGTAATGGGAGAGGCCACAGCAGTGAGAGGGCCGCGTACCGAGTAATGTCTATGATGGATCAGTCAGTGAGAACAAATTTGATGTCATTCAGCAATTCTACATGTAGATTCTCCAAGCCCGTGCCTTCTGGAATAGTAGAGAATCCCGAGGGTTCTGTAAGTGGAGCCCAGAATCCACTAATATTTATGTTCTTGGTAATAATATTTTCCAGTTTGTCTATAGGTTCACTGATTGGTTCCTAAATACTAAAAGACAGTGTGTCAGCCCCTCCTTTCTTAACTCTCTAGGAATCCTGTGGGGTGGAGCTGTGGATGAGCTGCTTACATGTAACCACGTAATCTGTCCACTGCTCCAGGGGCTTCTGCTCTCACTGCCTGATTGTAGCTTTCCCTCTGCATCCTTGTCTGATGTTCCTCTGAGGTCTTTCTTTGTTCCTGTGTCACAGCCAGGCCCATCCAGGCATCATCCTTCACTCGATGCTGCTACTATTCTTGTCTTTCTAGGTATAATCTGTTTAGTCATGTGTGGTAGGCAGAATAATGGCCCCCCCAAAAGATGTCCAGGATCTAATTCCCCAGAACCTATGAAAATGTTATGGTGCATGGCAAAAAGGAATTTAGGTTACAGATTGCATTAAGGTCACTAATCAATTGACCTTAAAATAAGGAGATTATTCTGGATTATCCAGGTAGGCCTAATGTAATCACAAAGATCCTTAGATGCAAGAGGTTGACAAAGGGGAGGTCAGGCTGATGCAAAATAAGAAGGACTTGACCCACCATTGCTGGCTTTTGAAGGGGTCACTGTCCGAGGAATGTGAGTGGCCTTTAGAAGCTGGAAAAGGCAAGGTAACAGATGCTCCACCAGAGCCTTCAACAGGAGCGCAGACCCACTAACACCTTGATTTTATGCCAGTGAAACTCATCTCAGACTTCTGAACTATAAAATCATAAATTTGTGTTGTTTTAAGCCACCAAGTTTGTGATAATTTGTTATGGCAGCTGTAGTAATATAATGAAGCATCTTCATGATGGAGACGTCCTGTCTGTCCACACCCTTGGGAAACAGGATTCCCACACTCTCCTAGAGCGCTCATGTATCTGACTTTGAATTTTTTTTTTCAGTGTAATAATTTATTCAAACAAGGATCATCAATGGATCTAAAGTTATTGGGTTGGGGAAAAGACTATTCACATAGTTTCAAAGTATTAGCTCATATATCACTTATTAACAATAAACAAAAAGTGGCAACCTTACAATGGAGAAATCTAGCTCCCCGACCAGGGATCAAACCCAGGCCCCCTGCATTGGGAGCGTGGAGTCTTACCAATTAGACAACCAGGGAAGTCCCTTGCCTAAGGTTTTTTTTTTTTTGTTTGTTTGTTTAACATCTTTATTGGAGTATAATTGCTTTACAATGGTGTGTTAGTTTCTGCTGTATAACAAACTGAATCAGCTATACATATACATATATCCGCATATCTCTTCCTTCTTGCATCTCCCTCCCACCCTCCCTATCCCACCCCTTTAGGTGGTCACAGAGCACCTAGCTGATCTCCCTGTGCTATGTGGCTGCTTCCCACTAGCTATCTATTTTATATTTGGTAGTGTATATATGTCCATGCCACTCTCTCACTTCATCTCATCTTACCCTTCCCCCTCCCCGTGTCCTCAAGTCCATTCTCTACATCTTCGTCTTTATTCCTGTCCTGCCCCTAGGTTCTCACGAACTTTTTTTTTTTAGATTCCATATATATGTGTTAGCATACAGTATTTGTTTTTCTCTTTCTGACTTACTTCACTCTGTATGACAGACTCTATGTCCATCTACCTCACAACAAATAACTCAATTTTGTTTCTCTTTATGACTGAGTAATATTACATTGTATATATGTGCCACACCTTCTTTACCCATTTATCTGTTGATGGACACTTAGGTTGCTTCCATGTCCTGGCTATTGTAAACAGAGCTGCAATGAACATTGTGGTACATGACTCTTTTTGAATTATGGTTTTCTCAGGGTATATGTATATGCCCAGTAGTGGGATTGCTGGGTCATATGGTAGTTCTATTTTTAGTTTTTTAAGGAATCTCCATTCTGTTCTCCACAGTGGCTGTATCAATTTACATTCCCACCAACAGTGCAAGAGGGTTCTCTTTTCTCCACACCCTCTCCAGCATTTATTGTTTGTAGATTTTTTTGACTATGGCCATTCTGACTGGTGTGAGGTGATTTTGATTTGCATTTCTCCAATGATTAGTGATGTTGAGCATCCTTTCATGTGTTTGTTGGCAATCTGTATATCTTCTTTGGAGAAATGTCTGTTTAGGTTTTCTGCCCATTTTTGGATTGGGTTGTTTGTTTTTTTGATATTGAGCTGCATGAGCTGCTTGTAAATTTTGGAGATTAACCTTTTGTCATTTGCTTCATTTGCAAATATTTTCTCCCATCTGAGAGTTGTCTTTTTGTCTTGTTTATGGTTTCTTTTGCTGTGCAAAAGCTTTTAAGTTTCATTAGGGCCCATTTGTTTATTTTTGTTTTTATTTCCATTTCTCTAGGAGGTGGGTCAAAAAGGATCTTGCTGTGATTTATGTCATAGAGGGTTCTGCCTATGTTTTCCTCTAAGAGTTTTATAGTGTCTGGCTTTACATTTAGGTCTTGAATCCATTTTGAGTTTATTTTTGTGTATGGTGTTAGGGAGTGTTCTAATTTTATTCTTTTACATGTAGCTGTCCAGTTTTCCCAACACCACTTATTGAAGAGGCTCTCTTTTCTCCATTGTATATTCTTGCCTCCTTTATCAAAAATAAGGTGACCGGGGCTTCCCTGGTGGTGCAGTGGTTGAGAGTCCACCTGCCGATGCAGGGGACACGGGTTCATGCCCCGGTCCGGGAAGATCCCACGTGCTGCGGAGAGGCTGGGCCCGTGAGCCACGGCCGCTGAGCCTGCGCGTCCGGAGCCTGTGCTCCGCGACGGGAGAGGCCACAACAGTGAGAGGCCCACCTACCGCAAAAAAAATAAATAAATAAGGTGACCATATGTGTGTGGGTTTATCTCTGGGCTTTCTATCTTGTTCCATTGATCTATATTTCTGTTTTTGTGCCAGTACCATACTGTCTTGGTTACTGTAGCTTTGTAGTATAGTCTGAAGTCAGGGAGCCTGATTCCTCCAGCTCCATTTTTCTTTCTCAAGATTGCTTTGGCTATTCAGGGTCTTTTGCGTTTCCATACAAATTGTGAAATTTTTTGTTGTAGTTCTGTGAAAAATACCATTGGTAGCTTGACAGAGGTTGCATTGAATCTGTAGATTGCTTTGGGTAGTAGAGTCATTTTCACAATGTCCATTCTTCCAATACAAGAACATGGTATCTCTATCCACCTGTTTGTATAATTTTTAATTTCTTTCATCAGTGTCTTATAGTTTTCATCATACAAGTCTCTTGTCTCCTTAGGTAGGTTTATTCCTAGGTATTTTATTCTTTTTGTTGCAGTGGTAAATGGGAGTGTTTCCTTAAATTCTCTTTCAGATTTTTCATGATTAGTGTATAGGAATGCCAGAGATTTCTGTGCATTAATTTTGTATCCTGCTACTTTACCAAATTCATTGATTAGCTCTAGTAGTTTTCTGGTAGCATCTTTAGGGTTCTCTATGTATAGCATCATGTCATCTGCAAACAGTGACAGCTTTACTTCTTCTTTTCTGATTAGGATTCCTTTTATTTCTGACTTTGAATTTTGATGACTCTCTCCAGAGACCAGAGGACATGTCTACCTTTCTCACCTCAGTGCATTTTAGTACAGAGTGGTGGATCTAACTGAGAAATGCTTGGGCCCCTGGTGATATTCTAATTTTATTTTTTTAATACCCTTCTTCCATCTGGGTTACAGATATTCTGGATTAGTTTGGAGAGTGCTGAGTGGGGAATTGGTCACGAGCCATCTCACTTGCACGTGGAACTACTGCTCCCCTTTCACACATAGTGCCCACTGAGGGGTCAGGCCCTGCCTGCCAGATTTGACTTGAGGCTTTTTCCTTTAAGGGCCCCACAGTCTTCTAATGAAGTCTGGCTCCTTCTCCCCACCTCCGTCCCTTTACTAGGTATATCTGCATATGTCCAACACCAATGGTGGGCAGGTTCCATGTGCTTTCCGATGACATTTTGGAGTTCCAGGGAAATCAGACGGGTAACCAAACCACTGTTTCTGTGTATACCACATATACTGTGATGGGTAAGAAGTTCCCTGAGCATTCTAGACCAAAGAAAGAGGTGTATATGCTTGAGAACTGCTCCATTTGCCATCCTAATTTAGCTCCAGTATAGCTAATATGCCCTGTGACATAAAATTAAATATCAGGTGCCCTCTGTCCTCAAGGAGCTTAGATACCTATTGGAGAGATAACACATGTGATCTTTCTGGCAGGTTTGTAGTGGGACTTGTGCGTGGCTGGATCTGTTTTGGTTAGCAAAGGCCATATTGGCTTGGCCACTTGATCTGCCATGTTAGCTGTTATGTGTTTCAGAGTTGGGAGGACAGTGAAATTGAGCTTAACTCACCTTCAGTTGGAAATGGAAGCCTGTTGCGAGAGTGGAGTCAGAACCCTGAAGAATTAATCAGAGCTACTAAGAAAAAAATAAAGGAGCTACTAAGTAGTAGAAAGAGAATTCCAGGGCATGCGTGACTGTCAAGATTCCAGCCATCCTTCGCTACATGTGGAAGTGTGAAGTAGTCCAAAATGGCTACAGTGGGTGCCAAATAAGTGCCTTTGGGGGCCAGAGGACTCTAGATAATTTGTCTCTAAAGCAATTTGATTCTAAATATTTTTGAACAGATGATCAACATGACAATTTCCTTAAAAATTTTTTTGTTGTTGAAATGAGTGTCACTAGTTACTTTTTTCCCCTCAAAGTTTGCTCTTTTTGGTGCACTATGAAATAAATCGTCCATATGGCTTGAAGCATTATTGATTTGTAAAATGGCTTTTTAATTTTAATTTTGCTTTTTAAAATTTTGAACTAATTGCTTAGCTATTTATTCCTTCCTTGGGCTATTTGTAATAGTTGAAAGCACAACCTAAATATCCATCAGTAGCAGGAAGTATAATGACTATTTAGAAGCATGGTTGGTGTGTGTGCAAATCCCATGTCTGGACATAGCGACAGTATGGCCTTGAACCTGAACTTGGCATCCTATTTTCACATTGGTAAACTGACATTCATCATCTCTACTTCACAGAATTATTGAAGATTAAAACAGACAATTAAAACTAAAAGCTCCCACAGTGCCCAGCACACAGTAACCTCTCATTCATTAAAAGGTAGCTTCTTTCATCATTCGTTTCTTCTATTACTTTTTCCTCCTTAAAATAAAGCAATGAATTAGTACTGCAGGAAGAAAACAAAAATAGTGTAAATATAAAGAATACAGTAATCCCACCCATTCAAAGATAACTGCTATTACTATCTTGCCAAATATTTTCCAATCCCTTTTATATGATTTCTATATATTCTTTCATATTACTGATTTTTTTTTGTAAAATGAAATCATACCATGTATGCACTGCATTATAACCTACTATAGTTAATTTAAGCAAACCACAATTGGATGGACATTTACGCTATTCAAAGTTTTTGCTGTATGGCAGTGCAAAACCAAAAAATGAATTATAAATTTAAAAAGCACTAATCATTCTAAAATTTGGCACAAATCCTTTAACACACACAAAGAGTAACAAAATAATGCACAATTGGCCAATACCTTAAACAAACCATTTGGTCATTTAAACTTCATTTTCACGTGGATCTGCTTTCTTTCCATTAGAATGTTCTTTAAAATATTTTGTTTAACGTTCTGGCTAAGTCATATGCTATCAGGGAAAACATGAAACTTTGGTGGCAGGAGGAGGTGAGGGCATGAAGGGCTTGTACGCCATGTTAAAGAACTTGACCATGGAGGATGAAGAACCTTTGAAGAGTTTTAAAGCGGAAGCTGAGGAAGGCCCATCCTTGCTTTAGACCATGCAAAACTGAGGCCTGGAAAGAGTTACTCAGGTATTGAAGTCGCCTTCAGATGAGGGTAAGGGCAGTGACTTAAACTGAAAATTCCAGTAGGTTGCTTTGAATCCTTTCTGGACAGGTTAAGTAAAATATAACTAAGTATCAACCAGTGGAAATGGGTCATATCTCTTTTGTACCCTGTTGAAACTTATAGAAATTCCTTTTTTTTGTTGTAAAATGTGTTACACCAACAAACTCTGAACACCTGTGGCCCACATTAGTATTCTAAAGATGAAGGAAAAAAATAAATTAGCTGTTACTCTATTTAAGAAGTGGACTGACTGCAAAAGGAAATGGTTAATGCCTCCTGGCTCCAAGGAAGCACTTTATCTCAGTGACATGTTGAAGAGTTGCTGTCCAAAGCAGACGCTTTCTCAGGCCGGGTCCTGCTTCTACTTCCATTGTGTCTGAAACAGGGAAACTGTGCAGAATGTTTCAGACTTGCATAGTGGTCTCGTAAGGTTCTTTTTAATTCCATCTCTGAAGTCTACCTATTTTTTAAAACGTGTCCAGATCTTTTAAAAATATGCCTCTCTGGTGACATGTCTGATTGACCGACATTTGGGCACAAGAAAATTGTCAGTAATGAGTGCTGTGAATACACACGCATACCTGATTCATCCACTGGGCTCAGCTTGGTACCAGTGCTTTTGTTTTACATTCATTAAAATTCCTATCAGGACACAAAATGCTGAACATCACCCAAAACAAAACCAAACAAAACCAACCAACCAAAAAAAGAAAAGAAAAAAAAAGCTTAGACGTAGATACAGCAATGTTGGTTGATGAAGAAACAAAACAAGCCATTTATATATTGCTTAGTCTTCTTTAGCTAATTGTAATTTTTATTTAATTTGAAGTTTTATGGCAGCTAAAAACCCCCCAATATTAGTTTTTGCTAATTCAATTTTGTTTTTCTCATGAAGATAATCTGAAAAAGAAAAAGAAAAAACTTTAATGGAAGCTGTTCAGTCTTTCACATCTCCTCTAAATAGTCAGTATACTGGAATATCCTGATTTTCATTTTAACTCAGATATTTTGGTCATTATACCTTCTAAGAATATAATTTTGCTGTATGCAAGTTTAAGAAGCATAGGGGTTAAAATAGGTATTTTTTTTTAGTGTAAATAAAATAAATCTCTACCAACCATATGTTACACAAACATGCAAAAAGTTTGGTCTTTATTTTTAAAATATAAATGCAAGTTCATTTCAATTTTAGGACATGCAGTTATATCCTAAGGGAAAAACCATAACAATTTCAGGATAGAATTGTCATTTGATATAAGATATTGCGTTTTATTTTTTATTGAATGCATAGCACCCGCTAGTTTTACATTATTGTGTAGTAGGGAATAAAGAGAGAATGAAAGGTCGTGGGTTAGGCATTTTTTAAAGATATTATGTTAAACTAGAGAATCAACCATTTTCAGTGAACGTGGCAGAGACTTCTGTTCATCTCATAGGCCTTGTTTTCACTGTCTCCTATGATAACAGAGAGTCTGATTTGGGGTTTGGCAAGCACACTGGAGGCAACACCACATTTTTCAATCTCCCTGACTAGGTGTGACCCTGTAACAAGTCCTGCATATGTTGGGCTCAACTTCTGAAACATTTCCTTCTTCTCCCCTCCCTCCTTCCTGCTGCTTGGACATGGGTGTGATGGCTGGCTATTCATCTTGAACTGTGGGGATAAGAAAGCATCCTCGCAGTGGTGATGTGGAAACTGGAAGCAACGTGTGCCCCAGACCTGACTATTGAATCACTGTGGAATCATCTAAACTACCTCAGTCCAGACTTTTATGCAAAAGGAAATGAAGATTCATCTTGTTTATGTTTCCTGTATTTAAGATCTCTATTAGGAGCTGACAAATATAAACCCTAATGGATACAGAATTGGATGCCTGAAAGTAGAGAGTTGGTCGTGACAAAGTCTAAATTGTAGATGCTGATGCCTCAGATAATGGAAGGTGAAAAGCTAAATTCTCTTGTTATGTTACAGCAGAATATTTGATGAAATGATGCCGATGGCATCTTAGAAAACAGGCCACAGGCTATGGTTCTAGCATTAGGGGAAATCGTAGGAAACATTCAAGATGTCTTATGTTTGTTACTTCTTGCTGCTTTAGGAGAGTCTACAAAAGAGGTGAACTCATTTGGGAGCTAATCAGTCTGGTAACAGACTACATCCTGCAATACAAGTTGACCAAGAGCCCAGTACTACTACATTAGTAAGTTAATACTAACTACGGATACGCGCTGCTGATTCTGTGCCAGGCACCACTGTAGTGCTTTATATGTCTTAAGTGACTTACTCTTCAAGCAACACAATGAAATAGATAACTGTTTTTAGCCCCATTTTGCAGATGAGAACCAAAGAGGTCAAGTAACTTGCCAGTTGCACATCTGATAAGTGAGGAACCTGGTTGGAACTAGGCAATTTGGGTCCAAAGTCCGTGTTCCTAACAGTCAGCAGTTTGGACCTTATAAGATTGAAAAAGCTAACTGCTTTTGTACCTCAGACTGGAGCAGTTTTAAGTAAAGGCTGCAAAGGTGCAGACTTCGCAAAAGATAAGATGGTGCCTCTGAGGCTTTCCCAAGCACCTGTAGTTAATCTTTCTCTGCCAGACAATGGGCAGCTCAGTGGCAAAGATCAGATGAAGAGTCTTGTCTCCCACCCTGGTTCTTTGTTTCAAATGGCTTTAAGAAAACCAGGCTGAAACATGAAAAAAGGGGGATGGGCAGAGAGCCCAGAGGCAATAAGTAAAAGACCTGTGTCTCTTCACTCTTAAAAACTCTGACTCTACAAGATATTTATCTGTCATTATTAGCACATAGAACTGACCAGAAGCAAATAAACTGGAAGTCCACTAGATTTTTGAGGAAATGATATTACCAGAAAAACCCAAATCCTGTTCAATCCCAAAAGCTTGGGACTGAAACCAACCATTTGACCTCCGAACCAGTACCAGTGAGGAGCAGGCTACAAAAGCCATACAGATTTTAAAAGGACACCCTCTCCGAGGCCCACCTCAGATGAGCCATGGAGAACAGTGATCAAGGAAGTCCACTCAAAGGCGCTTTCAGATGCAATAAACTGGGAACTTACCCTACTAACAAGAAGGGAGTCATCATTATTCCTGCCCAGCAAGATATGATCACTTCCAAGATGGTTCTGTTTCCCATTCTCCATTTCTAAATGGGAGTTTTTAATTGTGGATGCCACGTTTTTGGAGCACTGAGGTATATTTCTGTTGGGGGCAGATAACTGGGCTATGTGGAGCCATATATATATCTGTTAGAGATGAGATAACTGCCCATCAATGCAAATATCCAAGACCTGATGGACTTTGGAAATCTCTCCCTTGGAGACAGACTGAGAAGGAGGGGTTTCTGGAAAGAAAGGTGTATATGAATATCTGGGTGGCCAAAGTGGCAGGTGATAACCAATGTTATTTGTCCTGTAATATCTCTTCTGCCCTCCTATATAAAACTGAGATCATAATCAATTGGGATAAAAGACTTTAATTCCCTGCGTAAGTTGAAGCTAACTGTGACCATGTAACTGAGATGTGGCTAGTGGAAAGTGAGAGGAAATGATGCCTGCAATTTTTGAAACATGTTCTTCAGGGGAGTGGGTGTGTCCCTTCTCTTCCCCTTCATCAGTCCTCTTTCTTGAAACAGGGATAAAACGGCTGGAGATCCATTGTGGTAGTCTAGATGCTGTCTCTCCCCTCCTGTTCCCAAAAGAGATACACATCCTAGTCCCTGGAACCTGTGAATGTTACCTAATATTACAAACAAGAACTCTGTGGTTGTGATTAAATTAAAGATCTCGAGAAAGGGCAATCACATTGGATTATCCATGTGGGCTCTAAATGCAGTCATACACCCATCTTTATGAGAGAGACTGAGGGAGATTTGCCACAGAAAAAAGAGAAGACCGTGTGACTATAGTGGCAGAGATTAGAGTGGTGTGGCCACAAGCTAAGAAATGCCACGGCCACCAGAAGAGGCAAGGAATGGATTGTCCCCCAAGATGCCTCCAGAGAAAGCCTTCCTGGTTTGATCCCAGATTCCAGGCTTCGAGCCTCTATAACTGTGAGACCATAAATTTCTGTTGCTTTAAGCCACCAAGTTGGTGGTTACTTGTTACAGCATCCCCAGGAAATGAATCCATCCACCTTAGACCAGGAGAATGAGAACTACACTACGGGAAACGTGGAGTGGAAATTTGGAAGTCACTAAGTTCCCAAATAACTATGGAGCCACCAAAACAGCCCTGAGCTTCCTTTCTTCAGTTTTTACACTGAAGGTAAAGAAAGTAATAAAGAAAGTAATAAACATCTGTCTTCTTTCAATCACAATTATTTGGAGTTTCTGTTATAACTAGCCAATCCTGAAAACAACCGGGAATTATGTCATTTAACTCTCTACCTCCAAGCCAAAATATAACTAAGCCATAAATAAATAAATAAGTAAGTAAGTAAGTAAGTAAGTAAGTAAGTAAGTCTATCTACCCTAAGAATAAAATTCAGTATCACTTTTTTCGTATAGTCATAGGAAATAGGTAAGGAAAACCTTTTCGTCTGAGCTTGGTACCACTTATCTCCATGACTGGACTCAAGACTTGTGGAAATGATATTTTTAGTACAAAGACTTTATAAGTCAGAGAAATGGTTTCAGTGGTGTTAGAATAAGCATAATTGCATGCTTCATGGAAAACAGAAATCTTGGAGGTTCTTGGACACATTGAAACATGGTGGAAAATAAATCAGTCTTTACCAGAATTTTCCTCTGTTCGCTGGAGATGTTCTCATCAACTGTCCATCCTGTTTGTTTTTTACCAATAAACCTTGCTTCCATTTCAGAGCCAAGGTTGACCATCTGGAGCAAGTCCTGTGATCTCTAGAAGCCTCAATTTCCTTGTAGGTAAAAGTGGGACTACTTTGCAGGATTGCAGTAACCATTCAAGGAGATTAGGCTGTTGTAGAGTGCCTGCCACAATGTAAGAGTCTCATAATGGGAAACTAACATAGGCTGTTAAGGATGAGATAGGCCTGTTAAGGAACCAAGAAAAGAACTAATAGAGGTTTTGAGACCACTAATAGAAGGCAGTTTGGAAGGTCAAGTTGAAGTTGTGTAGTGATCCATTCCTACCAAAAGTTTGTTCCGTACAAAATTTTAGCTTACGTGAAGCTTTTCCCATATAACTTTTCAGTCACCATGAGAATTTTATTTCCATATGATGTGAACCATGGGACAGTTCTTTTCTTTTAACTGAAGTATAGTTGTTTACAATATTGTGTTAATTTCAGGTGTACTGCAAAGTGATTTGGTTATACATATATATGTATATATCTATACTCCTTTCTGATTCTTTTCCATTCTTTGTTGGTTATCTATCGTACGTAGCATCTGTTAACAGCATGCCTCTGGTAATCCCCTACTCCCAATTTATCCCATCCCCCCTTTCCCTTTGGTAACCATAAATTTGTTTTCTATGTCTGTGAGTCTGTTTCTGTTTTGTAAATAAGTTCATTTGTACTGTTTTTTAGATTCCACATATAAGTGATATCATATGATATTTGTCTTTCTCTGGGACAGTTCTTTTGAAAGTCGTTAGGAAAAGAGTAATTGGGGGCTGAAGAAAGACAAGAGAATGGAGTGAAAGGTGCAGGGAGGGGAGGTGTGAGCAATGCAGGTTCGGGTACAGTAGAGAAGGATTCAAGTGCTGGGTCTGCGGCAAGAAGAGTTGAAGCACAGATGGAGAGAGCTAAGCAAAGTAGTTTGTGGGGTGACATTGCTGTAGGAAGTACTAAGCTCTCCAGCCCTTTCTGCTGGGGTTAATTTTGAGAACTGTCTACTCAGAGAGCTGCAGATTACTGAAAAGTTGTGGGGTTTTTTCATCTCAACCACCTAAATTATTCTGTGGGTCTGGGACTATTGTCAGATTCATGTGACTATCAACAGCTCTGGGTCAAAAAATCAGAAAGTCATTAACTCTTAAAATCAATTAAAGACCAGAAAGGTCAGATAGAAAACCATCATAGTTGAGTTTTTACTCCTTGTCAGTTATTGTGCTCAGTGCATGAATATGCTTGTCTCATTTAAGCCATACAAAACTCCTGCATCACTACTTCCTATTTTATGAGAAAAGTGAAGTAAATTTCTCACCCAAGATCTAATACTTAATAATATTGACATACTAGGGATTCTAATTTATTGGTGTGTTAACATTAAAATCCACAGTCTTTCCATGATGTCATGCTGTCAACCAAGTTTACTACTGGTACCGTTTTTCCTTACTCATAAATTCTGGCTTTCCCCTACCTGGTGTTTTCTTCATAGATGAAGGATAATATAAATACTTTAACTATGATAACTTTCCATAAATATGAAGATAATTATGAAGCTTCTGCTCAATACATCTCCTCCTCTATACCATAACATTTCTCCTGAGAATCTATTTAAGACCCTTCTGACTTTCTTTTCTTCTACAAATGACATTTTACAGTGATATCACTTTTGTAAAATTATGGTGACTCCAACTGGTATAAGATTTCAGTAAGTGCCAAGGGTAATGCTAGATAAAGTTCTGTGCAGATCAGGAATCACTGTAATCTCTTTCACTTTGACATGTCAAAGATGTTCCCATAAACAGTTCCAGAATAAACAGTAAAGCAACTTCTGTATAACCCAAGAGGAGAAGAAACCGTGGCACATTTCCAGTAGTTCCAGACTGTGTAGAGGAGAGGGGATTGACTTTAGATTAGAAATGCTTTAATGGAGCTTTGAGCGCTGATTGAACTTATTTCTGGACTCCAAGAAATGTCTTTATATCAGGGCAATGTGTTTATTATTGAATTTGTATAATATGTCCCAGAGCCCCAAGAAGTAAATGGAGGCATTACCAATGTAAATAAATAGATAGCCTTAAGCGGTGATGCTTTGGGAAAGGATACCCAATGCAGATGTAGATTTGCTGGAAGGAAAGTACGGTGCGTATCAGTGTCAGTTATCCCCAAGTCAACTTGTTGCTATGGCAGAGGAGTATATGCTGTCAAGGATTGTCTAATCAATAATTGTCTTCACTGAGGAAGGCGAATTCCCAGGTTCTCATCTTAACATCTAGTTTCCAATGAGAGGTAAGGACACCAAATGATTTGGGGAAGGCAAATAAACAGATTGCTTACTAGCAGAGGGAGAAGACCAGCTTGCATCCAAAGGGGACAATGTAGTAGATGTGCTATAGGAACAAAGCCTTCCTCTGGCTGGGGGTTGGTGCACAAACATTGGATTGTTGCTGGGACTGGCAGCAGAGGGTGTTGTGTTCTCTGCCAACACGTGTCCTGTTCCTTTGATAATGGTGTCCAGAATTCTTGATGAATAGTTGGGTAAATTTCCTAGGTTTCTGGGTAGAGACTCATATCAATAGAACTGTGACACCCTTGAAAGATAATACTGGCTTTACTTAACAGAGGTGTCAGTGACAGGTTGTTACATAACCTTACATTTAAAAAAAAATGAGCCAGATCAAATACCACAAAACTATATTTGACATACCAGCTAATGATTTTCTTTTAATTAAACTCTCCTTAAAATTATAGCAATTCAATATGTGAAATGGGTTTGAACCAGGTAGTTATACTAAGCTCGCCCTGGTTTTAAACCTGCCAGACTGTCTTCAGTTGTGTCACTGGGCCTGATACACAAACACAGAGTAAAATTCTAAAACACTTTTGGTAATGGAAGAAGTGGGGATCTCAGAGTCAAACACCAATATCACGTTGAAAGGTTAGTAATACCTATTCTGACTCAATACAACAAAATGAAAAGGAGGATTGCTTTCAGTTAAATTAGTTGAGTTAAACTTATATATCTCCAATCTATCTGCGCAATTTGGAGTGGAACTTCTACTCACAGCATGTACTGATCATGAACCACAATGTCTGATGTGCAACTTGTACGCGTAACATAAAAATTTAAATCCGTTTCATTTTTCAGCTTCTCTTATTAGGGTGGGGGGCTAGTCAGTTTGGGTTACCCCACTTTTCCAGGGTCGCATCTGTGTTCCAGGGACTTTAGAGGGGTACAAGACTGGCCTCTGCTAAGTTTCCATCATCGCATCTGGGCCTCAGTCATCGGCCCACGTGGTAGTCTCTGAGACGTCTCTTGTTCCCATGCTCAAGTCTCCTTCAGAAGTGGCATTCTCTATGCTTCTTCCAAGCCTGGCCAAGGGAACCACACTTTCTGCTGCTTCTGTGCTGAGGCATAGGAATTGTCTTTTCCTTATGGTCCCATCTGCCTACACCAAACACACTGCTGTCCCCTATCTTCTTGAGACCCAACCTCGGAGGCAGGGAATGGAGGTGGAGGAAGTACATGTCTCTCTGAGACCCCAAGGTTATCTCTGTTCAACCTGCTTCCTCCCGTCCATCCTGTCTCCTTTCTCATCCAAATGAATCATTTTCTGTAGCAGGGGAGAGATCAACTGTCTTATAATATTCCTCACATTTGTTTTGTCCTTGCACAGAGTCCTGACTGTTGCTCAAGCGCTGGGTTTCTCAACTGGTGCACTATTGACTTTGGGGGCTGGATATTTTGTTGGGGGGTGTGGAGAGCTGTTCTGTTCACTGTAGGATGCTCAGCAGCGTCCCTGGCCTCTACTCACGAGATGCCAGTAGCACCTGCAATTGTGGAAACTGAGAATCCTCTCCAGACCTTGCCAAATGGCCCTGGTGCATTTGCCCTTTATGGAGAACTACTGCCTTAGGGGCATAGACTTTTGGAAACAAAAGCCATTAAGATTCCCTGGAGACGATCCACATCGAAGAGGAGTGCTGGTAGAAGGGGCACCCAAAGAGATGTGGGAAATTGGGAATTCGTATTTTAAATTTTTTGTATACGCTCTACTTGACATGCAGGAAAAGGAGACAGGAAAGTTAGGATAGCTACACACAAACACTTCCATACTGAACATAGATACTTAAATGTTAGAAGAGTTTCATCTTTGTATTTTTTATGAAGTAATTGTTTTCTCCTTATCAGCACTGCTCTCATTTTCTAAAGGAAACTTAATATCATTGATGCAAACTGATACAAATAAAATAGATTTCAGAAGCATGGACATTAAAGTTGTACATGATTGGTTGTTCAAAATTTTTATTCTTCTAAAATTTATAAATTTCTTCTAATAAAGGTTAATAAACAGAATGTTGTATAGAACATCATCACAGCACCTTCTTAAATAGAAAAAAATGTCCACTATATATTGACATGTATGTAGAGCATTAACTATACTTCACCTCTTGAGAAAGACCTAAAGCAAAAGTACTAAATTATAAAGAATTCGATTTCTAAGATACTTTAAATTTCTGAACTTAAGGGAAAGCAAGTCACTTACCTTGTATTTCCCCATGACTGATCTATGATGGGCCAAATGGAAATGTCAAAGGCTGTTGACAGAACAAGAATAATGAGCATACATTTATGGCTTTTGTCAATAGCCCCAGAGATCAATTGCCGCATTGACCAAGGCCAAGTATTTCTTCCAAAGGGTGAATCTTGAAAAAAGTGGTTTCCAGATGCAGTTCATATCCAGGTATTGCATTGGTCTTTTGGACACCCTTTCTGTCACCTTTCCGCAGGCAAAGGAAATTTGAAAACCTACCAAAATCAACAAGCTTGCTTTCTTCCAGGCAGTGTTTAGTAAGCAATGGATTGATAGATGTTTTCATTCTTGTGGTCAGTGAAGAGTTTGGGAAACAGTGGGGCAGTTACTTAGGATGTTTGCACTGAACACTTAGACCCTCTCCCCCTAATAGTTTGATCATAAGGAAAGAACATAAACCATTTAATGTGGAGCAAACTTCTTCCATTTGAGGGTGACAGTCTTTAAATCGGCCACGTCTTTGATGTTGTGCTTAGGCTGGGAAGATTTCAAGTGTACTGGCATATAGTTATCCTAATGTGACAATTGTTTTACTTTGAAATTATTTTCCTCAAACACAGTACTGAAATCTGAGCTCCAAAGATGAAAATTGGAACCACAAGCTCTTCTGTGTATAATACTCGATTCTCTAACACCAACTAAATTGCTTTATGTATCTTGAGGTTTTATTTTATTAAATTCTTAAAAATCTATATTCTTAAAAATTCTTAAAATCCATACTCATTTTTTCATAAATAAATATGAAAATATTTATATAATTGAAAATTAACTAAATTAAATGTTCGGAAATGCATAAAGAGAAAATGTCTCTCATCAGCAAACATGAAAAAGATTCAGTTCATTAGTAAACAATGAAATGCAAATAAAAACAAAACAAGACATAATTTTTTCTTATCAAATTGGCAGAGATAAAAAAATTTCAGAGTGCTCAATACTGGACATAGAGTATTGCTAGTGAGAAAGAGAAAAAAGGTGTTATAGCCTCTTTGGGAAATAGTTTGACAATATGTAGAAAGGGTCTTTTAAATGACCAAGGCTGAGACAAGTAATTCTAAACTTGGGAATCTATCCAAAAAAAATCATCTTAAATACAGAGAGAGTTTTATGTACAAATGTACTCATTGTAGTACTATTTACAATAGGGAAAAAAAGGGGGGGGAACAAAGTGTTTTGACAATAAAGGAAATTTAAATAAATTGTAATACTTTATGAATGTGTACTGACATTAAATATGCTAATGAAATATTTGAATAATGGTAAACACTCGTTATAATATTTAGAAAAAGAAACACTGTAAAAATTATGTGTCAGTTTTGTATCGAAATTATGTAAAAGTGATGCTTAGAAAAAAGGCTAAAATACAGCCAGATATTAAAACTTGTATTTGTAGGGTGAGAATATGGGTAAACATTTTAAAATTTTAGTTTTAAATTTTCCAAAAAATTTCCCAAAATGCTGTATTCATCTTTTTATTCTTTTATACTTGGAATAAAATAAATTTTATTTAAAAAAATGTATATACATTTTAAAACTTAAAATTACTCTGCAATACTAATCTTCACACACATAGTTCATGAACTATGTTTTTCTTCCAAATGAAAACCTATAGAATCAAAACATTAGAAAACGACCATAAGCTCATATCCTAGTCCCCCTTTTTTCAGTTAGTCCAGCTTCAGCTGTCTTTGGTAAAATTGATTATCCTTTTTTAAATATTGATAAACGTCAGGTCTCACAGCTTGTTCCAATTCTTATGAATTATTAGTCAGTTTTATTTCCAGGACATCATGTATCCAATTTCTCTGTTAGAGTTGCATGCTATTCTCTAAAACTACCAAAAAACTAATTTTTGGTTATGGCTTGTCTTTCTTTCCTTATTTGCTTCCTAGTAGAATACCTATGTTCTAGCTTGAATTTTAAGACGCTCCCATTCCTTTGTTTGGTAAACAAAAAAGAATCATCACACCTGTAGGCCTTCCTTCTTTGCTCTTCTAATGTTATAAGTATACTGGGTGGTCGGCATGAGGGTAACAGAGCTGGTGTTATACTAGCTGTCTTCAGCCATCAGTTATCACAAGATTCCTGGACTATACTATGGAAGAATTTCTAGGTCTTATGGGGTGTGTGTGTGCGTGTGTGTGTGTGTGTGTGTGTGTGTGTGTGTGTGTGTGTGTGATGGGATATCAAAGGAGAAGTGGAAAATACAAAAAAAACAAAAAAATAGTTTAACTTCAAGAATCTTAAATAGTATTTCAGTGGTTTTCTATGTGTGGTTCTGAACCAATAGCCTAACTTGTTTAGAATGAAATTCTCAGGCACCTCTGTGGACCTACTTGAATCAGCAGCTGGGCTTTTGTTTAGGCCCTCCCGGTGATGCACACTCAAATCTGAGAACCGCTGCCTAAGAAGAGGGCCGGGCGCAGGGGAGGGAGGCGGTGGCGAGGGACGCGCTTCCCTCCGTCCACCCCGCCCCGCCCCGCCGGGCAGCTCTCCACCGGAACTTTCCCTCGGACCCCAGATGCTGCGTTTACCCACCGAGCCGCCGGGGAGCGGTTCTCTTTGCTGCCTGGGTGCCTCTGTCTCGGTCGTCGCGTGCCCAGGGGTCCATCCAGTGGCATTTTGAGTTTTGAAAGGTATTTTTGAATATAAGAAACACTTTACTACCCAGAAGGAATCTAGAAAGTGGAGTTGGGGAAGTTATTACATTGGAGGAACTATTGGTGTCCTTCAAAGCATACTAAGACTATTGCCCAGAAGAAAAGATGTTTGGTTTTCGCAAGCCAAAGGTGTACCGAAGTATAGAGGGCTGCTACATTTGCCTCGCTAAATCCTCCAGTTCTCGATTCACTGACAGTTAACGCTATGAAAAGGACTTACAGAGCTGTTTTGGGTTTTTGGGTTACATGAGACTCGTTCAGGAGACATCTGTAATGCCAGTGTCCTGCTTGTGAAAAGATGGAAGAAATTGCCAGCAGGATCAAAACAAAAAACAAAAAAACTGAAATCATGTGGTAGATGCAAGGGCAGGACCCAGTCTAAAGACTACACTGAAACCAAAGGAAGTGAAAACTCTATCTGGAAACAAGATAAAAAGCAACCAGATCAGTCAACTGCAGAAGGAATTTAAATGTCACAATTCTGGTGCTCACAGTACCACCTTAGGTGCCTCTCCAGCTCAGTCTCCTCGTTACAGTCACCAGTCAGATACAGAGATGGCTTCTGGCTCTAATAGAACGTCCGTGTTTTCCTTTTTAGATCTCACATACTAGAAAAGACAGAAAATACGCTGTGGCACTAGCTATAAAGGCCGTTTTGGGGAAGTCCTTGTTGACATACATCTATTCAAGCCTCGCTGCAGCAATAAGAATGCAGCTGCTGGGAAGCCGCTGGAGAAGGGGCCAGAGCCTCTGCCCATCTCCACTCAGGAGTGGTGACTGAGGCTGATGTAGAAGGGGAACAAAAAACGATTTAAATTTTGGAAAACAAAGCAACAAAATGACCCTCCTATTTTTAACTTGGATACCTACTGTTCTGCCAAAGGAAGATTCCTAGAGTAGTTTTGAGTGTGTTGTTTTTCCTCCAGTTCCACAAACTCTGAAGCCAGTATCTAGCTTACTAAAAGAAAAAACGAAGTGTACTTAATATTTAAGGTGCTGAGTATTTCATGGGAAAGCTGAATGCTGCTGTAAGATGCTCTTTAAGTCTTTTTAAAAAATCCCCTTCTAATGAATGAAATTAGGGGAATTTCAGGGGACAGAGATGGGATTTGTTGTATGATAAATGTATGTAGTTTTAATCTTTCTATATTGAGAAGCAGTGGTTGGGGCATTTTTTAAGATGGCTGGCTACACTTGTTTTCCTTCTTTATAATAAATTTGTCATAACTCAGTAAACACAGACTTGCCCCTAGTTGTTAATAACTGTGAAATATTAAGGGGTTGCCAAGGTTCTGATGATTCAGACCTGTACTACTGAATAGTAAGCAGGACAGACTAAGGTCTCTGTGTGAATATCTTGAAGGAGTAATTTCGAAATGTACAGAGCTAACTTGACTGCATATGTTGTGTCCTGTGTCACCTCCCTCGATACTGGTATTTGATAAAGTTTTTAATTTCTATGATACTTCTAAAGCAGAATCAAAGTTCCTCTCAGGGAACTGTCAAGTCTTTAGGATAAGCAATCATGTATGAATAGTACCAAAGCATTAGCACTTGGTAGGGAACGCACTGTATTAAAAATGTTAAATTATCTGAAAAAGAAAATGCGCACGTCTTCAGGATGGCTCATGAAAAAAACGAAGGTTAATGCTTCTTGAGGCACATCTCTTAGAGGGCTTGCAAGTGTGTAAATAATTTATGTTACATGACTGGTGACTTCATTGAAAATCTGCACAATTCAGTTGTAGCTCTAGATTCCTTCGGTTGACCTTTGTGAAGGTTTTATTTGTGTAGAATGGTTGTTTGACTTGTGTTAACCTATTAGGGTTTGGGGCTTTTGTTTTTGTTTTCATTCTATATTAAAGTAAAATTCAGCTAAAAGAAAAGAGTTGTATGTTAATGCTGAGTGGGTTGCTTTTGGTTTGGTTTCTTTTAGTCAGGCTTTCTGAACATTGAGGTGTTAGATGATACATCCTAAACCTGGAGCTCTTCAATTCTAAAACCTTCATTGAAAGCCTTTTACTTGAACCCGCCCCCCCCCAAAAAAAACAAAAAAAAGAAGGCCAGAGAGAACATCAAATAATATGCAAACTAATTTTGTACAGTACACTTCACATAGAGTTGAAGTTAGCCCAGGCACTTTTGGGAAATGATTGTTGTTGTTACATGAAGCCTGGCTAGTTTTTCCCTTTTCCCTCGGAAGTATTAACAATCCCCTTGTGAACCCTGCTTTTCCCCTTTCATGTCTTCCGAAGCTGGCCTTTTGTGGTTAGATTCAGTGGGCCACGGCGCTGGGATGTGCCCAGGCAGCTGAAGCCCTTGGATTTCTTTTCCACGTGACTGGCCTAGGATGGCCTTCGTGACAGTAACTGTGCTATTATTTCCCACACTTCATGTTTAAAACACTTCAACCTGCTACAAACCAGACTTCCACGTTCCTTTGAGCAACGTCTGGAGCAGATGTGTAGCTTCCACATGTACTCCTAGAAGTAAAGAATATACAAGAAAACTTTTATCCCTTCCCCACATTTCAGTTTCACAAAAGTATTTCCCATTTAGAATACAAATCTCTATATAGATTTTTTTGCTGGCTGTTTGCAGCCATATCAAGTGTTCTCTGTTGATCATCATTCTGGAAATGTCCAGAAGAACCTATCATTGTTATTCTGGATCTGTAAAATAGCATGTCTTCCAACCATTCTGTGTCTTCATTTCCATATTTATGTTCCAGAAATCACGATCAATTTCCCAAATTCTAAACTTACTCAAATTCTTTTATGCCTGGGCACTGTTCCCAATGAATTATTTATTATACTTTCCTCGTATAGTTTTTGCAGGATATTTTCTTAGCTTTACCCATTTGTCTTATTCCAGCAGTCAGGATGGGTTCAACCGGTAGATAAGAAAGGTAATATGATTTAGAGGATGGTAAATGGCTTTCCTGCAAAATGTCTCCTTTACTAGGTATGAAGTAAGGCCTGTGTTTTCATTGGCCTGTCACATTTTCCAGGCCTGATCTCTCTCCCACACCCCTGCCTGATATTTTCAACTCCTTGCTTGGTGTCATTCAACTGTCGACTGAAAAAAATGCACAATATGAGGGTTGTGAGTTAAGTTTTATTTGGGACAAAATGAGGACTATAGCCTGAGAGACGGCATTTCAGATAGCTCTGAGAAACTGCTCCAAAGAAGTAGGGGGGAAGGTTAGTATATATGTAATGCTGAAGGGGGAGTACATGCAATCAAACACACATTTTTTGCAGAAGGTTTCTGCTAGTGACAAGGAGCAGTCATCACCATGAAGGATTTTAGTGCTTTTCTAGATGTGAGGAGATGCAAGAATTGGGCTCATAAAATCGGCTCCTGAAAATAGCTATCTGAAGACCTGTTCTGCCAGTTTTTTCCAGAACACAGAGTGCCCCATATCTGATCTCCACCCTTGAGCTCCTTTCAGGCGGTGTTGAAGGTCAGCAGCTGCAGTGGCTCATAATTTAAACCTTGTAGAGGTAGATGGCAAGTGCCAATTTGTGGGTGACACAACCTTCTAACATGTTCTCTAATTCTATAGCAGTGCTTCTCAAACTTTTCTGTGCATCCCTTGTAAGCTTTTTTTTATAGTTTTTTAAAAATTTATTTATTTAATTAATTTATTTTTGGCTGTGTTGAGTCTTCCATGCTGTGCATGGGCTTTCTCTAGTTGCAGCAAGAGGGGGCTACTCTTCATTGTGGTGTGCAGGCTTCTCATTGCGGTGGCTTCTCTTGCTGCAGAGCATGGGGTCTAGGCACATGGGCTTCAGTAGTTGTGGCATGCAGGCTCAGTAGTTGTGCCTCACAGGTTCTAGAGCACAGGCTCAGTAGTTGTAGTACACGGGCTTAGTTGCTCCACGGCATGTGGGATCTTCCTGGACCAGGGCTCGAACCCACGTCCCCTGCGTTGGCAGGCAGATTCTTAACCACTGCGCCACCAGGAAAGCCCATCCTTGTAAGCCTTTTAAAACACAGACTGCTGGGCCCATGGCCATCCATTCTGCTTCAGCAGGCCCTGAATAGGTTGGAGAAGTTGCATTTCTAACAAGTTCATGGGTGTTACTAATGCTGCAGTTCTGAAGACAACACTTTGAGATCCTTCATTTGCTCAATTGTTCTGTGATTTACCTTTAATTTTTATGTGTGAGGCTGTCACTATTGATGTTCTAGACACCAACAACCATTTTCCCTTTTCCCTTAATAAGAGATCCTAATTGTATCAAGGGACCACGAAAGCCTCTTGCTTCAGGAAAACCTGCCTTCAATTCCAGTCCTAGGATGAGAATTTTAATAAGTTTAAGATAATTTAGTTAATAATTGAAATTCATAATAATCCCATTCCCCTGTGAATGACTTAGTATAAGACATGAATAAAGTCAGCTAGGAGGCTTCTGAAGAAGATTTCTTTTCTCTCAAAAAGATACACCTAGGGCTTCCCTGGTGGCGCAGTGGTTGAGAGTCCGCCTGCCGATGCAGGGGACGCGGGTTCGTGCCCCGGTCCGGGAAGATCCCACATGCTGCGGAGTGGCTGGGCCCGTGAGCCATGGCCGCTGAGCCTGCGCGTCCGGAGCCTGTGCTTGGCAACGGGAGAGGCCACAACAGTGAGAGGCCTGCGTACAGCAAAAAAATAAATAAAAAAGATACATCTGGAAGAGATGAACCCTTTTTCTGGATCTGGAATGATAGGGTATGCTAGTAATAGTGCCACATCTAGCTCTGCACCATCAAGAGAGCTTGAGAACAGTAGAATAAAAAAAGAAAAACAGGGGCTTCCCTGGTGGCGCAGTGGTTGAGAGTCTGCCTGCCAATGCAGGGGACGTGGGTTCGTGCCCTGGTACGGGAAGATCCCACATGCCACGGAGCGGCTGGGCCCGTGAGCCATGGCCGCTGAGCCTGCGTGTCCGGAGCCTGTGTTCTGCAATGGGTGAGGCCACAACAGTGAGAGGCCCGCATACCGCAAAAAAGAAAAAAAAAAAAGAAAAACAATTAGATCCCTAAAATAATGATGAGTCTTCAAATGAACCAACCTAGAACTACCCTGCCCTAAGCCTTCCTATTATGTGGAATTTCTGTTTCTTGCAGCTAAAAGCATATTAATTGATATGATCAATCTATCTATCATCTATTTATCTATCCTTGACTTTTCTTTATAGGTTATCTTTGCTTAATAAATATGCCATGAGCAGGAAAGATAGTAACAGCACTATTAGAATTCAGCTACATTACTTGGGAAGGTTAGTGTATCTCCCCCAAGATCATATCAAGAAGTAATCATATTTTCTTTACCATACAGAGGTTTGGAAAGAATAGAAGAAAATTAAGTCTTATGGGTGTGAAAGAGGAGAACAAAAATTTCAGAATCTACTCAAGAGGTCAAGCCTGAAAAAAGTTACCGGAATGGGGACACTGGATTCCTGTTCCATAGCAGGAAGGAACTGAAAGTCTCTTTTTCAAAATATCCTTTCTGGCTTCCCTTCATGTGCTCACACCTCAGTAATTCATTCTCCAGCATGAATTCAGTGTGATAAAAAAAAAAATCTGATTATGTCATTCTCACTAAAACCCTTTAAAAACTTCCCATTTTTCTTTATTTTTTTTCTTTCTTTTAAATTTTACTGTGGTAAGAACATTTAACACGAGAGTTACTCTCTTACCAGCTTTTTAAGTGTACAACACGGTATTGTTAGTTACAGGCACAATGCTGTACAGTAGATCTCTAAGCTTTACTCATCTTGCATAACTGAGCTTTATACCTATTGAACGACCACTTCCCATTTTCTCCTCTCCCTACTCCTTGGCAGCCACCATTCTGCTCTCTACTCCTGTATGTTTGACTGTCTTAGATTCCTCATATAAGTGGAATCATACAGTGTTTGTCCTGTGACCGGCTTATATCACTTAGCGTAATGTCATCAAGATTTGTCCAAGTTACCACATATTACAAGACTTCCTTCTTTTATAAGGCTGAATAATATTCCACTGTATGTACATACCACATTTTCTTTGTCCATTCATCTGTAGTTGGACATTGAGGTTGTTTCTACATCTTGACTACCGTGAATAGTGCTGCGATGAATGTGAGAGTGCTGATATCTCCTGGAGATCTTAATTTCATTTCTTTTGGATTAATGTCCAGAAGTGGGATTGCTGGATCATATGGTAATTCTATTTTTAATTTTTTGAGGAACCTCAATTCTGTTTTGCATAGTGGCTGCTCTGTTTTGCAGTCCCACCAGCAGAGTACAGGTGTTCCAATTTCTTCACATCCTCACCAGCACTTGTCTTTTTCTTTTTTTCATAATAGCCACCCTAACACGTGTGAAATAATATCTCACTGTGGTATTGATTTTCATTTCCCTGATGGTCAGTGACATTGAGCGGCTTTTCATATACCTGTTGGCTATGTGTTTGTCTTCGTTGGGGAAAGATCTGTTCAAGTCTATTTTTTAATTAGGTTATTCATTTTTTTACTCCTGAGTTGTAGGAGTTCCTTATATATTTGGAAATGAGCCCTTTATCAAATACATGGTTTGCGATTGTTTTCTCTGATCTGTAGGTTGTAAAGCCTTCCCATTTTTCTAAAGATAAACATTCCAAATCCTTACCTTGTCCCACAAGGCCCTGTTTGGACTGGTTCCCACCTAGCTCTCAGCCTTATCTGGTACCACTCTCCCATCCCTCGTTCTTTTCATTCTTGCCCCAAAGGCCTGCTTTCAATTCCACATTCCTGCCATGTGCCTTCCTACCTCACAAACCTTTGCATATGCAGTGCCTCTTCTTCCTAAAAGCATCTCCCACATCTATGCCACTTCCCTCTTTACCTTTCATCTTTCATAACTCAATTTAAATGTCGCTCCCATATAGAACACCTTCTTGAGACTAGACTAAGTCTTCTTCTATTCTCATATATTAATACCATAATCCTCTTTGTGGTACTTATCACAATATTAATTGTATAATTAAATGCACAGCTAATTATTCAATGTCTGTCTCTTAAATTACCATGTGAGCCCTTGAGGGCAAGAGCCCATCTTGCCATATTTTTGTGTGTCTGGTACTACCATAGTGTAGTATGGTACTACCATATCCCTAGTCCCAGACACTAAACATGGGTTGAACAATCTCTTTTTCCTTCAGGCATCTTTTCTAATGACTGCAAGTATTTTCAGCCACTCTCCTTTCATCAAACAGTCAGTAAATACCGGTCAACCTGGTTTTGCACCTAACCTTTCCCATCACTTCAAATGGGCAAATAGGTATTCATTTTCTTGCTTCACAGATTAGAAAATGAGCCCCAGCAGTTAAATCACCTGCCCATATTTGTTCCATTTATGTTGGCGTTTAAAGTCAGAGAGCCTGACTCCTACTCCCTGGCTTCTTCTTGGACGAGTCACCTTCAGCACAGCATTACTCAGCTTGCTCAGAAGGAGAACACTCGTGGTTGAACAGAGTACCGCTCTCTCCCTTCCTCTGCACCAGAATTCTATGCAGCTTACACTTGCCTGAGTCATGCATGGAAAGCATCTGAGAACATCGTGTAAAATACACCAGCCCACCCAGGAATGTCTTTCATCGTCCCAAGCACAAAGGGTCAATGGAGTGTTCTAGGAATATCTTTGAAAAGGAAGCAAGAATTCGAAGCAGAGAATTTCTCCCCAGTCACCACCCCACTCCTTGCCAGTCAACTACCCGTAGGTGTGTGCTGGAATACAAAGACCTGGGAAACCCTGACAATGAATCAAAAATTTTCAGTTCCTTCTGGAAAGGAGTAATTCAACAGACGCATGAATGCAGTCATGGAAATTAGAATCCCTGCTCTGACCCTGGAACCTTGGAAAGTAAGCACGTGGGCAACCAAAAGTTCCCACACCCTGAGCTAGGGCTGCAGAGAAAACTTACAGAGTCATTGAGAGTATTTGTCATTGAGATAAGTGACATCTGAGAAGTTCCTACAGGGCTGTGGACTCTCCTCTCCTTCCAGCTTCTAACGTTCCTCTGACAAGAGCTCAGGGCGAGATTCTTCAACAAAGGGCACTGTTGGCTGCTTAAAGTTTACATGCTTCTGTTTTCATACAAGCAAGCCATTTAGCCCTGATTGAGGAAGTATTTAAGAGGGATAAAGGCCCAGTTTAGAGGCTGTTGGAGTGTTTGGAAAATCTGTATTAAAATTTTGGCATCAGGGCTTCCCTGATGGCACGGTGGTTAAGAATCAGCCTGTCAATGCAGGGGACATGGGTTTGAGCCTTGGTCCAGGAAGATACCACATCCGCAGAGCAACTAAGCCCGTGCGCCACAACTACTGAGCCTGCGCTCTAGAGCCCGCGAACCACAACTACTGAAGCCCAAGTGCTTAGAGCCTGTGCTCCGCAGCAAGAGAAGCCACCGCAATGAGAAGCCTGCGCACCGCAACAAATAGTAGCCCCCGCTCGCCGCAGCTAGAGAAAGCCTGCATGCAGCAACAAAGACCCAACGCAGCCATAAATAAATTAATTAACTAATTTTTTTTAAATTTGGCATCATATGTATAAAATAGATAACTAATGAGAACCTACTGTATAGCACAGGGAACTCTACTCGGTGCTCTGTGGTGACCTTAATGGGAAGGAAATCCAAAAAAGAGGGGATATATATTTATGTATGGATGATTCACTTTGCTGTACAGCAGAAACTGACACAGCAGTGTAAAGCAACTATACTCCAATAAAAAGAATTTTTTTAGCATCAAAACTATATGCCTCTGTTTATCAATAAGTAATTGTTGCTGGGTATCTGTTCTGAGTTCACCTTGTGATAGGAACGGTCAGGAAGTTCAAAAGAAGGGTGAGGGAGTAGAAAGGCAGAGTAAAAAGAACAAAGACCTTAGAATCAGAAGAATGAATATAGTTTCATATCTTCTGCTTAGTGGATCAGCTTCGTTCGGGTCTGTATTTTATTTGTGAAGCACTAGTAGCCTTAGGAACTTCATAAGGCTGTTGTAAAAAAAACTAGGGAAGACAAATTAGTCGGGGGGGAGAAAAGTAGCGCACATCTTCTTAGCTCTTCATTTAATAATTATGTTTGAAGGCTTGTAATATACATTAATAAACCTACCAGACAAAATTCAAATTCTTATGGTAGACTCCTACCTATCCTTCAAGGTTCCAATCAACTATTATCTATTCTGGTTATGTTTTTCCCTTAAATAAATCTCTTCCTTAAGTAAATCTCGAATGCCCTTACTACAATGTGTTATTTCACACGTATGTTAACATGTCCACATTCTACCCTAGAATGTGATTTCCTAAAAGCAGAGGTTGTGTCATATTCCCATTTCTGCTCCCACAGAGTCTTTTAGAAGTCCTTGAGTAGAAACATAGTATGATCAAACTATTATCCAGACAAGAAAAAAGCTTTTATGACTGTAAAATTCTGTCCATAATCAATGTCTTGCCACAAATACAGTAAAAAAAAAAAAATTCCCTGAAGCTAAAGAGGGTCTTGCCATCTTGGGATTGTCCTTCTGCTTGTCTGTGACATGAAGTTATTTGAACCCAACAATATATCTACTGAGAAACAAGGTGGGTGATGAAGATCAATTATATACGCAGATTGTCCTTGAACTAATGGTTTTGTCACAAGGGTTCGGTACAGGCTCATTTAAAAATGTAAACTTGAATTTTTTTCAATTAGTTTTCTTAATTTTCACTGTTTGGAATAAGAAAATTTTCTTGAGCAAAAAATGATAAAAAAAAAAAAAGCATCTTGGATACGATTTGCCTTCTGTGCCATATTTATTCCTTAGATATAAATATGGGTAGAAGAAAAATATGACCTAAACAATATTAATCCAAATGATAAAGGGTATATTTTATTACCAAAATTTTATTTAATATTTACTTTTGTAGTACTAAACTCTTTGCAGGAACTCAAAGATCAGTGAAGTTTCCAAAATTAACCAACATTTCAAGAAGGAATTTCATTAGTGAGATTATTTGATTTAGTGAATCTTTTGTCATAGACCCAACCTTTGCAAAGTTGAGTATAAATTCCTACCTTCCCTGATGTGAAAAATCTGAGTCCTTCAACATTATATCAGATGTTTCTAGTTTGCATTGTGTAAGTGGTCCTGGAAAATTTCAAGTCAAGCATTTTTAAGGGAATCGTTTAAAATGTAATAGGGAACTTAGAAATAAAATCACCAGTAAATTCCTTACGATATGAACAAGCCTCTATGTCACACGTTTTATAGAATAGATATTTCTTGTGTCAGATTTTTGTGAAGAGGGATGGAAATGATCGCAAGACTGAGCTTTTTTTCCTTAATATTATAAATGAGGTTACAAGACACTGTTCTTAAATATCATATGTCTTCCTTTCAATTGTTAAGAACCATTTCTAAAGATCTAACACAAGAGCAGATGAGCCACACTGGCTGGATTTGGGGATAATTGGATTTTCTTTTCTCTTCACAAAAATTATGCATGCCTGGAAAGAAAGAATGGTAAGAATAAACTTCAACCTACTAATTCAGCCTACTAATTACCATCAGCTAGTGTCTGGCTTTTGAAATCTGATTTAAGAAAAAAAAAAAATGAAATGAAACCACAGGCTTGGCTGATAGAAAACTGTATTATGTTTAAGCAGTGATGGGGGAAGCCCAGCCTTAAGCAGGCTAGACTTTGGACCAAACCCAACTGATGTTTCCCATCCTTGTTTATTTTGTTACTTGACATGATTCAACTCATTAAGGATTTCAAAGGTCCAAGGGAAAGTCCTTCTACTTTGCCAAGGGCACCCTTAGTTGGAATTCCATTATCTTCCATGATCCAAGACAGGGATTTCCTCCTACTCAGTTCTGAGTAATTATGTGTAAGCAAACCCTTGGTGTTCTAGCAGAGTGACTGTGCTGAGTTGATGGCTCACCATGAATCATTCATGTGGCAGGCATCTTCAGTGAGAGGGTAAGGAGGGATAACATTGATTTGCAGTGTTTAGATGAAGTATGGCTTTCTCATTCATCTCATTTGTTTCATCAGAGTTGACGCTTATTCTTATAAACCATACCCTTTCCTAAAATGATTACAGGAAGAGAGAACAAGCAGATTCAATCAGTCCTTCCTGCTCTACTGAGTCTAATTTAGATTACACCTTAGGAAATGCTGCTTCCTACTTTCAGAAATCAGGAATTAGTGTTCTCTCTCTCTCTCTTTCCTCTTCCTGTCCTCTCTCCACTCCTCCTTTCCCAACCAGTGAAACAAAATTGTTTTAAATTAGGAAGTGGTATTTTTTTTTAAGTCTGCATTTTCTATTTCAAAATTTTAAAGCTTACCTCTTTTTTCTTTGGGGAGGGGTGCAATAGATTTCTCTGAGATTGTGATAAAAGAACCTCCTTCCAGAATAATTCATAACCACATATTCACAACTGACATACACCTTTTGGAGGGCTGCAGTCTGAGGTCATCTATGGAGCCTTCCATCATGCCCCTTCCCTCCTTCCCACGCCAACGATGTCAAGTTACACCACTGCTCTAACCGTCCCAGTAACGTATCCAACCAAGATTTTTAGGCAGTGGGAGCTGAGACCATTTATTCTTCTCAATTTTTTGGTAACATATCCTGTCTGGGCAAGTAACAAGGTTCAAGGAGAACAGCTCAAAGGAGAACCTGGTAGGGTTCAGGATTCTGGGCCCTCCGTGATTCTTAAATGACTCTCAAAGCTTTTTAAGAGCTTCAGATATAAAATAACAATACATCATAGAAATTCCCCTGGCAAATCCTCCGGCCTTTCCCATTCCCTTTTAAAGCAGCTTTATTGAGATATAATTCACATACCACACCATTTATCCATATAAAGTGTTCAGTGCTATTCAGAGCTACAACCATCACCACAATCAATTTTCTAAATTTTTCATCAGCCCAAAATGAAACCCGGTAGCCACTGGCGGTCACTCCCTATTTCCCCCCCACCCCTCCCAAAGCCCGAGGGAGTAGACCAATCTACTTTTTGTCTCTATGGACTTGTCTGCTCCAAATGAGACGTCAAATACGAATTGCCCACTGTGTTACCCTTAGTCAGGACTGTTACCCCAGGTGACCATAAAACTGCTCACTTGAATTAAACAGTTCATCATTTGATTGTCTAATGGGAGCAAAGCATTATTTTAGGTATGCACAAGTTTCAAAGGTGAGTTTTCAACCTAGTTATGGGAATTGTTCTAAAAAGAAGTGATCGATGTTATGAGAGCAGTACACAAGGGATACTGAATGTGTTGCTCTCCAAAGCTGGCAGGCCCCATCCTCACCTCTAAAAGCCAATGTTCACCAGGAACTACCCCAGACATGGGTTCCTATTTACGGTCAACTTCCGGAACCATTCACTGGAATTCCAAGCAGTTTCTGATTTCCTCAGATACTGATCCCCAGAATTCTTTTTTGTTTGCAGTCTCATAATATTCTCTTGGGTCTTGTGATGGAGATGGGGAGTGTCTTCCTGCTTCCTTCGTGGCTTTCTGGTCATGCTGTTTCTTAAGTTCCTTCTCAGCTACGTGCCTTTGCATATGCTGTTCCCCTTCCTTACTCTTCTCGCCTCTGACTTCCTGACTTCCCACCAGCCATCCTGCAAGCCTAGGCTTAAAATGGTACTTCTTAGTCTGACTAGGTCAGCTTCAGCCTTTAGGAAAGCCCTGTGCTCACCCTTCATCTCTCTTAGCACAGTTATCATTTCAATTATTTCTATGATTATTTGTTAAATATCGATTTCTCCCACTAAAACATAATGCTGGTAATCACATAATTTCACAATCGTATTTCTAGAACCTAGAACAGTACCTGGAATAGATTATACTCTAATATATATTTGTGACTAAATAGAGGGCAGGATATGATCAGAACTGCTATATCTATCTGTATCTATACCTGTATCTAAGGCAGTTATATATACATATGTATTAGATTAATATATGAGGACAAGAGACAACCAATGCCCTAAAACAAACAACAAAAAGAGACTTAACATGCTATACAGAAATTATCCATTTATTTCTATTTCCACTATTGAATAACAAGTTTCTCAAGGCCAGCAATGTATGTGTTTAAATGTCTGACACATATTAATCACTTATTTTTGCAATCTGCATAGCAGTTTACATCTTAAGAAAGTATGTTGGCCCTTTGTCTTAATCTATTTGCCCTCTAAACTCTCTGTCTTTGGTCTTCTCCACAGCTGGTAGTTCCCAGGCCCACTGACTGGAAGACTACCTGTAGGCTGATGACTCAGCAGCCTGTAGTCTGATGACTCACCAGACTGGAACTCTATCCCTCATTTCACTCCTAAGCACCTATGGTAACATCTCAAAGGTAAGAGAATCGTTGGTTCTCTCTTTCCTCTAATCCTCCAAAGCCGTTTGCTCCATTTCAGAAAATGGTATTACCATCCTTCTAAGTGCTCAAGATAAAATCCTTGATACCTGTCTTTCCACCATGCCCCATGTCTAAACTGTAAGTCAGCTCTTAAAAGACATACCATCATAAAAAAAAAAAAAAAAAAGACATACCTAGAATCCATTTATCATTCTGTGTACTTAGAAGACGTACCTGAGATCCATTAGAGTATTTATTTTTGTTATGATCACTATCTGAAATTATTTATTTACTTGTTTTCTAGTTTTTGACCATCTCCCGTCACTAGACCAACAGCTTCTTGAGGCAATGGATCTTGTTTTCTTTTCACTATTCTTACCCTAGCGCTCAGAACAGGCCCTGCACCCTAGCAAATACTTGTTGAATGGTTGAGTGAATGAATGGATGGAAAATGAACATTTTGGGGAGTAGGCTGAACCGAATGAGAGAAGCAATGGCAGTGGGGGAAGTAATAGCATATCCTTGGAAAAGAATTGGTGAGGGGAAAAACCAAATGAAAAAAGGTAAAAATGAAATAAGAAGATCCATTCTAGATGCTAACTTTTAACAGGTTTGGGTTATGCACCCCTTTGTGAATATTATGGTATCACTTGGCATATAATTTCAAGGTATTCTCTAGATACTCTGAATCTCATCCAAGTTGCTATCGGAAGGGGTCATGAAGGCCTGAGTAAAAATTTCTAGAGATTGATCAGTGATAGCCTTATCTTCCCAGAGAACATTTCATTCTGAAGGTCAGCTTCCATCTAATATTGCCACTTTTTTGACACTGCAACCATTGTATCAAACTCCCCATTACAATGGGCAGAGTGAGAGTACACAGTCGGTACTGTGTTAGTTGTGCAAGATTTTAGGTTAGGCAAAGCCATGCAGGGCAAAATACAAAGCCAAAGAATTGCCCCAAGAATCCTTTTTCTGCAGCGGAGTTACTCCAGATATAGCCAACTCCTCTAAGATCTAGCCTTAATCTTAACTAAAGTTACTGAAATTTCTCAGGATCCACACTGTGTTCATAGCTTCCAGGGAGAAGTAAATTACTATCAAAGTCTGTGGGGATACAGGGTCTTTAAAAGGGATCCATTGGCCAAATGCAATTTTTCCATTGGATTCATCCAAAGAATAAGGAAAAGCGTGTCTTCATAGCCACTTAGCTTGTACACAGCAAATATGTAGTGTGTGAAGCCATTGGCGGCGTCGAACCTCCTACCAGCCAGGTTACACTGGAATAGTGTCACATTTTACTAAGACTCCCTAGAAAACTTTACTTGACTGTACTGCCTCGCTTTCATGGGACAGTGTCCAGGATAAGCAGGGAAATATTTTCCCCCCTATTTTATCTGAGTTTGCTCAAGGAACTGAAATCATCATGTCCTGAGCCACATGCCATGTGCAAGGCCTCCGACTGGCACACAGAAAACTCTAAGGAATCGTTACTCAGTGACTCTTGCCATTTGCAAGCCTGTGGAATTCAGGTGCCCACAGGAAGGAGTGGAGAGGTTTTTCCAACCTGACCGTATCAGCCATCTCACTACAAGAACCTTCTGTTTCGGCTGGAGTCCTTCTGTCAGACTCAGGCTGTTCTTTACAGCCAAGTGTGAGTTTAACGTGTCTGATTTACTTTCTATAAGTGCTTGTCTCATTCACAGGCTCCTCTCCTCATATCCAATGGCTTGAATGCTTTGTATTCATGCTTGGTTTTCAGAGAAGGTGGGATAGTTGGACACTGGAGGACATAAATTCTAGAAGTTTAACTTCAGAGTAGAAATTAATGATAATAAAGAGAACCACAGGCAGTAGTGTTCAGCAGAGAAAATCAAACAAGTAGGATCAATAATGTAAGGCTGTGGGAGATGATTCAACAATAATGTGGGTATGGGATGGGCAGTAATAGTATTTGAAATTTTCTGGTGAATTAAGCAGAGGTTTTGGTAACTATCTTTTTCTCCTCTTTGTGAGATGTAGGTTGCTGTAAGCTATAGTACTGTGGCAAAAAAAACTTGGTGGAGAGCAAAACAGTTTTAAAATTTTTCTTAGAACCCAACCCACTGGAATTATGAAAGCAGCCTCAGTAAGTAAGATAGACGTGCATGCCTCCAGTTACAGAGGTGTAGGGAAAGGAGTGACTTCAGTTACTGGAAAATCGTATTTGCATTGGACAACATGATTATTTGAATTGGATGGTGCAGGGAGAGGTGCATCTTAACTTTATCAAACACATTACAGATGTAATTTTTAATTCATCTGCTCAGGGCCATTTTGTTTGTATATACAGGATGACTGGTAATATTTTTTAAACACGTTTTTAAAATTACCTTTAAGCTCCTTAAGTATTCTAAGAACATTCTTAAGCTCCTTAAGAATTCCAAGAATAATTTGTTTGCAAGTCAAAGACTGACACCTGCTAATTCCATCATTGATTTTTTTTTTTAATAAATTAAGTATACATAGCCTGCGATGGAAGCATGCCCTGCTACTCTTTTCTTGGGTACATAAAAAGAATCAGAGGGGCTTCCCTGGTGGCGCAGTGGTTGAGAGTCCGCCTGCCGATGCAGGGGACACGGGTTCGTGCCCCGGTCCGGGAAGATCCCACATGCCGCAGAGAGGCTGGGCCCGTGAGCCATGGCCGCTGAGCCTGCGTGTCCGGAGCCTGTGCTCCGCGACAGGAGAGGCCGCAACAGTGAGAGGCCCGCGTACCGCCAAAAAATAATAATAATAATAATAATCAGAGAAACCCATTTGATAAAATATTGTTTCCCCTCACAGAGAGTAAAAGGCTGGGCAGCGTCCATCTAACACACAAGGTAGTTTGCCTTTTAAGGCTACATTCTCTGGGATGTAAAAATTATTGTTTAGGTGACTTAGATGGTGATTTTTGAAAATTACTCAGTTACAGGTAAATGAGTCATCGTCCTCCAAATAAACCAAGCTCCGTGTTTTACGGGCTTGCTTCTCAGAGTTCCCTTTGTCTTCCATTTTTATCAGCTAGAAGGAGAGTGAGTTGTGCTCACTGATGGGGGATAGCCGACCCTTCCTTCTGCAGCGCACGAACCTGCAGGAAGGCTGCACGCTTCCCTCCCAGGCGCATCACGCTCCAGTCCCCGAGGAGGGTGTGCTGGAGGTTTGAGCGCGGGGGTGGCAGGGGAGGCGTTTCCCTTCTATTTTGGTTTCTCCTACTGACTGACTGCTCAGCTGTTCATGAGTCACCCTAACCTCAAAATCTGTCATTAAAACAGAAATAATGATACCTATTTTCTGTGCCTTATATGAATTGCATGAAGATGTTATTCATATTTCTGAAATACATGTGAGAATTAGTCAAGGTTAGATATTAGGAAAAGTACAATGGGGGTGTTCTCAAGCCACAATGAAGATGCTTTATTTGCTTAGACTTTGAGAATTCTCTGTGCTGAAAAATGAAGAATGAAAAAAGATCCTAATATGGATTAAATTTGACGAAATATTTATGTGACAAACTGGATCAAGAATATATGTGATTTGAATAACATATGGCATTATAACTTACTTATTAAAATGTTCATTTAATAAAATTTTATCAAGCATCCTGGCACTAAATTAGACATTAGGGATACCTTATGACACAGAACCTCTCCTAAAAAGACCACATACCGGAAATAAGACAGTAAATGACTCTGGGTAATGGCACATGTAAATGTGGTGGTATTTGGGATATTTTTCACATTAATGTCATCAAAACTAGTGATTCTTAAAGCACTGGTTAGGAGCTTCAGAGAGCATTCACCTTAATAGTTGACATTTATCTAAAGAGTTTACATTTATCTTAAATATGTTTTTCTACAGTATAACTTACCTTACTTAGTTATTCTTTTTCTACACTTGTGAGTTGAATGTTTAATTTCTTCTTTATTCATTCATACGTAGAAATAAAAATATTAAAGAACATGAATTTGTCTCTGGACAGCATTTTGTCCACATTCCATATAATGTTTTTACTATTTAGTGCTGTCAGTATTATGTAATAAATGCTCTATAATAATAATTTTTATTAGGTGATCCTATTAAAATTCCAAAATAATAATCAGCCTACGCTTCAAGTTTTGCGCTCAGTATTCAGCTAGCTTACGTAAGCAGATTTGTTTGTGTAGCCGTTTCTTTTGCCTTTGTCATAAAGTCCAAGTTCCTCATATGGACTGCTGTATATTTTACCTCTGAACTAGGAATAGTAATTTTATAGATGCTCTATTGAGTTCTTCCCAGTCCACCCACACACAGGCTTCTACC
The DNA here is from genome assembly GCF_003676395.1 of Aethalodelphis obliquidens. Taxonomy (NCBI): domain Eukaryota; kingdom Metazoa; phylum Chordata; class Mammalia; order Artiodactyla; family Delphinidae; genus Aethalodelphis; species Aethalodelphis obliquidens. The sequence goes on along the minus strand of NW_020837959.1, from coordinate 25,711,229 downwards.
ATTTAAACAGTCTTTACAACAGGCTTCTACAAACAGATTTCTGCCAGACTGAACAGTCCTTAGGACAGGTCCCTCCAAACAATAATAACAGGTTTATTTATTTGGGTTTGGGGAAGAGAAAAGAAATAGAACCAAATACCTACCCTTCATTCTCCCTTCCAGAGTCCAAAGGAGGATACCCCCATGTATTGGCATTCTCCTCCATGGGATGGATGGGAGAATTCTGAATGTGATATTATTGGCCTTTCTTGGCCCAGAGCTCAGTTTTGCAGTTCCCCCCATTTCCTGTCCCCGGGAGAGATGAAAGAGTAGCATTGAGTCTCCGTGCAGCACATCCAAACGCTGTGGCTGGAATCCCAAACTCTTAACCTCAGTCCTTTTATCACACTGCCCCGCTCCTCCCAGCAAAGCGGGCTCATCACTGATCCCTCTCTCTTAACCTTGTCCCATGAGGTATGGGGGTTTTTCTCTTAGAGCTTTTTTTTCTCTACCAAAGATCTAGTTGTAGAGAAGTGAAATTCTAATTATTACTGCCACAACTGTTTTATCTCATTTAGGAGAAGAAAATTTAATAAATGGAATTATTCTTCTAGCTAGATCTTACTGACCAATATATGAAGTTATTTTTGATTCTTGCTGTATTTTAGGTCAAAACATCCTTGCCGTATGAACTCTAAACACACTAAGTAGGATGTTTCTCTTTCTTTGGCCCTGGGACAGACTTCATAATAATATTTTGTGCAAAAATCCACATATACAGGTGGACATTTTCTTTTCTTTTTTCATTCCTCAAAGTAAGATGAAGGATTTTTCTTTTAATCTGCACAAGAACATGATTGAAATTAAATTTCTTAAAAATTACATAATTGGGGCTTCCCTGGTGGCACAGTGCTTGAGAGTCCGCCTGCCGATGCAGGGGATGCGGGTTCGTGCCCCGGTCCGGGAGGATCCCACATGCCGCGGAGTGGCTGGGTGGGTCCGTGAGCCATGGCCGCTGGGCCTGTGCGTCTGGAGCCTGTGCTCCGCAACGAGAGAGGCCACAACAGAGAGGCCTGTGTACAAAAAAAAAAAAAAAAAAAAAAAAAAAATAGATAATTGTCTCCTTCTATTTCATAAAATTTTGCACACTCCTTGGAGCACTCTTTTTTTTCCACTTCACAGCTTCTTTGTTCCCATCATACAAAATGATCCTAAATGATGCTAAAAGTCTCAGATTGCTTCCTAACCCCCATTCCTCTACCCCCCCAATTAAATCCATCAGTATATTCAGCTGAATTATAAATGTTGGAACAATCCTTTTGTTATTGAGGGAAATTGAAGGAGCAGTATTTTAGTAGCTCTGATTAATCAACATTAAATGAACCTCGTTTACCCTTGTCTTGACTTGGCTTCTGACCTGTTCCAGTGACAAAGTGCCCCCCCTTTGTCACTAATAGCTGAATATCAGACATATTGACCCATCGCTGAGTATTTACCTGGATAACCTACTCATCCTTTCCAATTATCATCGTTTCACTTGTCCATTCTCTTATGTACAGTCAGCCCTCCATATCGGTGGTTGGTTGAATCTGATGCAGAACTCACAGATACAGAGGGCTGACTGTACTATGCCATTTTATGTAAGGGACTTGAGCATCTGCAGATGGTATCGACGGGGATCCTGGACCCAGTACCAAAGGATAACTGTGTTGGCATCCTATCTACTATCTCTTCATTAGTTCGATGGTTGTTTCTCCCTGTCTACTCAGTCTTCCTAAGGCAAACTGTGATCCTGCCCAACTCTCTGCCCCTCACCTGCCTCCATTTTCTCCATTATCATGTTCTCACTGACTTTCTCCTGAGATATCACTTGTTTACCCCCTTTAGAGCCTCCCTTACATCGAGGATCTGTCTGAAATGTCATCTATTACCTGCCACCGTACTATTTTACTAGTAGGAATATTGGAAACTACTCTGAATATTTATCAGATGTTTTTAACATAACCCTAACCTTGATGGACTACTTCTAAGGGTCCGTTAGAAGGGAAAGCCAAACCACAGAGGAATAAGTAAGTTCATAAAGATTCTCAGTGTCCTTATTTATAATAGGAAAATAATTAGACAATTCCAGCAACAAAGGAATGTTTAAATAAAGAATAATAAATTGTCTGATGGACATTAATGCAAAAGAGAGAGTGCTGTAATAATATGGAAACATCTTTACACTAAATTAAATTATCTAATTTAAATAAAGTTAATTTACTATAACTTAGTGGTAACTTTAAAAAAAAAGCAGAATTTATTGTGTAGAATGTGATGATCATTAAGTTTAAAATTTTTTTTAACTTACGCATGGAAGCCAAGACTAGAACAAAAAGAAGCAATAATATAAACATGGCTGCTTGACTTTCTGTCACACTAATAATCTTCTTTTAATTTTTCTGCATCTTCTAAATTTTCTCTAATGATTGGTGTGAAAAGCAGCTTCTAAGATGACCTCAATCCTTCCTACCTCTGGAATGTACAGCTTTCTATAATCCCCTCTTCCTGAATGTGGGCAGGACTTGTCTCTAAGCAATAGAATATAGCCAAGATGATGGGTTGTCACTTTCATAAGATCACAAAAGATTTTGACTTCTGTCTTGCTAGCAGACTTTCTCTGTCACCTTGTTGACTTTCATGCTTTGATGAGCAAGCTACTATGTGGGAGAAGCCCATTGTGCCAGGAACTGAGAACAGCTTCTAGTCAGCAGCCCGTGAGGGACAGGGGGCCTCAGGCCAAATATTGTAAGGAAACAAAGGCTACCACACCACTGACTGAGGTTCACAGTGGATCCTCCCTCAGTCGAGCCTTCAGATGAGATTCTGGGCTGAGGCTTTGATTGGAGCCTTGTTAGAGGACATGAAACAGGGGACCCAGCTAGGCTGTTTCCAGATTCCCACCCCACCCCTGAAAAACTGAGATAATAAATGTGTGTTATTTTAAGCTGCTAAGTTTTGGAGTAATTTGCTACATAGTAATAAATGACTAGCACATGAAAGTATTATTTTAATAAACATAGCAGTAAATGTCTTTTTAAAAAGGACATTCAAATAAAGAATGATATGAGATGCTAAAGGACTTTGTGAATGTTTCCTGTACAATTACCCTTAGAAGCTGACTGTTTGCCCTAGGCAAGAGGGAAATGGAAAGGGTGCAGGTGTCATCACTGCATAGCACAGAATATTTGCACAAGGTCACAGGGGGAAGGGTCACTGTGAAAACTTCAGCATTTGGGTTTTTATCCTTCTGCACTCCTAGAAGACTGAGTGATCTGGAAAAAAGAGCATTCATCCTGGAATTAGAAACCTGCTTATAAAAGTAGTTACTTTGAATATATTTGGGAGAAATCTTCAATTTTCTGTAATGGTTTACCCCCCAGGAAAGAAGAAAAAGGAGGTACTGTGACACTGAAGGTTTCTTTTCTCCACCTCATAAGACGTAATGGAATTAAAAGGCTTTAAAGCTGACCATGTGATATTATCTGTACAGATAATATCAGATAACAGGCTGTACAGAGCAGCCTGTCAAGAATGGTGACTTTCTACTCTCTACCTCTGGGGCCTCACCCCTGGAGGACCACCTGAGAACTACCTTCAGGAGCTACTCCCTGAAAGTAATAGTGGTAGAACGGGCAAGGAATGTTCATCCTTGACCACTGACTACTTTAGCCAGGAGAGAAGATATTATAGTGGGGGAAGGAGTAAGAAATTGCATCCAGGTGAGCATTCTGTATGGCTTTGTATGTCAGAATTTTCCAGAGCCAGGCATTCTCAGCTTTTGAAACTATATGTGTAATTAGGTATGTGTTAAGGTTGAGCAGGCATTCAAAGAGGAGGGAGAAAACTCATAAGTGGCTGAGTGGACCTAAACACAGAAAGGGGGACAGGGCTCTGGTCCTTCTGTGTATTAATTCTCCTCCTTCTTCCTCCCATTCCTGGCCCTACCCTACCCTGAGTAAGTTTCTCCTTCCAGCAGAGCATTGACCCCTCACTGGAGCTGTATCCACTCCAATGTCCATCACCACTCCGCTTCCTAGTGGAGAACTCATTCTCAATCATACCATCATTTGGCTACAACTCTTGAAGCACAAACATATGGACCTTCCAGTAGAAGGGAAACAGCAAATATACCTCTTTCTAGAGATATGATTTGCGTTCTGGAGACACAGTTTGTTCTAACATACAAGGCAGATGGGAAATACATACTTAGTGCCTGCCTGAGTCACCGACATTTAGATGTTTGCTCTCAGCAGTTGTCACACTATAGCAAAAATGCGTCACGTTGCAGGAGTGTGTGAGGAGCAGTTGAGGATTAATAATCAGACACTCTCAGAGCCCCACAATGGATTAAAACCAAAAATCAGAGATATAATCTCATTTCTACAAACATTGCTTATAAATGATGTGTTAATTTTTTTCCCCCCTCCTCTGGTTGACTTTGTAGTAGTCAGCTTAGGCTACCATAACAGAATACTATAGACTGGGTTGTTTAAATAATAGATATTTATTTTCTTACATTTTTGGAGGCTGGAAGTTTTAGATCAGAGTACCAGTATGGTTGGTTTCTGTTGAGAGTTTGAGAACTCTCTTTCTGGCTACCTTCTCACTGTGTCCTCACATGGTGGAGAGGGAGGGAGGGAGGGAGAGAGAGAGAGAGAGAGAGAGAGAGAGAGAGAGTATGTGTTGTTGGGGGGGAGGAAGGTTGGGGGGCTTGTGGGAGGGGGCAAGCTTTCTGGTGTCTCTTCTGATAAAGGCACTAATCCCATTATGAGGGCCCCACCCTCATGACCTCATCCAACTCTAATTACCACCCAAAAGGCTCCATCGCCAAATACCATCGCTGGGGGTTAAGGCTTCATCACATGAATTTTGGGAGCACAAAAACATTCAGTCCCTAGCAGATTTATCGTCCCCTCTGTATTTTTTCCATACCAACTTTTAAGTACCTGTTTTCTAGACAGTAAAGTTCAAGCTGTTCTTTGTAGAGTATCTCCTATGTGTCACAGAATTTTGACATTTAAAGAATGATTTCTGGTAGTTGTGATTGCATTCAAACTTTTAGTTTGTAGGAACGCAGAAGCAAAAAAAAAAAAAGTAGATCGTATAGCATTAAACCTTTAAAATAATATCTTTAAAAAATAATACTGATAAAAAATGCTGCAATGCAGGCAGGGATCATGTATTCAAATATAGTTTTAAGGGTTAATAAAATGTATTTGGCACAGAGCAACATCAAACTGTAAAGCTACACTCTTTTAAAAATCCCAGTTACCTTATATACGAACATTTACGCTGAGTGGCCTGAAATAAGGTCATTATACCCTGATGCTTTCACAACCTTCTCCTTTTCTTTATAACAAGTGCTCACTATTATGGGAAGAATGCCTGCCTTTTCTTTGCAGCTTTGCAGAGCTTTAAGGAAGCAGGGTTTTTAATCACACTCTTTTCTTGCTTGCACTTCTGACTTCTCTGAGTTGGCAAGAGAATTTTAAGTTCATCTCCGAGATAGCATCACTCTTTAACCTTGGACAGTTTAAAAGTCTCTACCAGGGCATTTCTAGGCATTTTATTGCTTCATTCCTTTATTCTCATGTCAAGGATAAGTGGACTTGAGCCAACAAACAAAATTAGAGCAGAGCCCTTACTCTATTTCCAGATCAGCTAAACCAATTAATACAATTTAATTAAAACTTATTTTCTTTCCTCTCTGCAGAAGGTGCTCAGAGAGCAGCTGTTGCAACTGGGTTTTCAGAATGTGGTTCCAGCTTCATTTAACTCTTAAGGGACATTTTCCAAGTGAGACGTTACAGGCATGTGACACTACTAATTGATTTCACTTTAAATTTCCCGTGTAATACCTCTTCAAACTATATATGTTCTTCATCAAAAAGGGGAAAGTTTATTTCATTCCTACTTTTTTCCCCCTTGGGATTGAATGCTTTAGTAGTACTTGTGCCGACAGTGAGCTACTCATAGTTGGCAGGTCTCAACCAATTCATTTGAACAAATGTAAAAGACACCTGCAACAATGAGAAAAGTCCTCTATCACAACACAGGATGTATTTTTTTTATTGAAGTATAGTTGATTTACAGTGTTGTGTTAGTTTCAGGTGTATAGCACAGCGATTCAGTTATATGCTCGCGCGCGCGCACACACACACACACTCTCTCTTTTTCATATTCTTTTCCCTTATAGGTTATTACAAAATATTGAGTATAGTTTCCTGTGCTATACAGTAGGTCCTTGTTGGTTATCTGTTTCATATATAGGAGTGTATATATGTTAATCCCAAACTCCTAATTTATCCCCCCACCTGGATGTATTTTTACCTTGAATGGAGTGAAAGTTTGTAACAGTAATAGTTCCCACTTTCCCCTGTAATATTTACCTCGAGCATTCCTACAAGTTATATGTATGATATTGATAAAACAGTCTCTGATTCATTGGGATGTAAGAGAAATCCAGCAAGAGCTTCCCTCTTCCCTTGGATCCCCACATTTACCTTGGGTTTCTAGAGGTCCGTCCTGGGGTTCAGCCTGAACTCTGGGGACAGAGTTCAATTCCCTTCTCAAAAGTACACAGTTGTAACTTACTTTATTACTCTTCTCTTCCACTCCTTTTTATGCCTCCTTAGACCATGAAATCTTTATTGAGGCTAGGGCAGAAACAGTTGCTTTTACTTTGTATCAGTTAGAACTGAGTTTGATTGCAAGTAACAGAAACTCCACCAGAGGTTTAAGGGGCTTATATTGCTCATGGAAGTCTGGGGAGGAGTAGACTAAGCTGATGCAGTAGCCAAGACCACCACATGGGACCCAGGCTTTCCTTTTTTCGTATCCGCCAAACCTAATGGATAGCCTTCAACCTTATGAATATAGAACAATTCTAACAATTCACTCACCCCATCTACATTCCAAGAAGGAACAAGGGAAAGGAAACAGACAAAAGCCTTATGCCAGCAAAGTCTGTCTTACTTTTTCCTGGAAGCCCCTTTTAGTGATTTCTTCATACTTCTTTTGGACTTCAGGTAAGTACAGAGGAATCTGGAAGGATAAGCATCTTATCTTGACACGGTGATTCTTACAGTAAAAAAGAAGATGAAAGTATATACATTTGGTGGACAACTAGTTATATCTGCCAAAGTCTACCCCTATGGCTACCCCAAATCCATATATACATTTATTGTAGTAACCTGCCCCTTAGGGAACATTGTAAAATGTGTGACGACATTTCTACTTGTCCAGATGACTGGGGAAGGGCAGTATATTCAAGTAGTATTTGCCATCTAAGAGTGTTGTTAATTGTCCTGTAACCTGTGGCATATCCTGAATAACAGAGAATTATCTCACCCAGAATCCCAGTATTGACTCCCATTGGGAAACACTTTCAAATGCAGGAATGCTACTCTCCTGAAAGGGGATTTTATCCTGAATTTATAATTGTTCTTCTTCTAGGTCAAATAAAAGACATTCTGGGATTGTTTAACTTTTACTAAATGTAACGTCTCATTAACCAGTAATCTAGTTTTCCACTTGCAAAACCTCCAGTATACAATGGTGGAGTAGGAACAGCATTAGCTGCAACAAAAATTTACATGTGGAAAAAAAATGAAGTCCATGACTCAGGACATATATCAGATCCTGCCGATAAGAACTGCAGCTCTTGTTTGACTCAGCTGGTCGCCCCAGTTTGGGTACTTTGGGAGATCTCTCTGGTCTGTCATCCTTCACTGCAATATTGAGCCCTGGGGTAGGTAGGAGTGTACCTTCAGGTACATGTGCTTTTAGTGCAGTTCAGAGTCCAAGGATTGCTTTGGGGGTAGAACAGTCACAGGCAGATATTGTCCTGTCCCAGGATGTTTGTTTAGATGAGATAGTCTCTCAAAATTTAGTAGGCTTTCAGGCTATTTGCTCCAGTCAATTCTCTGACTAACAATAGCCAAGGATCTTAGGTGGGCGTAGCTTTATGCATTAAGTCTTTTATCTACTGGTTTCTGTGACCTGACCATTTTCCTAAAGTCCTCCTGGTCAGTGCCTTGAGGTAATTAGAAACAACCTTGGATGGGGATACAAACATTTAGAGTAACAATTTATTTTTCTAATACTTTCTCCCTGTATTTGGCAGAGAATTTTTGTAGAAGGGTTGTGGGCAAGGCCCAAGGTACCAATTTAAAGCTGCCTCTTCTAAGCCGTCCTCTGTTTAAGATGGAGAAGAACTTGGCTTGTTCTATCTTTGAAGGTTCAAACCATAAGAGTTTCACTCAACTTCGTTTCCAGGTCATTTGCAGGAAGTGCGTCTCTCAGCCAAGTTAGTTAATCCGTCTCTGCTTGCAGATGGTCTAATCATAGTCTGAGCTCATTTAGCTCTTGTAGGACTTGGCTCAAAGAGGAAAAAAGAAAGAGTAGATCCCACCATTCTTAATTGTTCCCACCACTTTCCCTAACACAACAGCCTTGGTTTATACATGGCCAATACCCCACATGGTAACAGTTGAACAAAATGTTTTGTTATGATCATTTTGTAATATTTTCTATAGAGACACCAAGAAGATAATTCAGTCTTTTTCTCCTGCAGTGTTGATTTTTTTTTTAATTTATTATCATTTACACTTTAGATAAGTTTTTTTCAGTTGCACAACATGGTATTGATAATACTGCTTAAACATTTAGGTTTGTATCAAGTTTGGAAACTATCAAATTTCTGTCACATATGAACTGTAGACTTAGAGGGCATTTCAAGTATTCTTGTGTAGTGATTCATTTAGCTGGAGACACTCATTAGGTGACAGGCTATGGATGTGATCACGTTATTACTCTGGGTGCAGTGGCACAGTAGGCAGTGGGAGTGCTTACACCAGGACAGCTAGCAATGACTTAACTGTACACAGAAGTGACTGTAAGCCATAATGCCATATCCCCCAACTTGCCCAACCCCCAAAATGTTAACTCCCACTTGGGAGGGAAAGCGGGGAAGGGCAAGTGTTGTGAACTTGACAGGAGATGTTGGAATAAGAAATGGCAGCCAACTGGGGTTGAAATGTCTTAGTTTTGCAAATTTTAGAAACCTTACGAATATAGCACATCATTTGCAATCACGTCCAGTGTAGTTCAGTTATTGCTAGCTGTCCTGGTAAAGGAACACTCCTATAGCCTTCTGCGCTGGTTCACTTAGAGGAATAACATTATGACATTCATGATATATCTCTTATGTAACCCCAATTAAATGTCTCTACACAAAAAAACCTGAAATGCATTCTAATGGCTTGCTAAGGCCTCTCACACAGTTGGGTAAGGCCTGAAGTTAAGCTCCATTAGTGGCACAGGAAATCCTTCTCTGGTAAACTATTATCAGAGTAGAGTCTAACAAATCACTAGGCAATCACCAAGTAAAACTAATCAGAAAGTCACACCTCTTGATTGCTCTGCAATCACTCTGCTTATGACAGCCTTTAAATAAGGGAGGATGAATAACTTGCAATTTTGTGTATGTCTCATAAAATATCCTTTATTTGATAGGGATTTTTGTTATTTTTTAAGTTATAAATTTGCTACCTTAGCTAAGTAAATGTTTGGCTTTTAATTTTTTTTAATTTCTTCTTTTCTTTTTCTTTCTAAAAATTTTATTTTCTTTATTACAGATTCAAAGGCAAACAAATGGTAAAAACCATGTCACAGTAATACACGGAAGCAATCAGGAAAGTACAAAGCTTAACAAACTAATTGAACCTTAGGGTAGAGAAAGCTCTATTACACCCAGAAGCTTAGCTTTGAAGGAAGTTAATACTTCTTCAACAGTTGTACTAAGAACATTAAAAATACTTTTGCCCAGGAAGGGTATCAACACTTTAATCTACCTTACACTGATAAAAAGAAAAACACACAGCAGGGAGGCAGCAGGGGCCGGTTTTCATGAAGCCACAGAAGGTAGAAACAAAATGTTCTTTGTCTGGAGAATATTGCACCTGCATTAAATTTACTGCTGACATCTCTTCGTAGAAATTTGATTTTTCTCCCATTCCCCCACCTCTGATTGTTTTCAACACTGAAGAATGTGAAGCATGCCAGTTGTCCTCCTTGTATTTGCAACATTTCTGTTTTCAGCTATGAAAGAGAACAGGGCTACCTCACCCCCTGGCCATCAGCACGTCATTTCAGCAATGCACCTGCACCCGTAACACGACACTGTACCATGCAGAGTTTCATACTTCTGTGACAGACACAAGAGATCAATTTCCTGCCTATTGGGCCTCAAAGTTTGGGTCCTGTTCTGACAAGGAAGGTCTCTTTCAAATAACCCTAACTACTAAGGGCAGCTCAAATAGAGATGAAAACTTTTAGAGGAGTTGTGATATCGGTATCATGAAGGGAGCAACTTCTGACCATATGACCAATGACCATAGGCACAGTGATTGTGGGGTATTTCTTAAGGGGAGGGGCATCCATAACCTCAATGTCCCTAGAGTGGGTTGACTGACATTTTATGTTTTCTTAATATTCCATATAGTTGGAAATAATGTAAGTGCGATGGATAACATGTAGTATGGGTTTTGTTCAGAAATTACTTTACCTGTGAAAGCATTATATATTATAAATTAGTTCAGCTTTGTTTCTTATGTTTAGGCCCTTTTAGCTTTCTGTCAGCCATTGTAAAGGCAGAGTTTATCCCACCTCTGTACCTTGTGCTCACCTCTACTATTGCACCTGTAATTCTGCGTGGCAGTTATTTAGCGCTCATCTCCTTTCCTGTGTGTGAGGTTCCTAGGACAGAGCCAGGCTCTATTCCCAGGTTGCCAGTGCTTACACCTGCGTCTCCATCTTGGCAAATCCCTATTAAATGTTTGGGTTTTTTTAATGTATTAATGGATTGTCAATCACGTTCGTCACCTCCTGGGAAATCCTGAAGGTACAATAGTATATACTTCATATTGAAACTATGTCAGTTTGGTCTTGACTTAGAGCTCAGAAATTTATCTTTTTTTTTAAACCTATTTTTTAAATTGAAGTATAGTTAGTTGATTTACAATGATGTGTTAGTTTCAGGTATACGGCAAAGTGATTCGGTTATGTATGTATTCTTTTTCAGATTCTTTTCCCTTACAGATTATTATAAGATATTGAGTATAGTTCCCTGTGCTATACAGTAGGTCCTTGTTGGTTATCTATTTTATATATAGTACCGTGTATATTTTAAGCCCAAACTCCTAATTTATTCCTCCCCATCCCCTTCTTCTTTGGTATCCATAAATTTGTTATCTATGTCTGTGACTCTATTTCTGTTTTGTAAAGAAGTTCATTTGTATGGATTTTTTTTTTTCAGATTCCACGTATAAGCAATATCATAGGATGTTTGTCTTTCTCTCTCTGACTTACTTCACTTAGTATGAGATCTCTAGGTCCATTCCTGTTGCAAATGTCAGTATTTCATTCTTTTATGGCTGATTAGTATTCAGTGTGTGTATGTATATACCACATCTTCTTTATGTATGTATATTAGTAAACTAGTGTGCATGTATATACCACATCTTCTTTATCCATTCATCTGTTGATGGGCATTTAGGTTGCTTCCATGTCTTGGCTATTGTAAATAGTGCTGCTATGAACGTTGGGGTGCATGTATCTTTTTGAATTATAGTTCAGAAATTTATCTTGAGTTGGGTAAGAAGAGAAGAAAGTGGAGGAGGAAAAGAAGGAGCAGAGGAAAACGAATTGTGTTATCTTAGAGTCAGAAGGCCTGGGCTCCAAAGATGGCTCTAACACCTGCAAGTTATGTGACTTTGAGAACTGACTTAATATCTAAGCATCATTCTCCTTACTGAAAAATGGGGATACTAATAGCATCTCGGGGATTAAATGAGACCATTAATGTACAATGCTTAGAAGTGCTTCTTCCGGGCTTCCCTGGTGGCACAGTGGTTGACAGTCCGCCTGCCGATGCAGGGGACACGGGTTCGTGCCCCGGTCCGGGAAGATCCCACGTGCCGCGGAGCGGCTGGGCCCGTGAGCCGTGGCCGCTGAGCCTGCGCGTCCGGAGCCTGTGCTCCGCAACGGGAGAGGCCACAACAGCGAGAGGCCCACGTACCGCAAAAAACAAACAAACAAAAAAAAGAAGTGCTTCTTCCAGAGAAAAAATTCAGTGAAAATTAGCAGTTGGTACTAGCAGGGTAAGAAAAAACTTTGGCTTCAGCTTATCAAAGATGTTATCATCATATCATAATTTAAAAGAAAGTTCCAAAAAGGCAGAGGCACAATTAGGAAGCCTTAAGTTAGAAGATGTGCCTTAGGCCACCTGCTCTTCCTATCCACTCAGAAATCACCAGGCAGGGTCTGGCTTCTACTCTATAGTTTGCTTTATGAATACCTGCAAACCTCTCTCTGTCACTGCAAATGTGCTCCAGGTTGATTTACTTTTGGCAAAGGGCAGAATTTAAATGGAAGCCTTTTACATGTCATGTCATGGATCTCGGAACAGAAAAAAGAACATCAGTGCAAACTGGTGAAGTTCAAATAAGAACTGTTGCTCATTTAGTAATATTGTACTGATGTTAATATCTTGTTCTTGACAATTATACTATGACTATGTAAGATCTTTACACAAGGGGAAGTGAAGTGAGGGTATAAAGGAACACTTGTACTATGTTTGCAACTTTCCTGTTAAGTCTAAAATTGTTTTTTAAGTTTGTTTTGTTTAGCTGAGAAATAATCTGCATTAATCACAGAGGAGGCTTCAGCAGATTTTCATTCGTTCTCAAATCACTCACTACAGACATTTGGACACACATGGGCTGACTCTTCTAAGACCTCATGGAGACAGTATCTTGCAAGCACATAAAATTGTAGGGCATTTACGGAGTCCACATGATATAGTTCTCCCCTGAGGACAAGATGATTGTGACGCTAAAAACTAGGAGCTGAGGCGATGCTATTGACCAGGAAAAGCAAAACAAACAGCATTCAAACGCTTCTGATAAGAAATCCCTTTTATCAACTGTGGAAGACCTTAGTTTGAAGCAGATATTTCATTCCATGGACATAGTTAGGCTTTCATACAAATAGGTCAGGTAATTCCTTCCTCAACTATGTGGTATTTTATAAATGGAATGCTTCATACTTTATAGATTCCAGTGATGGTGACTACAAGGCAAACAAACAATTATTTGCATTGTTAAGCAATTCAAAGAAACGACTACAGAACATTTATTCATAAATCCATGATCGACTGAGCAAGCACTATGTAGGAATCTGAATCCCTGCTGCTAGCATATAATGAGATCAGCTCTTTTTCCATGGAGACACTGCTTTCGTGACAGGCTCAGTGTAGGCTTAGGATAGGGAGAGATTGGAGACAGAGGTATGAGGTTACTGCTGGGTTAGGTAAGATAGAATAGGGGCCTTACCTGAAGCAGTGTAAGGAAGGATAAAGAAGATGGCATGAAATTAAGCGATAAGATCACTAGCAAGAGAACAAAGGTATATGATGACCTGTCTCAAATATGACGTGCAATGGAGCAGCAAAGGAAGAAGGAGGATATTGCGTGGGAAGAGAGTGTGGATGTGATGAGGTTGTGTAAGGGAGAAAGGAGGTAGGAAGAAAGGCAAGCTGATAGAAGAGAAAGAGAAAGTACATAATTAAATTTTTAGGCAATAAAAAACAACCTTGCTTACCAAGAATCCTTGGTTTTCCTAAACTTTTCTATTTTTATCTTAGCCAACTCTGAATGACCTCTGTAATACCCAGACAACCACCACCATAATTCTAGGTAATATTGGTCCCAGGCATTATAGTATCAGTCTTAATATAATTTAGACCCTACAGGCCTCTACCACTTTTTTTTTTTTTTTTTTTTTCCTGAGAAAGTTATTAAGATGCAGTCAGTTATCCGGGAACAGTGTCCTTCATTAGCTACAGGATGTTTTTAGGAACTCAGATATACTCAATCACCAATAAATAAACAAAAGTGGCTGAGTTATACTGATATGAACTAAACTCATGTTACATTGTTGCCATAACAGTGGTGAGTGGTCATGAAGCAAATTGCTAGCGATAATGATCAGTTTGAGTGGATCCTGTGTATTTAGGATGCAGAAGACAGAAAGTACATGTATTCATTCTTTCAGGAAATATTTATTAAGCCCTACTATGCATCAGGCAATGCCCTAGATTCTGGGGATATAATGGGGAATAGGAAGGACAATATCTCTGTTCAAAAAAAAAGATTGTTTTCACTATAATAAATGTTAGGCAGAAAATAAAGCAGAGTAGATAGAACCTGACCCACCTGGGGAGAGGGGCAGAAGGAGGAGTGCTACTTGATTTAGATGATCAGTTCTCCAAGGAACTGCCATTTGAGCTGAGACCTGGCAGGAAAGCAAAGGCAGCCATGAGAAGCTCTAGAAGGAGTGGGGGAAATGCTCCAGGTGGAGGCATCCTGTGCTGGTTACAAGCACAAAATCAGAGCCAGACTCTGTGGGTTTGAATCATGACTTCCAATTACCAGCTGTTTGGTCTTGGACAAATTCCTTAGCTTTTCTGTGCCTCAGTTTCCTCATCTATAAAATGGAGATAATAAGGGACTGAATGTATTAAATACTTGAATAAAGTGCTATGTGTGTTTGTTAAATATATACATACATACATACAGTCAGCTTCAGCGTGGGGTTGCGCTTGGCGACAAGTAGTAAAGAAACGTTTTTAAGAGTGTAATTGTTATGCTGAATCTTGAGGTTTGGAGCAGAAACTCTTGAAGCAGAGGCAAGAGTAGATAGAAAAGCTGTTCAAAAACAACTTAGGCTGCTTGGGTACTTAAGTAATTTAGAATAGATAGGGGCTCAGGGGTGTTCCAAGTCAATCTTCTGGTTACTTGTCGCTATATGACAAACTATCCCAAAACTAAGTGCTTAAAATAACTTGTTATTATCTCTCTTGATTGTGGAGCTTGATGGGCTCACCTGGGGGATGTCGTGCAATTGTGGTAAGATGGTATATGAGTCTGGATTCATCTGGAGACTTCTTACCTAGAGGTCTGGCTCCTGGGCTGGAATGGCTGGAACAGCTAGATGTTAGTTAGGTGTCTCCCTTTCCATGGGGCCCTTCCTCGTGGCTAGCTTGGGCTCTCTCACAGAATGGCGGTCTCAGGGTAGTCATACCTTTAACTTGGCAGTTTCCCCTAGAGGGACAGTTCCAAGAGATAGGAAGTGAAAGCTGCTAGTTTCCTAAGGTGTGTATTTGGAAACTGACACAATAAGATTTCCACCATACTTTGTTGGTTAAAGGAGCCACAAACCAGTCCAGATTCAGGGGAATCTGGTTTTTTTTTGTTTGTTTTTCTTTTAATTTATCTATTTATTTATATTTATTTTTGGCTGCGTTGGGTCTTCGTTGCTGTGCACGGGTTTTCTCTAGTTGCGGCGAGCAGGGGCTACTCTTCATTGCAGTGCATGGGCTTCTCATTGCGGTGGCTTCTCTTGTTGTGGAGCACGGGCTCTAGGCACGCGGGCTTCAGTAGTTGCACCATGCGGGCTCAGTACTTGCGGTTTGTGGGCTCTAGAGCACAGGCTAAGTAGTTGTGGCGCACCGGCTTAGTTGCTCCAAGGCATGTGGGATCTTCCCTGGCCTAGGGCTCCAACCCCTGTCCCATGCATTGGCAGGCGGATTCTTAACCACTGCACCACTGGGGAAGTCTTTGATTAGAGAAGAGTCAAAGAATGTGTGGCCATTTTGAATCTGCTTCAAGGGGTGATGAGAAGCAGAGCTGTAGACGTGGGGGATGAGAGGCTGCCTATATTCAGGAGGGCCTTGTATGACATTCGATCATGTTCAAAATTTATCTGGTAGGCAATGTTAGAACCAGTTTAGGTTTTAACTATGGAAATACTAACATCCGGATGTTACAGCTGAAGACAAGATAAAACAGATTCCTTTCTTCTAAAGTTGTGGTGGAAACATGAGAACCAAAAGGGAAGGTAAAGATTAATGTAATAGTCTTCAATTCTAAAGGATTATAATGTTCTTCCAGTACTGCTCCCCTGCAGAGAAATTCTCTAATGCCTACAGATGGGTCCTAAGAACAAAGAGATGCAATTGTAACCAGGATGCATTGTGGATAAGAGGTGAGATTGGAGAGAAGGCCTTTTGCCTAGTACTCAGAATTTCTCATTTAGTTTTATTGCTTTGATTTACACAGAGACTATTTTGGGGTGGGAGACTTAAATGATCTTGGGAGATGGGTGTTGCCTTTTTTTTTTTTTTTTTTTTTTTCCCGGTACGCAGGCTTCTCACTGTTGTGACCTCTCCCGTTGTGGAGCACAGGCTCCGGACTCACAGGCTCAGCAGCCATGGCTCACGGGACCAGCCGCTCCGCGGCATGTGGGATCTTCCCGGACCGGGGCACGAACCCGTGTCCCCTGTATCGGCAAGTGGGCTCTCAACCACTACGCCACCAGGGAAGCCCTTGCCTTTTTTATATAGTGCAATAGTAACTTACCTTAAAGGAGCTGATCTGATTCTGTAGTAGTTCATGAGTAACTGGTTCT
Organism: Aethalodelphis obliquidens; assembly: GCF_003676395.1. Taxonomy (NCBI): domain Eukaryota; kingdom Metazoa; phylum Chordata; class Mammalia; order Artiodactyla; family Delphinidae; genus Aethalodelphis; species Aethalodelphis obliquidens. Next base: position 25,694,678 of record NW_020837959.1, on the reverse strand, counting down.
ATGAAGCATGTAGACAGAGTCCATTTTCTATACACACTTACATAAGCATTGATTAACACTTTCTAAACCACCCCCCCACCATGTCTATTTTTAAAATTAGAGCTGAAGAATTTCAAAAGTTGCTCATGGAAGGAGCATTTATAAAGTTATGAAACTTAAAGGCAATCTGACTTTCAACAACAAAATCCCATCTGGGATTGCCACGTGTGCGATTTCTGTGCTAAATGGGAAATTCTTATTTTATGTGTTGACTTCTAAGTTCCAGGACTAAGTACCTGGTATGGATAACATGTTTCTTTCTTCACCATGAAAAACGAACCACATACCTCAAAATAGTTTCTTCTTCTCTCATCATTTTCCCAAGCCATAGGGCTTTATTTATTCAACAAACACTTCCATCCTGCTCATGATGTGACAGGTGTGATTTGAAGAACTTTCTAAATATCAAGTCATTTTCTCATCATTACTACCTGAGGAGGCCAGAGCTGTTATCATCGTCCTCCGTTTTGTAGATAAGCCATAGAGCAGTTAGGAACACAGGTAGTAAATGACAGGGCTGGGACATGAACCCATACAGCTGGGCTCCAGAGGTCACATTCTCAAACACTATGCTTGGTTGCCGCCATTTTTCCCTTAACACCGCTATTTTAGCCTCTACATAGCTCTCCTTTAGCCTTGACCCACAGTATTACAATTTTTGTAAGCTCTCCAAGAGGAAAAGTCCTGGTCTATTCTTCTGTGAATCCATGGTATCTGACATTGGACTTAGCAAACAGAAGGTACTCAGTAAATAGGTTTGCCTAAATGAATGAAACTGGGTTAATAATCAGAGGTATAAATGATTCTTAGACCTTCGTATCTATCATTTAGCAGGATTGTGTTATCCAATAATTATGATGTCTACACATGCTTTTCACTTTCACTCACATTGGCATAAATGTATGTATTTGTCCCATTTCTCCTGTATGTCTAAGCACTCACATTTTCTTGCTCTCTAGGAAGGTTCATAGGAAGTCTAATAATTTAAATTTGATTCCAGGACAAAGGTTAATTGGCAAGTTTTGCACAAGCCTTAAATATCATACGTGAATCACAAGGTTAGTTGGCATTTCTGAATCATATGGCCCTTATCATAATGAAAGTTTTCAAAGAAACGACATCTTGCTTACTAACGGTTTTTTGCCCTATTGAGAAATCATTTCTTTAACATTAGTAGGTTAATCAAGATTGATATCTGTGAACTATAAACTCCTAAGTATACAATCTAATTGGGGGCATTGTTGACAAAAATGTCTATTTTATAGGCAGGGTCACTGAACAAACATCACTTGCAAATATGTCACAGACATTTGAAAAATGTATAGGATTCAGCAAATATTGTTCATTTTTTTCATTCATTTTTTTCACTGTCTTTTTATAGTGGCAATGCATTTTAAGATAGAAAAAGCCATACTTTAATCACTGAACTACACATACTCAATTTTAAAACAAGCCTCTTGACAAATAGAAAAGTTTAAAAAAAAAAGGAAGAAAAGGGAAAAAAGTTTAATTTTTCCCTAGATTAGAGGGCAGTTTTATGATAAAGTCACAATTGTAATCCTGATTTCTCAAGTTTATTGATTTGACTTCTTAGAAGAATTCAGCCATATTTTTTCTACCGAGAACAAGACAAACAAACAAATGCATACATATATATATACAAATATATATAAGAAATACTTCCAATATTTGAAAGCTATTTCCTCTGAAAATTCTTAGTTACAAATGCACTGTTTTACATCTTTTCTGAAAATGAATTTATTTAAAAAGTGAATCATTTTATTGCAGGATTTGTATATGTAATATTTCTTGTATTCCTTGTAAAAAATGAAACAAAATCTTTTGTTTTTTACAAAAACCAAACTCAGAGACTCTGAAAAAATAAACATAAAAAGACAATTTCAATATTGTTTTAATAAAAGCATGTTTTTCTTATTAAAGTTTTGGGATGGATTTAAGATGCATAAAGCGCCAACCAGGAATATTTGAACTGGGACAGCACACACTTTGGGGACCTAATAAAAATGCAGACCACGAGCCTCCATCTCTTGCTTCAGGGATGTTATCCGAACTCCTAAGTGTGGCTGTGGGTCTGACTAGTCAGCTATCTCTGCATTGGACCAAAAAAAGACCAACCTCTACCTCACTTCTCATTTTTAAATATATGTGGGGCTGGGGATTAGTGGAGACAGCACAGAATATACCAGATGAAACAGTATATTGTAGGAAACTAGTTTTGCTATTCTATCTTTTTCTTCAACTAGGGAATCACCCTATCCATGACGAAGGTTCTGACAGCAACCAAGGCAGATCCAATAGTGGTGAGTCAAGTTGGTAGTTAGATCCTAAACGCAGCAGAGAGATGTATTTAAAGGCCAGAGACTTGCGAATAGACTAAAAGGAGAGAAGCTGTACATTGGACAACTAAAGACCCCAGTACAGAGATGGCTTTGGACATGGTACCTGGTAACTGAAAATGCACACCTTAAGGAAAAATCAGATGTACAATAACCTGTCTTCCTGTTTTCTGATCCTGAGGTTTCTAGGTCGGAGGCCAAAGAGGAAGCTCAGCTCCTAATCATCTTATGTCTGCTTTCCTTAACTTTCCCAAAGACACCAGGCTAGGAACAGGAATCATTTATGGAATAGATTGGAAGAGAGCTTCAAGATCATGAAACTGTTCTCCCCTCCTTGTTTTTCAGGTAGAGAAAAAGCGAGGTCCAGAGTGGTTAAGCAAGTCATCCAAGATGCACAGCTCTTTAAGGTCTAGTTCAGATAAAACCAGAGGTGAAGTCCCAAACTCCCAATGTCACCTTTTGATAACATGCACACAATAAAGTGATTGCTAGAAAATTATCAAAAAGGCAAGGAGAATGTTATTCATATATGAGGGAATGATTCAACAACTTGAGTTGAACCCCTCTCTGCATTTTAACAATACTCATGCTGTTTACTCCTGCTGTATTTTTTTTTTTTTTTTTTGCGGTACGCGGGCCTCTCACTGCTGTGGCCTCTCCCGTTGTGGAGCACAGGCTCCGGACGTGCAGGCTCAGCCGTGGCTCACGGGCCCAGCCGCTTCGCGGCATGCGGGATCCTCCCGGACCAGGGCACAACAAACACGCGTCCCCTGCATCGGCAGCCGGACTCCCAACCACTGCGCCGCCAGGGAAGCCTCTGCTGTATTTCTTTTTAGTTTCCAGCTTAAGAATCCAGTTACTGGGCTTCCCTGGTGGCACAGTGGTTAAGAATCCGCCTGCCAATGCAGGGGACACGGGTTCGAGCCCTGGTCCGGGAAAATCCCACATGCGACGGAGCAACTAAGCCCGTGGGCCACAACTACTGAGCCTCCACTCTAGAGCCCGGGAGCCACAACTACTGAGCCCGTGCACCACAACTACTGAAGCCCACGTGCCTAGAGCCCGTGCTCCACCACAAGAGAAGCCACCGCAATGAGAAGCCCACCCACCGCAACAAAGAGTAGCGCCCGCTCGCCGCAACTAGAGAAAGCCCACGCGCAGCAACAAAGACCCAACAGAGCCAAAAATAATAAATAAATTAATTAAATTAATTTTTTTAAAAGAGAATCCAGTTACTGTTCCTGTTATCAAACCATAGGTTGTAACCTCTTACTTGAACTGTTGAATGGATTGAAGCCTCGGGAGGTTGAGTGACTTGCTCATGAGCACGCAGTTAGTTACCAAGAAGATACCAGGTAGATGAGTCCAGTCTTGCGACTTTTTCTCATGGTACCACATTTTGTTCAGAGACTTCCTCTTAGCCCTAAGAAATGCTGGACTCCCAAGTCCTGCAGGAGAGGACGATTGGAGGTAGATGCTGTAAGCTACAGTATCTCTTTCTCTGATCCAGGAGCCACCAGGGCTTTGGAAGTTTGGGAAAGGGCAATCTTATGGGCGCCCTTTCAGAGCCGAGGGCTTACCACCATTGACGATGTATTTAGGATAGTGCCTGGTGCCGGGATGTTTTGCTAAAAGGCCATGTAGTCACACTGCATGAAGCCCAAAGGTTGTTTTGGAGGTCCCCATGCTTGCTGAATTACAGGATTGAAGACAGGCTGTGTAAGGGGGAAATAATGAGATGAGTTTTTATCAAAGGTAAAAATGTAAGGGTTTGTTTATTTAATTATCTTCTGAACAGGAATCCATAAGCTCATTTCTCTGGTTTTAAAGCAAAAAGTACTCAAGAACATCTTTCAACCCAGTGCCAAAATTTGACATAAAATGGAAAAGTGAAGGCATAACTGCAGCAGAGTGTGAGAGGGTCACACAGGTGTGCCACAACTACTGGATGCTATTGCTACCTTTGCAGAGGGTTGAGGGTAAGGGACTCAGTTGCTGCAGGCATTGATGAACAAACAAATTGGCCCACGAGAAGTCCACGTTGCCGGATCAGAAGATTTCAGCCCTCCAAGAGCTGAAATAATAATACATGATGGGCCACAGTAACCTGTTATGGTTTTTAGGGCCGGGATACTTTGAGGACATGAACTGTACTATCATGAACCCTGAGAGTCTGCAGGATTCTGTCTCCAGTTAGTGCTCTAGTACATCTTGCCACCATTGACATTGGCATGCACTGTTCTGCCTGAGTCATTAGATGTCTAATTTGATCAAAATCAGACCCTATAATTTGAGTTCAAGCCAAACCACAATCAAATCATAAAATTTCCAAAGCTGCCACCATCTTGGAAATGTCAAAAGCCGGGTGGGGGAGCAGGAAATGACTATAAAGGGAATAAATAGAGCCCATTTTAATGAATTTTGCATCTGGTCCTTATATGAGGCCATTAGATATAATTTAAATGTCTTGATAACATTTTATTACTTTACATGACTGCTGGGAAAAAAAAAACTGTGTGTCCATGCACCACCCATATCAAAATATCCTAAATTCCTTTGAGTTTTAAGGTGCTAAATATAGTGCTTTCAGGCTACTTAGATGGTGTCTGAAGTCTGCTCGATATTCAGCATAAAAAATAAACCTGAGAAAAAGGGTTGTTTTTCTATGCTCAGATCTAGGACCCGCTGGAAGCATGGCCTGCTTTGGCAGTCACTGTCGGACCTCCTGGGTGTCTAAGGAATTGTACACTCCTTTCTAAATCCTTTCGGAAATTGCCAGTTTGATAGAATAACATTGCAGGAAACCACTCAAATTGAACATATTTGTTGTTTTATGTTCTGCCAGGCAAATGTGAGAACAATGCCAGGAGAGCGGAGTGGGTCAGAATTGGAGGGAGCAGCGGGAGAAGTGAAGGGAGGAAACCAGGAGCAAAAGAGACAATGAGAATAGAATGAAAAGCTATTTTAATGGGGAGTTTTAAACGCATAAAACAAACTCTTGATTTTGAGAATTAAAAGCAAAATAGATTGCGTCTTCTCAATTGTCTCGCGGTCCCCAGCATGAGGTTCAATCTGAGAATTTTTTGTTGTAGAATTTAATAATTGTGGTCAACAATTTTCTGGTAAATGTCTGTCCGCTGGTCAATATGCTGCCAACAGTGAAGACTAAATTGAAGGCTTACTTGGAGAACACACTAATGGAGGCTTATTCTTCCAGTTTTATTCCATTTATCTTGAATGTGCATCTACTTTACTATGGGGACCTTTGTTTTCACTTTGCATTTTTCAGTTACACAGCGTGTCATGTTAATCATTTGAATTAATTCGGGACAACAATTTGCCATAATCATTTCTTCAATCTCCTGTTTGAAGTTCCAGGGAAACTTTTTTATTTTCTAAGTCTGGCAGTATAATAGATCTTACTGGTAGTGATTCCAAGCAGTCCTGCAGGAATTGATTTTTCCAGAAAGATCAGCGTGAGGAAAGGCTGCATAAACGACTATGTTAGCATTGCCTTTTTTTTTTTTTTAAGTGGCTGACTCATAAATTAGGAACTTGATTCTCTCTCCCTGGCTTTGGATGGTTTCCTAATGAGCAGAAGGGCTGTTTTATTTATTTATTTACCAACCGGTGTGGACTCAAGCTCTTGATAGCACTTTAAAACCTTAGTGACTGTGGTTATATTAGGACTGCAGGCACTCGGTATTGGCTTGGTTACTAGAAAAAACTTTTTGCCTCATCCCCACTCAAGTATTGAGCCCAGGGCCAAACACATGCTCTCTATTTTTGCCAGATTATCATTACATTTTAGTACATTGAACAAATATGATACTGATTAAAATTGAATGTCACTTTAAAGTCAATAAATCTACTTTATTTTCCAGAGCAGTTAAAAAAAAAAAAAAACAAGCCTGTAGCTTCCTTTCTAAATTATCTAAATACATTTGTTTTGGCAGCAGCCAAACAGTGAAAATTGTATCTTATTTTCAAATATGTAATAGCACACCCAGTCAAATTTTTTAAAATCAGAATGTGGATTACTTAGTCTTTGGAAAATATTAATGTTTGATCTTAGATCCATATTCATCTAATTGCTCTAAAACTGGGATTTTCTTGTGATGTGCATGCCAAAATATTTTGTGTACTCTAAGAATAACTCTGGTACATTTGATGGTAGATATTATTTTTACTTAGCAGGAAGGAAATGGATGTGCAGAGGAAGTGAAGTGAGTTATGCAATGTCATAAAGAGTTACACCAATGGAGTTAAAGATCACCAAACTTATTGCTAAAGCATTGTTGAGTAAACATACATTTGTGATCTCATTTTTTTTCTGAACTCATTAAATTGCTTTGCCAGAGTAGCAAGAGAATAAGGGAATCATTTGCTACTTTCACAGGCCTTCAGGGGAATGGAGTAAAGTGAGAATTACGCACAGCTTATATAAGGAGTCTGTCCACTTTCCTGGTAGGGAGAGTAGGTGCTCACATATGTTGTGTGATTGTAGAGATACAGAAAATTTCTTCCTGCTATGTATCCCCTAAGCTGCTTTTATTAAGGTTAGACAGCTTCAACAAGGTGAACTATCTTCATGCAATTTTTTCGATTACTCCTCATTGCTCATCAACTAGAGAGCTCCATAACCCACCCCACCCCATTCAACCCAATTTCCTTTTCTCTGACTGTATTTGCCCCCAACTCTCATTTTAGATGCTCGCTCCTCACAAGGTCTTCTCTAATGCCCTAGCTGTGACCATTAGCAAAGAATGAGTTTTACATTTTTAAAGAGTTGGAAAAAAGATCAAAAGATAAACATTTCATGCCGTATGAAAATATAAGAAATTCAAAGTTCAGTGTCCATAAATAAAGTCTTCTTAAAACATACCATTGGTTGTGATATTCTGTGTGGCACCAAAGCCTAAAATATTTACAATCTGGCCCTTTACAAAAAGAAAAAGTTTGCCGGCCCTTACCCTAAACATCTTAATTAAGTAAACTGATGCCCTTAAGTGCCCATAGCACTGTGATGGCTAAATGTGTCTTCTCTACTGAAGTTTAAGCTTCATGGGGCAAGCTTATATTACTCAGTGTAGTATCTCCAACACCAAGAGAATACTGGAGCATACAGTAAATACTAAATAATGGGATGTCAAATTACCGAACCTTCTTAAGAATGTTTTCTTCTTTGAATATCTTTGTAGATAATATGATTCATACTGAGTTCCACCTTCATCAGTCAGTTAAAAATTATTTTGCAGGTAACCCTGATCTTGGTTAAAACAAACAACAAACACAGAAACAAACCATGGATAAGCAAGTAAGGCAGTCATTAAATAAAAGCCATTGCCTAGAGTGGTTCTATTTTATTTCTTATCAATGATCAAGTAAACTAGGGTTAATATTAGGTATAGAATTTTTTTCACTTATTCCAATCACCCTGATTTTAGGATTGAAGGAAGAACCAGAACTTTGTGTTAAAATTTATTACTGGCTATCTGGGGAAATCTTCTAATAAAAATATTGTTTTAGTCCTCCATGACCATGGAGATGGCAACTTTTCTAGATTCTTGACATTGTTATTAAGACACTCATGAAAGAGTATTCATGTGGTCGGTCTGTTACTAACCTGTAGATGGTTAAGTGGCCACAAACTGTGAAATCTAAAGGTGACAGACAATAACTGTGTTAGCTTGCTCAGGTTGTCATAACAAGGTAACACAGACCAGTTTTGTGTTACTCCCAGTTCTGGAGGCTGGAACTCTGAGATCAAGGTGTCCACAGGGATGATTTCTTATGAGGCCTCTCCTGACCTTGTAGATCAGCGGTCCCCAACCTTTTTGGCACCAGGGACCGGTTTCATGGAAGACAGTTTTTCCACGGACCAGGGGTGGGAGATATGAAGGGAATGGGGAGCGGCAGATGAAGCTTCTCTTGCTCGCCTGCCTCTCACCTCCTGCTCTGTGTCCTGCTTCCTAACAGGTACTGGTCCGAGGCCCGGGGGTTGGGGACCCCTTGTTGTCAATGACCATCTCCCTGTGTCTTCACATGGGCTTTCCTCTGTGCATGTCTCTGTCCTGTTCTTCTCTTCTTATAAGGACACCGGTCATATTGGATCAAGACCCACCACAATGACATTTAGTCTTAATTACTCTTTAATGACCCTGTCTCCAAGTGCAAGTCACATTCTGAACATACTGGAGGTTAGGACTTCAACAAATGGATTTGAGGGGGACACAATTCAGCCCATAATACCTATTAAAATGTTCAAGAAAATCTCTGTCCACAGATACATGTGGCTCAAAAAAGAACACCCAATAAGCCATGCCTAAATTCTGCCACTTGGCATAGCAACCTCTCCAGGGAAGAAGAAACATATCATACACCTTGATGTGAAATACAAATATCTGTTCATTGATTCAAATTTTTTGCTCATGTTTGTCCTCCTCACTCAAGTAATTGATTCTCTGGCAGTGGCATCCTAGTAAGTGCAATGATATCCTATCAACATCAACAGTGTCATATCATTTCCAAGGATCTAAGCAACTCTAGTGTACAATGAGATATTTTGGTTCAGTATATCCAGTGATTTATTCACCTTAACATATTTAAATAAGGTGGTCATGTGAGGTGTCTCTAAGATGGTGATAGGGATTTACTGAGAAACACTCTGCACCAGGACCTCATTCCTATGGCAATTAGCCCTTTGCAGTGTAGATATTTTTCTCAGAGGGGGTCTTCTCCCCTTTTCTCTCTGCTCTTCAGTCCCTAGGGCCGGAGCCTGGATGGACTGAATACCGTGGTATAAACTCAACACATTCTGAACAACCTTTGACTTACCAGAATGGCTGTCATCAAGTTTACACTGGTAACTAGAACTAAACCTTCCTCTTTCCCATAGTTTGCAGTTATTTTAAAAGAACAGCATAACTAAACTTCAAATTTGTACCTAAATATTTTGTCCTTTCAAACCTTGAAATTTCACAGATTCCTTTTGTCCACCATTTTTCTCAAAAAAAAAAAACCCAAAAAAAACCCCTGTATTTCTTCTCTTTCAATGTATCCTCTCAGTTTGGAGACCCTAAAATAGTTTGTAGGGAGAGAAATTCTGAAGTGTAGATGTTTTAGCAGATCTTCCAGGTGAATACATTTTTAATTACACCAAGAAACCACCTGCTAAGGTGTCCATGGTCCAATTTTGTTTTCTTCCTCTGTCATTCTTGTCCTCTTGTTCCTCATTCTTCTTTTAAACAAGTTTTTTGGTTGGTTTGTTTGCTTTCTAAGAACCCATGTTTCTTCTTTCAGACAACTGGTATTTCTGTTACTAGTTCTAATATGTAATCAAAAAGCATGAAGAGAAAAATTAAAACTCTTAACTACATAAGTAAGATAGAGACCAATATTAGAATATTAGACATTAATGGGAGTGAAGGGTTAGAGGTGGGGCTTGCACTCTGTGTGTTTATTTATTTTTTAATGAGAGAGATCTGACTCAAATATGACAAAATATATCAATTAAATCTACGTGTCTGTTATATTCTTCATTTTTCTCTATATTTGAGTTCTTCAGAGCATGAGAGTTGAGTTGTGTTCTCCATTGACTTTGGGCCATCTCCAAAATCTCTCCATCTGTGTCGGTGACTAGAGCGCCATTTAGTGTTGCTGCTGGACCAAATGAGTGGCCAGTCAGTTTGGGCTTTTCTATGAGTTGTACTTTTTTTTTTTTTTTGGACATCAATAATTCTGCCAGTGATAACATTGTGTCTTTTAAATAGAGAGTGATGAGTTTACCGGGAGGGAGTTGGTGGTGCTGGTGAAGACGGATGAGGCAATTATGTCTCATAGAGTCGGGACTGGCCATCAACAGTTATCTTCAGTTCTTAGGGTGAATCATGAGGGTTTTCTAATATTGACTCAAGTATAATCACGCTTTGTTACACAATATTTGAGGTGGAAACGGCTAGCATGAATTTCATTCCACAACAAACATTTCTCCCTCCAGTACCTACAGAAGCTCTTCCTTTGTGGCCTTACATGGAACCTTCCTTGCTGCCTTTGGTTCTTTGACAGGTCATTCTCAACAACTTCTCCTGCCCTTTCCTCTCCCCTAACTGCTATGCCTGCTCTTGCCTTAATATACGGCTGCAGTACGTCATTAACTTATACCCAACACAACTACAGGTCTGTGAGTGGGATGGCAATGATTAGACAAGAAGGTTGTAGGCTTTCCCTTTCTTCTTTTTTCAAATAAATCAGGCATTTTGTTGATTAGCAGTTGAGAAAGCTCCAAGCTTTACAACTTGGTCTTAGCACACTGAACACTAACTGGCTAATACTCTTAGAGTTATATTACAAATCTTTTATTATTTTTTTAAATTCTGGGTAGATAGTAGGCACCTGTAAATATTTGTTAATTGAGATTCAGTTTTATAAATGTGTGTATTCCTTCTTAAACAATCACCAATACGTTCACTTTATATCAAATGTATATGTCATCTTAGCATCTTAATGTTTTACATATGAAATTTAATTTAAAATTTCTCTTATATTCAAAGTTTCAAATAAGATTAAAATAGAAGTACATCAGCGAGAATAATCTAAAACTAGAATTTAAAATTTTGTTTGTGAATAAATTTGTATAAGTGCCATGTTAAGTGTTAAAAAGCAGAGTGATTAAGTAGTACAATTTATTTACCTAGACATTTCAATTATTATTTAGATGGTAATTCTAGAAGAAATGTTTCTTTTTATTGGGAAATCAGAAGATAAAGCAGAAGAAAATGTGCACTTTTAAACAGTTGTTTTTCAAAAAGCATAAAAATTTTTTTTTAAACTAACATATAGATTTCATGATTAATTTTAATATATTGGCTCATCTGGGGTTAAATCTTATTTTCTCTGAATCAGTCCCCTTGATATTCTGGCATTCGAAATTGTGACAAAGACTTTAAATTGTTTTACTTTTAATGGATTGGAACATGGAAACTGGAAATAAAAGCTTTTCTTATAGCTCTTGAAGCATGGAGCTATAATAGAATTCGATCTTATGTAGTGAGTACTCTCTGAATGGTGATTTATAGCAGGTTATATTCATTCAGTTTATAAAACTATGGTTTTAGTGAGCTTGAGTTTTCCCAAAGACTTTTCAAAATTCATGTCCTTTTGAATGGAAAACTTGTCACATGATTGATATTTCACTTATTTGGCTTCTTAATATTCTTAACAGCATGAGTAATTGACATAGTGCTGTCCTGTTTATGAGGTAAAGTCCCCTCCAAGTATTCTTCCTGTCTCATATATATGAAATAGCTCATATCATCACATCTCATGTGTCTAAAATATATTACTCGACCAACCAAAGTCACCCATTTTTTGCTTTCTCTATTGAATTTTTAAATTATGAAATTCCAGGGAAAACATTAATTATAGAAATAAAAATCAATATTTGTAAAATCACCTCTTAGCTCTAACAAATCTTTTTTTTTTTTTAATATTTATTTATTTGCTTGCTCTGGGTCTTTAGTTGAGGCAGGCGGGCTCCTTAGTTGTGGCATGAACATGGGATCTAGTTCCGCAACAAGGGATCAAACCTGGGCGCCCTGCATTGGGAGCATGGAGTCTTAACCACTGTGCCACCAGGGAAGTCTCTCTAACAAATCTTAACATTTAAAAATATTTCCTTCAGACCATGTGTCTGGATTCTCATGTATTTTTTGTGTTTTTCTATGTAGCTATATAACTATTAAAAGCAATATGGGGCTTCCCTGGTGGCACAGTGGTTGAGTGTCCGCCTGCCGATGCAGGGGACACGGGTTCATGCCCCGGTCTGGGAAGATCCCACATGCTGCGGAGCGGCTGGGCCCGTGAGCCATGGCCGCTGAGCCTGCGCATCCGGAGCCTGTGCTCCACAACGGCAGAGACCACAGCAGTGAGAGGCCTGCGTACCGAAAAACAAAATAATAAAAAAAATCTGGTCATATTATATATAGAGAGAGTATGAATCTATTTATGCAAAGTTTTAAAACTTGTAAAACTATAGTACATATTCCTTTTTTTTTTTTTTTTTTTTTTTTTTTTTG